>NW_019525466.1:2197-66510 GCF_002814215.2 Seriola lalandi dorsalis
GGGTTGACAGTATTTTACATTTCAACATTTGCAAGTAACACATCTACGAGTAAAAGTATCAGATCTGTGATCAGCTTTATAGGCTGAGAAGGCAAAAATTGTTTTTAGTGGTGGTCTAAATAATCTTGCGGTTTCCAAAAGTAAATAAGAGGCATAAAAAATGAAATGTTGATTGAATCTTTCATTCACACCCTGAAATTTTAAAAATGTAAAACTTACTTCAGCACTCCTTATTTTTCAGGAAATACTTGTTCCAAATACTGGACACCCTGACTGAAATTACTGATGTCATATGAGTTAATTAACTAGGAGATTTCCACTACTGACATGATGGCGCCACTCGGTGTTAAAACCGGTTAGTCCACTCGTAATCAGATGATAATCCAGAGTGGTTCTTCTTTGTCTACACATAATCTTTGGCCGTGCACAGACACCTGCTTGCAGAGAGAAAAATAATCAAACAATACCCAAGTTACATTTTGGCTTTATGGCAAGTTACTTATGGCATTAATGTTAATTAGTTTATGCTGCCGGTGGCCATTTCTTCTGGTGAAAGGTAAGGCCAGCAAAATGAGAAGTCTGAGACGTAAATCATTTCTACATTGTTGCTAAAAAGGAGTAAGGAGAGATCATAAATTCTTCACTGGCTCTTAAATGGAATCTGCACCCAACCTTACCATGACAACACAATGCACACATGGCAAAAACAAAATGGCACATAAAACATATTAGCCCTTTTTTCTGTAAACCTTTTTACATTATCCTTGACCAACAGATTTCAGATCAAAACAAAGAGAAGCTCACTGCACAAATCCTACAATGTCGCTTTAATTTAAGAATAAATTAGCAGTCTGACTCGTATAAGCCATCTGTACTGCAAAGTGAGGAGCTTTAAGGCTCACGGCCAGAGTCCAACCAAGGCAATAACAATGACAAGAACAAATTTCGGAAAAGTGGGAGGGCTCGATAAATATGGGATACAAAGGGAAGTTCTTAAAGCTGCCATCATATTATCACACAGTCTGGAGGCCTCTCTCGTGGCCGTCCAGCTGCACCTTAATCTTGTGCAGTTCCTCAATCTCCTGGTGGTGGCGCTCAGTCTTGTGGCGCACCAGAGAGCGATAGAAGTGTATGGTGAACACCACAAAAATCACCCCCACTGGGACCATGATGATTGTGGAGGCCAACGCAGCCTGCCAGCCGCTGTTCTGTACGGGTGGGGATGTCGTGAGGTTCGCCACAGCGGTGGCTGGCGTGCTGGTGCAGGTGGGTGGTTTTTTGGAGTCTACAGGCAGGAACTTCATCCAGCAGAGGAGCACCACCTCCGCTAAAAACAGCAAAATTCCCAGAGCTGTCGAGAAGCCCCAGGCCAGCTCGATGTAGTGGTGCATGCGCTCGTGGGGCGACTCGCTGACAGAGTTGAGGTTGTGAATGTTGCTGACGGCCTCCACATTAGGGAGGATGCAGGTGCTGATCAGCAGAGCGAAGAGGTGCACTGCCACCAGCACGGTGGTGCACACACTGAAGGCAATGAGGAGCTCACGAGGGTAATCGTACTGCATCTCCAGCTGCACCTCCACCATGGCCACCTATAACAAACACAGATATGAATAACATGGTCATGATATGTCCATGTGTACTTCACAACAAGATAAGGCTCACACAAAGACACTGTATATGTACACAAACTCATTAAATGCCGTAATTTCCTAGCTCCTCTGGTATCATCTTAACCCGGCTCAGATCAACATGTTTCACATACGACCATTACAGAACATAGTCCACCAGTGATAGAGCTGCGAAGGAGGAGTTACTTCTGGAGGGAGTAAGTTCTGGAGGGAAAAGTAATTTTCTGCAGCCAATGTTAGATGACTGATCAATGGACTTCAAGGCTGCTCCTGGTTGGTGGTCCTTTGATTAAAAAGGCCTGTGGACTTAAAAGCTAAAGAGGAGAAGTCAACTACAACTCCAAAGGTAAATTTCAGCAGTCATCCAATCACAGAGCTTAAGATTCTGTTACTAGCATCACTAACAGCAAGTGGAAGCCGCAGACTACATTATCAGAAACCTGATAAAGCATTCAGCAGTAAGAAAATTAAACTTCATATTGTGGGTCAGTATAGCAGAGCATAAACAATATCCTCTGTACAACAACAGTGGCTGAAGCTTATGGATCTTACTGTATTTGGAGCCATCCACCATACAAACAACAGAGAATAAAATGCACACACAAGCTGCAACAGGTCACAAGTTGAAGAAGATTTGTAATTTTTGCTTCATAAATTATTGAAACAATTGACTGATTATGAAAATGATGAAACCATTGTGAGAAAAAAAATGCTGTGTGTCCAACATATTTATGATGCACACCAGTATAAACACAGGCTTGTTTCGTGTATCAAAAATATATTTTATGTGGTAGCACAGCTGTAATCCAACCCTCAGTGCTCAGGTGGTAGACAACTGACGGTTGGTGGCCATAAAGAAATATAATTATGACTTATGTTGATAGAAAATTAAATCCAGAGGATAAACAGTTAAATTTTAAAATGCACTAACAGGAAATTTAAAACCAGTTCCTGCCCACACATGCATTTACCATCATGCTGTGGTGAATTATAATCACACAAGTGTTGCTGAAATGAACAGAAACCACAAGCTGACAGTAAAGATACACAACAGAGAAGCAAGCTGCCAGGTCTTTTAAGTGAAAGTGTTGCACTGAGGCTGGTCAAAAAAGTGAACATGACTGACCATCGCAAAGCCAGAGAGCAGTGCAGAGGTTCTGCTGGAAGCCTTCAGCTTGGCCCGGCTCAGGTACAGTTTCCTCCAGGACAGGGCCTGCACTGAGTGGTGGTTGGAGCTGACCAGTTCCAGGTAACTGCGCCGCACCCAGTCCCTGTAGTCCATCCCTCCAGCATCTGGAGCCCGCTCTGAGACCCCTGGGGCCGGGGAACCCATAGGCACATTCAGCTCACTGCTCATGGCACCTGGTGGGGGAAAAGGTGAGAGTGTCATCGCTGGCTTGTGGCTCCTCCTAAGGGCAAGCTGCGTAACTTAAAACCATAAATCACATAAAAAAAGACTCCTTTTTCCCACATAAAGTTTCAGACATGAACCTTGTTGCTTAAAAACAATGGACATTTAAAATGTCTTACTTGTATCTGAATAAGCCACTTTTAAAAGGTAAAAGTTGTGGAAGTAGTTTTACTCGTCAAAACCTGGTATCAGTCCTGTAATACTTTAAGCGTAAGAAGTACTGTAAGATGAACATAAAGGCTGCAGCTGAACTGTAGTACGTTAATCTCTTGATTATAATTTCTTATGAGCAAAGTAAATAAATACGTTGCTGAAGAGAACCTTCTCTTGTCAGATCAGTCTACAAAAATGATTTCTTCTGGCTCATGATGATTGAAAAAAGAGGCGGAGGGAAAAAACCACAACCATCAACTAACATACAGCCTGTGTGCAATTTAAATGGAAGGCCAAACTTATCAATATCTGCTTGTGCACTGTACCAAGCTACTAACAATCCTGTTATTTCTGAATAAAGCGATAAATTTGATATGATTTAATCTTTATTTTTATAGGGACAAGTACATAACATGGCTCAATGCCACATACCACAGCATTTATAGCCCAAGATAGTTTGCCAGCTTCTGTCCCTAAAGGGTCTTTATACAAATATACACAACTCAACAGGGAAACACAATGATCCACTAAAAATACCATCAAACAACTTAGTGAAAATAACATCATCATTAATGATTACATGACTGATCGCTGTTTATTAATCCTAACTAAAAAAGCATTTGGTGAGTTAAGCAATTATATGCTTCAAAATTAATGTTTAGAATTGTTTATAGTGACTTTATTGCTTTACTGTTAATTCTTAATCCCTGTAAAATGCATACACAAAGAGTGACATTTTTACCAGAAGTCATCATTTCAATTCTAATCCCCAATTCTATGTTATACCAGAGTGCAATCTGTGTTATGTGACCTCCTGCCCATCAATCATTGTAGCTCCATGTTCAACAATAACTCGGGGCCCTTTTAAGAGAAAACACAAATAATTCCACAAGCTAGAGTGAACTTCTTCTGGGGCACGAAGTCTGTCTGTCACAACAATGTTTTACTTTTACTAATGCTGTCGGAGCAAAATCAGAGAACCAGTGGTTTGTGTTTTCCCAAATTGGTGTGGTTGCACTTGACTTGCCTGCACGGAGCCCTGACTTCAACCCCACCCAACGGCTTTGAGATTAACTGAAATGCTGATGATGAAGTGATAAAGGACATTGAATGCTGAAACTTCTGGCCGCATAAAGTGAAACTGACATTTCAGCTCCGCCCCCCCCCCACTAGCTGTTAATCTCTGCTAACCACAAGGCTCAAACCACAAGTTTTCAGAGTTTGTACATCCTTAAAAAACAACCAACCACCAAAGCAAAAACGACAGTGAGCCAGACAGGGAGGAGATATCATGCATTGCATTTATCGTGGCAATATTTGACATACAAGTAGCTGTAGTATTATGGTTTCAAAATAAACTGGATAAAAAAAAATTGTCTGGTGTTCATAACTTCAAAAACGGCTGTGTATCTAAGTTTAAGTGATGCATTACAAGTAACCCCAGAGGTTAACAGTTCAGTTCAGCTGATGAGTGCATCTTTGTGACTCTATGTATATTTAGAACATGGTAAGTTAGCAGGATCCGTTTACCGGGTTGAGCTAACAGGGAGCTAATCTTCCACGGCTATACAACAATGCTAACATTAATGTAAAAGTCTCTGCTGCATGTATAAGACTGAAATCATGTCCACTCGTCACGGTTAGAAGCAGCACTTTAAATATCCAAATATTCAGACGTTTGGCACCGACTCCTCTAGCTAGCTAAATTAGCTAACTAATCAACACGATTTCTACCCACGTTGCTTGTCTGATACAGTTAGACTTGTTTTTACATCTCACCTGTCTTCCGAAGTGCCTTTTACGTTACCGAGACAAACTCCAAGAAGCTCCTCTCCCCACGCTGCACAACACAAATAAACGAACTGCCCAGACCACGAAAAGTGTTTTGGTTCACCAACTTCCGCTTATGGGTTGCACTTAGAATCAATACCTCCTTTCCGCTCCAGCACTCTCGAGCCAAGGTGTGGAATAACGTTACTACACTCTATCATGCTTAGTTTACCTGGGTAATGGCTTCCGGGAATGCTAACTACGTTAACCAAACATCAGTTTTTTCGGTTCAGTTCATTCGGACCAGAGAACCGTCACCCGCAGAAGGCGAGCAAAACTTAAGTCGTTAAAGGAGAGCTTCCGGTTGGGCGTGTTGCCTTCAAAATAAAAGCACTAAAGATTTACATTTAGGAAAAAATATAGACATATTTAAATGCCGTATTAGCCGCATACATTCATGATTGGGCAAGAATGGCCAATAAACGCACTTATTACTTCCATGACAAATAAAAATAAAAGCGGCAAAAGCATCTGTCCATAGGCTGCAATACTTAAAGTTACGCCCACTTAGAGTTACAGTTACGCCCATACAGTCTATATGGTAACGCCCCGACCCAGTTAAGATTAAACACCGCACACTTCCGTGTGAGGAAAGGCTCAACAAAGGTAATTTCAATTATTATATTATACTATATATATATCATATACATACATATGTAAACTTACTTGTACTTGTGTACTTTTTGCACATTTGACATTACCAGATGTCTGGTATCTGAATTTGTACTATGTTCAATAAAAATGGGGGAAAAATCCGCATGGTAAACCTCTATGTTTTTTTGTTTTTGTCTCTATTAATTAAACAATACAATAAACAAGAGTCCTCATTCACATAAAACTAAAAGACAACAACAAATTTGACCCTTGTAACTTGTCTCACACTGCCTGGGAACTTTTGAGTGCAGAATTTGAATGAGTTTTCTGCTCTGTATCAGGACACAGATGTTGACTAAACCATTTCTTCCTTTACGGTTCAGTGAAGGTTCTTTCATAGTTTTGAATCACATAATTTTTTGATAAATACAAATCTCTTTGACACAAGCACAATTTCTTCAACACGCACAAACTTGAATTTGTCATGCAGATTTATTTTACAGATTTACAGAGGTTGATTTGCAATTACAAACTTTTGAATTATTTGTGAACATCACTTTACAAGTACAAAATAATTTACTGGTTGCAGAGGGATCATAAGGTATGGTAGTAGCCTGAGTTGGATTCTGGCATCTCTATGAAAATACTTGTTGATAATTTTCTTATATAAACGACTTTCCATTCCAGAGCAAACAAGGACATTTTAAGTAGCTCTTCTTTTGACTATGAAATGTTTTTGAAGCATTCTGAGGACTTAAGTAGGAAAATAAAATGAAATGTATAAAACAATCACTTAATAGCTCCCACGTGTTTTGCGCGTTATAAATAAATGTACAAAGGCACTCCCAGTTAGCTAAGGCTTGACTTTCCAAGACATGTTACTTATGGATTGGGTTTGTAAAACACTGGCATTATCAAAATAAGATCTAATAATAATGTTTCCGCCCGGTTTCGAACCGGGGACCTTTCGCGTGTGAGGCGAACGTGATAACCACTACACTACGGAAACCGACACTCACGATAGCCGTGGCTCCATTCTTATTATCATCACAATTATTGTATGTAATTAAGTATGATTAATAGTTTACATTAATTTACGAAAATATTATCACTAAGGTTCACAAAATTTGTTTACTGGTCAACTCTTTGCGACAGATATTATTTTTTTGATTTGTTTGTACATTCACACTACATTGAAATCATCCAAACTGCCCCATAGTATTATTTTCCTCAGAGGAGTGAATGACCCTGACTTTTTTCCACACGCACCATCGTCAGAGCTGAATTTCCTGATCAACACTTAGATCCACTACAGCAAATTAATGTGTTCAAACTCCTTAAAGATAGTCAACTTTGTTAAACATCTATAGACAAGAAATTTACTGTTGACTTTTATACCCCCCTATACCCAGACTCTACTTATTGTGGTGACCCCTGACCTTTACACTAACCTCACTCTCAGGCCTGTATGTCCACTTACCGGAGCTTTTGGTCCTTTTTCGACATCTCCTCTGTGGGAGTTTTGTGAACAGGATTCATTTTCTTGTGCACTTAAGAGATTCTATTTGAGCATGGGAATTAATAAAACAAAAAAGCTGCTTGTTTTCTAATCTTTAGGACTCAGATCATTAGCAGTAACATTAATCATTAGAAATACACAAATCATTACAAACAAGAATGTTTATTACTAATAAATTGCCAGAGACACTAACTGAGGAGACTCCATAGGTTTGAAGTCAGTCCAGAAAAAATAAGCAGACAGCAAACTTGAGAGCGCGTATTTCTAAAATCAAAAGACACTTTACAAAACACAAACTAAACCAGGATAGAAACTTGTTTGTTCTAATATAACAAGAGGTCCACAGTTACATGTGGTTGAGTCATTTTTATCCATTACATCCCCCAAATCTGCTTATTTTCAGATGTTGCTTCCCTGGTAAATTCAGAGAAACTTGAACACAGAGGCTTGCAGGAAGTCGCTTCATTATAATTATAACTTGAGTTAAAATTCACTCTTGGTATACTGAACTGCAAATAAAATGGGCTTAAAAAAAAAAAAAAAAAAAAAAAAAAAAAATCAAATCAAAAGTCAAATGTCTTGTCTAAGGGAATATGAAAAAAAAAAAAAAACCTTTGAAGTTATTAAACTTACATCCTTCATTATAACAGATCATTAGATTGCGTTGTTACAAAACACCAAGGGTAATCGATGATGACTTTAATTTTGACAACTGAATTTTAATTCTAAACCCTTTCAACAACTTTTTAATCTTCCACCCCAAAATCTGGAAGCATCAGAACAAAAAAAATTACTGAAAACTGTTTTTATTTGTCAAAAAAGCTCCTTTACAGCGCCAAGATTTTTCAACCTGTAAAGCCAGCAAACATGTAAAATACAACCCTTACAATACATTAGAATCAAAACAGGTACCAAAAAGTACAGTAAAAATTACACTTCCGTTGATGGAAATGTGGAAGGGAAAAAAAAAACAAAAAACAAAACAAAAAAACAACACCAAAGGGAAAAGTAAAACCTAAAAATGATAGGATTAAGAAAAAAAATAAAATAAAACAAACAAACCAAAAAAAAACAAAAAACAAAACAAAAAAAAACAAAACAAAAAAAAAAACATGGAAAAGTTACATTTCGGATGTTTTCTGTACAAATGGTCTTCTGTCATAAAAGAGGTCGAGTTAGGCCCAGTGTGTCCGTTAAGCAGTCGGTCTCACTGGATCACGGGGGCCCTGGGGGAATGACACAAAACTCAGTCACATTGTCTACAACAAATACATTTAACACACAACTCAAAGATGAACGAAGAGAAATTCAATTCTATCAGAGCATCAGACATTCTTATTCATGTTTGTCCTATTTGATACTTAAACAAAGACCTTTAAAAGTCAGATTAAACACGAATATGTCAGCTATATATTTTGTCTGAGGCCTCCTTTAGTCAGGAAAAAAAGGATAAAGACGTATGTTCTCAACTTTCTATCAAATATCTTGAGCATCTCATTAAGCAACCAGCAAACAAACAAAATATTTGGTGTCCCAGTACGTTAGGGGTTCAGACACCACCCATGGTTCTAGACCATCTGAGGACCTCTGCTGCACCTCTCATCTATAATAAAAGGCTTAAAAATGCCCCAAATTATTCAACAGAACTTTTTGAGAAGACGATGTACTTTCTGTGTATTACATAATAGTACAGAGTCAGAGCAGGACCTAAACTACAACAAAGCAACAGACAACAAACTTCAGCTGCCTGGCACTGATTGGACATTTCATGCAGGAAGACACAAGAAGAACAAAGATGAACACAAGGGGTCATGACCCACGGGGATAGAAGCCAAAATAAGTGTAAATTTGAAAATGAAATAAAACAGCAAGTCAACTCCTACAAAGCTTTTAGGCCTCATAGCTTTCCAACATGAAAGGCAGTCAACAGCGTTTTGTAAATTATGCTGAAATCTTACACTGTTACTTTAGAAACCTTTGCACAGAAAGTTTCAAGTCTGATGAGGACAAAAACCTCAAGGTTTCTCTATTACCTCTGGTGCTTTGCAAGATGGGACAGACTTAACCTGCTCCATCACCCCTAAAACTGAACTTTGACTTCATTCAGGTGGATTTCAGTTGTCTGTGGGCAATGTGACCGTATGTAAAAGGAAGGGAGTTACAGCCATGGCATACCTTGCAATACCATGTGATCATCAGTATGGCTTGTAGCCTGTCTGGTGTGCCCCCCGTCTTGGGGTTTTCCCGTAGCTGGCATTGCCCTGGTCAGCTGAGATGGAGAAAAGACGCGTTAGCAACAGATTTCTGATATCAATTTTCACACAAAATTATTCCTGAATAGTCCAACACTCTCGCAGTCTGGCAGACTGAAGCCAATCGCTTAGGTTGCTTATTAATAATTCTACGTGTATCCCCGTTTGCATGCAACAGCGAGCACGGAGGAAATGAAGGGACAAAAATAAATAGACAAACAGAATGTATTAATTTGGCAATGTTTACAGAAGCAGAGCCTAGTGAATTCCTGATCACAATGTTGAAATCCACATATCCATGATTGACTGAAGGACTGCATATGACAGTTTGCCTGTGCTTACTGTAATCATATCCAGGACCATATCCATAGTAACCAGAAGAGTAGTCATAGTTGCCGTAACCACTGCCGTAGCCACTGTAGCCATAGCCTTGGTTTCCGTATCCCTGGTTCCAGTAGTTTCCATAGCCCTGGTTCCAGCCCTGGTTCTGACCTGTGACAAAGTGGTTAAAACGTTTGTTTCAATCGTCTGAAAACAACTTTTCTGACAACTGCAACCACTCATTTTTTTTGGTGGTCAGGTTACAGTAGATTCTACCAAAATAAAAGTCACTGAAGGAATGCAAGACATTTTGGATCAGAATGTCTGCGAAAGGGCTTATTTGATAGACATTCATGGTATACAGCAAAATAAACTCTGGCCTCTGCAGACTGACAGAGCCCTGCAAAAGCAAACTAACAAACTATCAAAATCAGGAGACAAGGTGGGAATTCCTCATTCTTACCTCCACGGCCCCTGCCCCCCCGGCCTCCATAACCGCCACCACGTCCTTGTCCATACTGCTGCTGCTGATACACCTCCTTTGGCTGGGCAATCTTCAGCTCACACTGAGGAGATGCAAACATACAGTTTGAATCCCAATTTTACCCACTAAGCAGGGGTGGACAATACAACGAAATCCTTAATACAGCAGGACTGATCTCAAAATTGTAGGCGGTCAAGATCACGGTTGGCTTTGTGGTGGGCTTAAGTTAAAAACAACCACACATTCCTCACTAAGAGAGCAAGCCCTCACAGGACACACCGTAGCATCCTACAGGCAGCAGGAAAAATGATGGGTCAGACCCAGCAACCTTCCAGTTGAAAAGTGGTTTCATTAATCACCCAGAGGTGCTGAAGTAACACCGTTTGTGTCTACATACCCTGCCTCCCTGGATGTTGTGGTATTTCTTCTCCAGACACTTCTTGACACTCGCTTCGTCTTTGTATGTGATGAAGATGAAACCCCTCCTTTTCTTCGATTTGGGGTCCATGGGAAGCTCAATGGTTTCGATCTGGACGCAGCAGGAGAGGGTGGAGGTAAAATGTTTGGTCAAAAGCAATACATGTGTGCATTTTCACTTAGCTTTACTGGTAAACAAAAACCAGTCTATCAGTACAAAACATCTTGTTGTTGAAGTCTCCTCCAATAATTAAAATGAATGATTTCTCTGGCTCCGCCTAGAAAAACATACCTCTCCAAATGCCCCGAAATATTCTCTGATAGTGTCCTCAGTCGCCTCAGGGTTCAAACCTCCAACAAAGATCTTCTTGACGGGCTCCTTCTTCATGGCCATCGCCCTCTTGGGGTCGATCTGACGTCCGTCCAGTCTGTGTTCCTTCTGCTCCAGCACCTGTAGATGTGTACACATTTGTTATTGTCATTAACATGTAGCACTACCACACAGAAATTAAACTACTGATGGAGAAACAACAAGGAATGATGCTCCTGCACCTTGTGAGATCTTAAGTTATTACAGAAAGAACAGTTTAGAGTGGCAGGGCAACATCTGACCACACCTTTGAAGAGCAGATCTTCATCCAAGTTACAATCATGAACAAACAATCTATTTTAACTAATAACACACAAATCATTGTTTTGTTCTTGTGCTTATAGAAAATATTATTCATCACAGTGTAGGCTGGAAAAAGAATGTGAACCCTCGGCTAATGACATGAACAGAAGCTAACTGGAGTGAGGAGTTATAAAACCTTTAGTCCAATCGATGAAACAAGATTTGAGGTGTGGGTTAGAGACATGTTGACTTTAAAAACCCACATATTTTGAGTTTGATGTTCACAAGAAGCATCTGCTGATACAAACCATTCCTCACAAAAAAAAGCGATCTCAGAAGACTTATGATCAGGAATTGTTGATTTGCATGAAACTGAAATGGTCATATAGTCATCTCAAAGAGTTTAGATATTCATCACTCCACAGTCAGATAAACCATCTATAGACAGAGACGATTCAGTTCTGTGGTTACTCTCCCTCAAAGTGGTGTCCAGCTCAACACATATCACCAGTAACATTAACAAAGAACCTCAGAGTAACAGTTTAAGGCTTAAAGGTATCAATGGAGCTTGCACTCCTGAAGTTTGTCAAAGAGCACCTTTACGCTATAGTTGCATGATCTTAAACATACCATAACTCACTGGTATGATGCGATTGCATGAGAAACAGCTGTCAGGTAAGCAGAGGTGACTCACCTTGTCCACACTGGCAGAGTCTTTGAATAGAACAAAGCCGAAGCCTCGAGATCGCCCCGTGTTGGAGTCCATCTTGATGGTGCAATCCGACACCTCGCCAAACTTACTGAAGTAATCTTTCAGGTCCTTTTTACTCGTGTCCCAGCTGAGACCACCCACAAACATTTTACTGCAAACAAACAGGGACATTGCACCGTTAAGTTCTCACTCTTGTACACAGGTTATTACAAAGGTAGCCTTAGCTGATACAGACACTAACTAGTTTTACATTACTTTGCTTTCTTATTATCCTGTTGTCGACAAGGTCCTAACAAGGTCGCAGTTCAGCTTTCAGTTGTTTATTTTATGTTTCATGACATAATTTCACTGAACACAAAGGGGTACTCATACAAGTTGAATGTGACCAGTCCAAGGTAAACTGAAACCACTCACCCAGCGTCCTCCTCTCCTTTGCTGGCATCAATCTTGCCTCCATCTGTGCCATTGTCCTGACCATCTTCTCCACCCATCAGCTCCTGCTCAGCACCGTTCTGGTCCTCCTCTCCCTCATTGCCGTTCTGCTCCGATGTCTCCATGAGCAGATTCTCAGTGTCTGACATTGTGATGGTGGGATCTTCAAGAGACTGCAACAGGATGAGATGATCTGAGTAATCCTTTATTTGAATTAACAGTTAGTAGGCAATGCAGCAGCACAGAATTGAAATGCCACATCCTAAAATATAACAAGTACAAACAGCATAAACATAAAAAGAAAAGAAGATTTAGTATACAACTGCCCTGTGGGAAAACAGCTTGCAATGAATAACAGACTGTATTTTGATCACTAGACTTTTGATATTTGTTTATCCAAACGAATTAATAGTTTAAATACCAATCTGCTTTCTTTTAGGATATAAAATGCATAATTTTTCATTACATTTCTTAACCTGTTTGAGGTTCTTAAGGCATGACCAAGCCTTGAGGGGCTTCAAGTAACAATTATTTACAATATCAATTAATGTACAGATAACGTTTTTAATGCAGACGGTGCTGAGAAATTCGAGTTGCATTGTTTAACCATTAATCTATGATTATTTCATAATTTTAAATCACATCAGTGCATATAACGCCGTGAAAGTTTATAGAAAGCTAGTTTCAGGGGTGGGGGGGTGGGGGGTTCAATGCTAACTAACTTATAGTTTCTTACGTTACTTAATGTAATTCTTTATAAAATATATCCATGTTTGAAACTGTACACCTAGCATAAAGTCAATATAGTGACAGCAGTTCATAACATTTAACACTGTTGTATGTTTATTTGTTCATGAAGGCAAAATCCAACAATAAACTGGCGTGAATCTCCATGTTGGGGGTTTAAGCGGACCGCGCTTTGCTTCGTTTCGTTACCGCTTGGGAACGAGTGCAGGCCCGGCTAGAAGCTAGATAGCTGGACCTCAATAAAATAAGCACTACCAGTAAAATTAGAGTAATTGGTTAAAGTTAAATCTCAACTGCCGCTCAAAAAGCATAAGTGCTTCAATTTTACAAAAGCCGTTAGGCAAGCCTCTCATTCAATGTAATAACCGCGTTAAAACACATTAGCACCACTGCGGCTAACAGACGGCTAGCTTGATTTGCTGCTATCAAGTGGACACTGCAAAGATAAAACTAGGCTAAAAGGGAAATATCACAGTGAAATTAGTCGCTAGACTGAGCTGAACGTCCCCGCCTGTATTTCAATTCGCAAACAAAAATAAGAGAACGTGCTTACTTTAAGTGAAAATACCAGATACGCCGACTTGCTGTTCAAAATGGACACTCTCCAAATTCGCCGCTAACTCGTGGCATCATATATACGACCGGATGTGACCAAGCGCTAGGGCACGTCGTAATGAGGAAGTCTGTGATTGGACACCAGGTACGCTTATGCGAATAAAGGCGACACATGATTGGCTGATTGCCCGCACTTTGATGACAAAACAGCAAATAAACAGCCAAACTCATTTGCTCCTTCCGGTACTGTCTCTCAGTTGTTTCAGGAGCAAAGCGACATTTTTAATGTCATGACAACGGATAACCTTTATTTTTATGCTTGCTCGACGAAACTTTTTTTTTTTCAAAATGGCTTCCGGCGTGTGTAACTGAAAACAAAAAAACCCGGCTTGGTGTTGTAGTGTGTGCACGGAAAACAGAGTTTTGTTGAAACACAATATCTGTGACCAAACAGATGGTAGCAGTAGCGGGGCATTTCATTGCAACACAATGCGCAGAGCCAAATCTCACACCATCAAGTAGCACTGTGGGGCGGTTTGAAAAATTCATAACAGCCCCTCAAAACTAGGACCGACTGACACCTCACTGACTTTAATTGTTTTACTCTGTGTGCAATAAAAAATTAAAAAGCCTGTGTATTATTATTAAAACTGAAATACTTTTGTTAAGAAGTGTTGCATTAAAAATAATGAATATGTGTATTGTCCAAAAAGTCTATATATAAAATATTTGGTTGATATGAAATATTTATGTGCTTTACTGTTGTGGTTTAGGCCCAGTATCACTGTGGGTTCATGTTTTAACTTCATGGTCAATATGAATTACAATGTGATGTGATCATACTTATGTCTTTCTAGTGTACATCGCCATATTTCTCAATTCTTCTCCTCTCTTCTTTAAAGTATACAGTCACCACAGTGTAATTTCTCTATTTATCCATTTTAAGTAACTTAACAACCCCTGAAAAGGTCCCAGACCAGGTTATATGATGTATTTTCCTTCTTGTTTAACTGTTGAAGTCAGTGTTAATTTTTCACAGGAGGAAAAAAAAAGATTTCTCTGATGCTGAGTTTAACTTCTCTCATGTAGATAGCAAATGACAAATCTCTTGTATGACAGTAGCAAAAATAAAATAAATTTATTTTCAGTCTGCACCAAATAATGTGAGGCCAACATTAATAGATAAATGTGTGAGAAAGGCATCAAAATTGGCAAATCCTGGGACTCAGGGTGAGTGTTTTGCTGCAACTGACTGCTTCACCCTGGTAACATCGACTATATCTGCCAACCAGGGGCAAGTTGAGGCATGACCTGAGATATGGGCTTACACACACACACACACATACACACAATAAAGTAAAGTGTGGCTGTGGAGACGGTTGTGTTTCTCCAGTTGTGGTCACTTGTGGACGGAGCTGCTAGAACTGCAGCGACCACAGGTAAGAACACAGCTCCCACCCATTCACATATATACACATTTTATACAGCACAGCAATGATTCACTCCAATGCAGTTGTTTACATGTCTGCAAACATTTTTGAAGTGTTGCTTATCCAATCATAGAACCATGGACAGAGCTTTCAGTATGTGATTGCAATGTGTGCAATGTGATGTTGCAGTCAGCAGAGACCAGCGGCCTTTCATCTCACTGTCATCAGTCATTAATGACCAATCAGATTCCTGCTTCCTCACCTTCCTTCCATTGTGACTGAACTTTGCGAAGATCCAACTGAAATGAAGTTCAAAACAATTGAATATACCAAAGAATTTTGATTACCATGACCTAATTAATATTTGCTTATATTAACCTGTTTAAATGCCAGTGTCAGAGGAACAAAAGAAACTATTCCCAGTGTGAAAGAGCATGAAACTGATGGCAGAGCTCAGGGGTTGGTAAGTTACTTGAAACAGATTTTTTTTGTTGTCCTTTAAAATCATCTCTTTTGTAATTGGTATTCTATTGAACTTTCCATGTTTTTCTTGACAGCAAAAATGAACATATGAAGAAAAAAAATGTGAATAGAGAAATGGTATTACACTTTGGTGACTGGATACTTTCAGAATTGTGACAAGTCTATTTCTTGGCTGGGATCAGTAACTCCTGGGAGTCTCCACTGGCAGTAATCTGGTCATGAAATTGGGTTTACTGTCAGTTTAACAAGGAATAACATGCTAATTAGTGAGCTAAGAAGATGGATTTTGCAACCGTCACTCTCCTGACTGGATGCTCTGTCATTTAAAGTTAAATCTGTCACACAAAAACAAGTGATGTTAAATCTGTTTTTTTTTTTTTTTCTCCTGTAAAGGTGTTTCCTGATGGGGATGATTGTGATTGGGGTTGCTGTGCAGGCAGTGTTGTTAGCTGATTGTTCTTACACACCAATCACTAACTACACTACCAGTACAACCACCACCATACACAGCCACTCAGGGAAAAAGAGTGAAATCCTCATTAATCTTAATTTAACCAATAAAGAACCTCAGTTACCGAGATGAAAAATGTCCTGGCAGCAGTATTTAGATAAGAGGTTACAAAACACAAACCTGTATTAGCTGTCCTGTCAACGGTCTCTCTATAATCATCCTACATTAATGCTGTTTTGTTTTTTAGCCAAAATGCTAATTTATCAAAGAGTATCCTCATTTAGAAAGATGGACCAAAACATGAAATAGAGGAAATACTTTAGAAAAAAACAAGCAGAGCTGACGCATTTATTTCTTTTCAATGACAGGCCAATGTTACTTTATTCACATTTACTTTAGTTTTAGTTTAAAAAAACACATTCAGAAAGGAGGGTTTAATTAAAATACTTGAATATTTCAAAGTTTAAAAACATACTTAAATAGCAGTACTTTAAATCATTATTACTTTAAACATGTATGAATAATAAACTCTTATACTTTAAAGATACATCAACTATCCTGACACTTTTCTCTTCACATGGTGCTTTGATCCAGCATCATGGCTCCAGTCCTGAGCAGCAACCCGATTCTGGTTCTAGGTTGAAGGCACGGCTCGCTCTAGGATCGGGATTTGCTGATCCAGTGGTACTTGTCAACACGAGGCCCACTGAAGGTAAATGTTGCTCTGTGGGACTTGAAGCCTTTTTGGCTGGAGAACTGGGAGGTCGGACCTCCAGCTGGAGGAGCGTGTGGTGGGAATGTGTCCCCAGCAAAGGCCTTCCGCTTCTCCCACAGCCAGGTCTGAGGGGCCCCGGAAGAAAACTCAACAAACTGAGGAGGAGAGGAGGGTGAGAGGCCGGTGAAGCAAGAGACCAGTGGTGGAACTAAGCACAGTCACACGTACTCTATACTTCCACTTTACATTTGAGTTGTTTTTTGTTTTTTTTATTAAATAACTGTACTACATCTACCTATATTTACTACAGTTACTTTACAAAATATGATGCTTTGTTTTTAGATGAAAATACCCAACAGTTTGTGCAAGTAGAGCTTCAACCATTTGATACATTTGGCAACTATTTTGATGATTTATTCAAAAATACCTCAAATATTTAACATGTCATTATTCCAGATTCTGAAATGTGAAGATGTGCTGCGTTTCCATTTAATAATTTAATCTATTTTAGTAACATTTTATTTGGACAAAAACATTGAATGTTTCACGCTGGGCATACACTTGCATTGTGACGACAAACTGAGAAAATGATCAAAATTTAAACATCAGCTCCACCTTCTACCAACTACAACAGTAAAACGCTGCTTAAAAATGAATCAATAGGAACCAATTAATATAAACAACACAAGACTCATGGCACATTTCACAGAGTAGTTTCTTTACATGTTCTAATTTTTTTTCAGTGCAGGACTTTTATTTGTAATGTAGTATTCTTATAATGTCCATGTGGTATTAGTACTTTTACTTAGAAATTATCTCAGTACTTTTGACTACTGTGAGGAATCTTTAACTACCAGTTCTTTCCAGCTGTAAAATACAGCAGGTTAATAGTTGCTGCTCTTTTGACTGCTCCAAGGAAAAAGCAGAAAATTCCCTCAAAAAGTTCAACCTCCAAAATTGAAAATGCTTTGAATTAAAAATGTTGAAGATGCTTTTTATGTCTCCGTTTCTGCTTTGTTCAATTAGGATCTTTAATATTTATAAATGATCTCAGGGACTGTCATTTCAATCTTAATCATATTTTCTGTTTTTAGTGTGACTTTGTGACATTTGTGCTGTGACAAATTCTTGCTTTCTACAATTTCTGTGTGTTGTAACTATGGTATACTTAAAAAGTGCATGGCATTATTAACACACGTATCTAACCTACCCGGTATACACTGTTGGGGTTGCTGACAGTTGGGATGGTTTTGGGTTCAGGGTTGGTGGGTAGGACCGGAGCAGGGCAGACAGCTGATGGGCCAACGTTGCCACTGCTCATGCTGTTGTCTCCACCCCCATCCTCCTCATCTGAAGAGCTTCCTGATTGGATGTCGAGGCTCGCCCGCTCCACGGCATCATGGATGCGGCGGGAAAATTCCCCATCGCCACGCCGACAACTGTCCACCACGGAGACACAGAACGGAGTGCTGTGTTCACCATACCTGCAGGAATGGACAAAAAATAAAATAAATAAAAGCTGCATCTTGTCACCTCATGAGCACTGTGGCCTCCAACATGGCGTCATGTATGTCACCCAAAAACTATTACCATTATGAATCCAGCAATTTTTTGCTTTTCATATCTGAACTAGAATTACTGCCCCAGGGTTGTATTTCTCCACCAATCAGCCAAGTTGCAGGAAGTATGATCACAATCTCCCCTTCCTGAGTTACAGCATTGAATAATGGCCACAAAACATTATGATGTCATAGTGAAGTCGACCTTAGAGCATTTGGATATAAAATGTTATCACCTAATTTTATCCTTGTAGATACGAGTTAAATTTTGTTATTAGCGTATGAGTTTGTCAGTTACGGCCAAATACGTGTTTTGTGAGGTCAGTGTGCCAGAAGAATGTGAGATAACTGTGACCTTTGACCACCCAAATCTAATCAGGTCCTCTTAGAGTCCTAATGAATGATTGCGCCAAATTTGAAGAAGTTCTGTCAAGGCGTTACCGAGATATAAGTAATTCAACAGTAAGGTAACAGAGTGCAGTGTTGGTGTAAGGGCAGAAACATGAGGCTCATTTTGACTTTTGAAGTTGTGCACAACCTGAAACAAAGCAGCAGGTCTGTCAAGGACAAAGTTTAAATGCAATCTTTGCACAAAGACCCACTGAAGAGCTGCACAATGAGCCTCCTCTCTGAGTTTGTTATCAAGTGAGATCCTGGCACTACAGAGTGAAGTGGCCTGACCTGCAGGACACCTCTCCAGGGTCGACCCACACCGTCACCTCCCGGGGAATGCCCAGATCTTCGTATGACACTTCACTGCGCTCGCAGGCCTGCTGCAGCACCGGGTCCTGCAGCTGGACTCGGTTCATACGCAGACACCTGAAACACACAGAGCGACGGTCAGCACAAAACACAACTCTGCCTCAGCAATGTTAGCTTCACGAGTCTTGTTAAAAATATGCAGCGTTTCATTTAATTTCAATGTAATTTTTTATTTGTAGAGATTTTTAGATCAGTGAGAGATTCCTGCCTCAACCCCAGAATAAAGAGGTAAATTAAATTTTATTTTTAGTGCTCACAGCAATGAAAAAAAAAAAAAAAGCATCAGTATTTTCAGAAACACCCCCAACCCCTTGTTACTCACTGAACAGTTCTGACTTCATGCTGAAGAAATACTCCCTTGCAAACTGTTGAAAGTAGATTACAATAGTTTACAGTTTAAAAACATTTTAAAAATCTGAAGCAAAATCTGCTCCTTTACTCTGGATCATATAGAAAATGCATCTACAGGTTTCATAGCAACTGTTTCTTCAGTAACCGGTGGATTTTAAGGGTTTTGAGACTGGACACACAAGTATGTAACTTCTGCTGAATGGTAAAAGTTATAATTATGGGATGATGCTGCATGCTAAGACCCAAGTGGGAAAAAGTCTCAGAACTGGCTCAAAGTTTGCTGAACAAAGCCAATGGTCAAAACAGTTCAATGTAGTGGCTTGATATCTTAAGTTTAATCCACTCTTCAGTTAAAAGCAACTCAGCTGGTTTTACATTTTCAAAACAACAACAACTGAACTACTCAGTTCACTCACATTTTTAAAGTCGGCAGGTGAACTTATATTTTTAAGCTGGAAAGGATTCAGATCAGTGACAAACAGGAACAAAAACTTGACACTTCCTGTTTTTCTGAAACACTTACTGACCTGTAGGCCTGTCCCTTGGTGGGTGCGTTTGGGTACCAGTGGTTCTTGTAGCTCTCGAACAGAACAGAGGTGAGGGCGGCAGCAAATCGCTCCCTGCTGTCATTATCCAGACAGCCATATCTCTTCACCAGCCGAGCCACAAAGAAGACAGCAGCAGCAATCTCCTCCTTCATGGCTACACACACACACACTCACTCAAACCCAACCAGACTCAGCAAACTCAAACTGTTACTGTTAAAAACTTCTTCAGTTGATAAAACATGTGTAGGATGATCCTACTGCTACAGAAAAGCAAAATAAAGATAACATATAAAACTAACAGGACAAACTGGAAGCAGCATGAGTCCAGCAACTCACATACCTCAGACACTAAAAGTTCACTCCCTCCTTAGATTCTCATGTGGTTTAATGAAACCACAGTTCAGCTGTGTGATAAGCTGGCACACCTGAAGCTGGTTGACTTAATTACCCCCCCCCATCTCTCTCTCTCTCTCTCTCTCTCTGTATGTGAGTGTTTGCTTAGAAAATCATATAACTGAGCCTCTCTGCAGAACTTTCCAATTTCCCAAATGTCAGTGAAAAAACACTAAATTTCTGCATGATTTTGATGCAAGTTTCACAATTATCTCTCCACATAAAAGCAATTGAACTCTGGTTTGACTCAAATCAGTTTGATTTAATGTAAATGTAAAGTGCCATGCCTGGGTGTTATTTTAAAGACAGAGTTAAATTTTACTTTACACATAAGGAAGGTGACCAAAACAGCTTTCTGTCACTTAAGAAATAATGAATTGAAAATGAAAACTTATTGATGCTTTTATTTCAGAGAGATTAGATTATTGCACTACTCTTAGGCCACTGGTCTTATGAAGCAGTCAATTGAAAGACTTGTAGCCTATAATAGATGTTGATTTAATTTGGCTTTTAATTAATTCTCTCATATGTAATATTTTATTATTCCTACTGGTTTCTGCTTTTTTATTTTCATTTATACTTTATCATCTACTGTCTTTTTATCATCTAATTTCAATGTCCTTCTATTCGCCCTTGTTTACTGTCCTTTCATTTTTATTGTAAAGCACATTGAGTTATATATCTCATATGAAAAGTCTTCTATAAATAGTTATTGGACTATTATTGTTGTTGTCATTATTATTATTAATACGCTACTTGTGAGCTGTCCCACTCAGATTTCAAGATTAGATAGATAGATAGATAGATAGATAGATAGATAGATAGATAGATAGATAGATAGATAGATAGATAGATAGATAGATAGATAGATAGATAGACGTTTGCTGCAGCTGGGGCTGCTTCTCTGTCCTGCCAGAATGTTGTGGAGAGGATGGTTGGTATTGACTAAGATGGCATCCATCTGACATTGCATGTGTCTCTCCACAACAGTCCTGAGTGAGTCGAGACTCTTGCTAAGCACAGACCCAGCCTTTTTGACCAGCTTGTCCAATCTCAGATTATATAAGAACATCATGTAAATAAAGTCTTAGCCTATGTTTAGCAGATCTCTCACATCATATAGTGAATAACTGCTTTTCTCATTTCATTATTGCTCTCCATAATAACTTTGCACACATCGTATAGCTACACAGTGAAGGGACTCAGTCTCTTCTTAATTGTAAATTCAACACTATGTACCATTGAAAGTGTGTTTGGGGTGCTGTGTGTTGATTAATATCTTTAATTTGGACGTAGGTCTTTAATTCTGCTCCTCGTGCGGTGACACCGTGCTGCTTTCTCTCGACAATTCAATTATTTTTTTGTCTAAAAGAAAAACAGACATTTTATTTAAATTCACCAACAACAAAGAAAGTGAACACAGACAGATCTACATAGAAACCTCAAAGTAAGAAGAGAAAAGAAAAAAGATGGTGCGACATCATCAATTCGAATTACTTCATCTACTTATGACGTCATCTGTCTTTGATCTAACGCAGATATTGGGTGACGTCTTAATAACGTCACAACAGAAGTACTTAAAAAGGAGCAGTTAACTATATAGGTAGAAAATAGCAAAGACGGAGTCACAGCAAACAAACGAGAAACTTATTGACGAAGTTCAGAAGAAAATCAGAGACAGTTACCATGGATACATTTGCACTCGCAGTGACTGCTTATGCGAAATTCCCTGAAATCAGAGCATGTGATCTCTACATCGCCCCAGATATCAAGTATTTGATGAAAATTTTCCAGAATGAGCTCAAATTTGGCGGGCGAAGTGTGTCCACACCTTTGCTGATTGAGTTATGTCAGCGCATTGTTAATTTGACTTCCACGATGATCCAGGAAGCTGTTACGTTAACTGTTTCAGACTGGCACAGGAAAGCCCCGCGGATATTCACACTTGTGCACTCAGCCCGGTGTTTCTTCGGAATAGACGAGACTGATGTCCTGTCTAACATGAAAAACACCCTTCCGCAGTGTTTTGCCGAGAGCATCAACATGAAAAAATTTAATTGTGAGAGCTTAACCGATTTCATCCGGTTAGTTGCAAGAGAGGTGACGGCGAGAATTAACTACCGCATAGCTGTGAGAATCGGCTCGTGCACTTCACATTTGAGATCCAAGACTTATGAGTGTAACTGCATCTATTATGAAACTCTTCATTCCATGATTGTTCTAGTTACTAAAACACTAACATGCCTGATCCAAGGCAGCTGCCAGTGCAGACCGGTGATCAGAAATGTAGAGGTCAGCAGCACTTCACTGTTGCATGACAAACAAAGCCAAAGACTACATCTGGTCATAGAGGAGGTTCTCTGTGACGTGAACTATTCCACCACAAACAAAGCAGTGATGGATATACTAACAGAGATCACTGACTTTAGCCGCAAAAATATTCAGGAAAAGACTGAAGGGTACTGGTTTGAGGACTGCGATGGCTGGCTGTTCGAAGACAGCTTTGAGTCTATGGACTCAGGCTGGACCACAGACAATGAATATTCTGATTTTGAAGTACCCGACGATGCCAGTGTACTAGCCAATGTTGACATGCTGCAGAGTTATGTTTCAGACATGGTAGATTCTCAGTCAGTCAGTCCAGCCTCACCATGTGAAGATCAGCCCAATGACTCGTCCGACACTCGTGATGCAACAATGTCAGATGATGCCCAAAAGCAGGCACTGATTATCCTGGTGCTTACAGGGTTGCTACTGCGCGCCTTAAAGAAGGCCCACACATCACTGCACAAGGGCGCTTTCAACACGGCCATCAAGAATCTGAGAGATAAGGCAATGGACAAGATCAAGATCGCTGACATCCCTTCGCGATCAGACCAAAAAACTGTTGAGAAGATCTACAAAGCTCTGTTCACAGACCTGTGTCAGCAGCTCGGCTCTGCACAGGAGCTCCTGAAAGCCATAACGTCGCAGCACGAGGCTGCTGACAATACTGTTGTCGAGGCCTTGAAGTCTCATCTGACGGATCCCCCTCCGCCTCCGAGGAAGAACGCTGTTGCCAGGTTCTTCTCATCTGTGGGCAAAACTATTATGAAGCCATTCAAGGCCTGCTGCAGAGGGAGCTCCCACTCCTATGACTGATAACCCCTCTCAGACCCCTCCACCCTGCTGGGGGGACTCCCATGATGCATTAAGCACTTTCTCCCTTTCTCTCTCCCTCTCTCTCTCTCTGTCCCCTCCCCGGGGGGACAAGCTGTTCCTGGTCTCCTGTTTGAATTAATCAATACAATTAAAACAATTATTGAAATACTTCTGTCAATGATCAATAGCTAATAGTTCCAGCTCTACTACTAAGTGTACTATTAAAATCTGTCCAAGCATTTTCACTTTTTCTAAACTGCTTCAGCACTTTTGTGACACACTGTTGTGGTTCTCAAAAGATTTTGCGACACAATCGTTGACTTTTAACACGTGGACTAACTCAGTACATCACTGGATCATCCGGAGAGATTTGTACTTATCACTTGCACGGGTCTTTTCCTGGCCCTTGCAAAGTAATCCACAATATCGTCCAGTCCTTGGTGACCTTTCTTGCACTGAAGAAAGGTTTGTTGGAAGTGTGGCATTCATGACTCAAGATCAACAATGATCCCGACTTCAGACTTTTCTGTGGTCTGAAGTTGCTGTGGAAATGTTTTATGCATCTGCGAACAGTTAGTGTAACATGAGCATGAAAAGCATGAAAAAAGAGCCACTCTTCTGACAGACACTGTGAAGCACATTTGATGTTTTTCAATTCTTTATTTTTAATTTTTAGAGCTTGATTGACCAAAATCAAGTTACTAGATAAACCCCCCTAAAAATGTGGCAGTAATCTTTATAAGTTAGGTGAACTTCTTGGTATTTTGAATTTGGAAAACTGTAAAACTCAAAATTAAGTAAGAGCCAACACAAATAGAATCTATTTCTGTGTAAAACATTGCGCCATTACAATCACAGTCTGCCAAAGTGCAAGCGTGCCTTGCTTTAAAAAGGAATGGGAGATGGCACTGATTTGGTTTATTGCATGTTAGACCCAAAACACTCCCACGATTAATTAAGAGACAATAAGTACAAACCTTTGTAACCATGGGCCTGGCGCAGCGGCCATTTTTTCTGCCATTAAATTAGCAAAAGTGGTTAAGCCTCCTGCCCTAAATGCACTTACTCCATGGGCTTTAGACCATGACCATGAGCCCACTGACTCAACAAACATTTTAAAAATTATACTCCGATTTTCCAACTTTCATATTTTTTATGCACAATAAATATTAAAATAGAATTTTACCTGCCCAACTGTATGAGCAAAAAGAAATAAACTGATACAGAAACAATCACAGCATATATTTTTATTTGAGTGAACATTTAATTTATATAAAGCCAAACCCATTCTGTCAAAGAAAAAAAAAAAAGTACTCTCCACCATAGAAATTCATCGGGTAAACAAGCGAAAGGGTTATAGACAGTAATGGTACAAGCTGACACCAAAGTGCAAATGATCAGTGGAAGTGATGAGAAAATTTACAAAAATATTTATAGATTTTCTTATCCTGTCAGACTGCCACACAGATGCAGATCTGTCAGTCAACAATTTCCACACTAAAAGTATTTTAAAATCAGAAAGATGAAACACTTTGCCTGAGCTGAAGCCTCTGAAACAGCATTTTGATGGAAGTGGGACACCAAAAACAAACCTACATGAAGGTTGTAATAAAGGGTGCACTACTTTGGCCTTTACAGGACGAATTCATTTATGAAGTATCAGCTACATGTCCAGAGACAATAACTGAAGTCAATCTACAGGTTCTCAGGCTGTTTTTCTGCTCTGATCAGGAGGAATGATGCTGACTGGCCGGAATCCAATACTAAATTAATGGCGAATATCTTCGTCATTTGATCAGTGTAACAGTGTGTTAGTTTTGTTCAATGTTAGACAGGGAAACGGTGCTCTAGCCAGCAAAACAAAATGTAAAAACCAACAGACTTACGTCAGTCATAGGCAGAAAAACAGACTGCAGGGGAAAGGGAAAGGGAAAGCAATAGAAAAGCATCAAATAATCAATAGAAACCCCAATTTGCTGAGAATATGTGACGTGTTTAAAGATCAAACCTTAAAAAACATCCACATGGCACACACTGTTGTGGAAAAAACATTTTGCAGAAGTTCTCACTCTTTTCTGACTCTGTTTCTATTTATCACAAGCTCTCTCTCATAAACACAAAGCGCTGCACAATCACAATCAGCTTATATATGAAGGAGAAAAAAAAAGCAAAACATTTCCACTGGGGATGCACAATTAATCGCAAACGCAATTAGGCCAAGTGCAGTATCCAAATTCCAAAAGCTCCAATTTTTTTGATAAAGGTAAAACGTGTCACAACATTGTTGTGCATCGTTAGCACCATAAGCATTGTGGTGTTACAGAGATGGCATATTCTCCAGATGTAAGGGAACATGTTTGTTTGGTACAAGCTCCAGCAAAAATCACATCATAATTTTTAAAACATTTCAGTGAAAATGAAATGCAAAAACGATCACGCCAACTGAAATGACTCATATTGCAATAACTGCCAAAATATTGCAATGATTTTTTGATTTTTTTTGCATATCGTGCAGCCCTAATTTCCACATGCTCCTCTCTATGCAAAAAAACATGAATGTTTTATTAAAAAAAGCTTTCATATGAAAAGTGTTCAATGACTAGGGCCACAGAGCAGTTTTGTGGATAGAAACACTGAGACTCTATTTCACACTGGTGTCAAAACTAAAGCTAAGCCACTACTTTGCCCAAATATTCCTGACTCAACATCTGCTTCCACTGAGAAAACCCCCATCTGCTGATGAAGACTGTGAAATGCAGAGCACAATACAACGAATGGATAGTTAGAGCCCTGACTTAAGACCAGGGCAAGACAGAGAGGACAGTGGGACTCCCTCACAACAGAGTCATGAAGTGACAGTGAGTCGCCACTTACCACAAACCAACAACGTAAGCTCCCTGCTGGTACATCCTAAAGACAGGGCCCCCGCTGAGAAGGAGACCACAACACTACATCACAGCGCTACAAATCCCAACGTCAAGAGTGAACTTTCATGCTCGTTTATTAGCCACCAACACATTTCACACAGAACTGGTGTGAGACTAAGGAAATGGACGTGTTCAAAGTAAGGCCACACAGGGGGGTGGGGGGTGTTTGTTTCACTGCACCACTTTCTGATGCGACCGGGACTAAAAACTCATAAAAGGAACTGATGGACAATTTGACAAATATTCTTATTTGCATTATTGGCGCGTAAAACCATGACTGCTGTTTAAAACCACATTTCCCAAAATGCCATGCTATTCCTTTCAGAATAATTCAGGACACTGTTCTGTCAAAAAGACAGTAGTCATTCTATATCTACAGACTAGTAAATAACTTAAAAATTTCTCTTCTTTTTCTTTTGGTTTTCATATTCTCCTAAGCGCTGTTCACATCAAAGAAGCTCGATTTGTTTGCCATGAACATAAAATGGTGGCGAAGGGAATGAATTATTAGGCAAATAAGTGAAGAGCTGTTATTGTGGTCGACTCAGAGCACTTGGTAACAAACAAATTGAAATTAAAACACAAAAATGTTTCCAAAAAAACAAAACAAACAACAAAAAAACCCCAGAAAAACTAAAAAATAGCGTGACCATTAAATACTTTTGAAAGGAATAAAAGCAGGAATGGAAAGCAGCATCAGCTGAACTGTATTCACGTTCACTGAACACAGTCAGAAGCAGATGTTTTTCAAATAATTAGAAAATAGATAAAACTCTGCATGAGCTTAAAACATTAATGATTCCCAAAAATGGTGCTAAAATCAAGTTGACAACTTTCACAGCAAACAATCACAGAGTTAAACTACAGGACTTTTATTTGGATCCCTTGCTGTGCTGGCCTTCTCTACTTCAGTTTGACGGTTTCCATAAATAGGTACATGACAGACACAGAAGTTGTAAAAATATCACATTAACATCGACATTCACAACAATGTGTGAACGTGTGCACAAAGCAAGTTGTTGGTTAACTTACAGCTTGATTAACAATTTTGAGATGTGTGTATGTTCTTGTATCTCAATTTGCTGCATCACCTCCACTGCATTTCACCAGTATTCAAAATCAGAAACTAAACTTCCAATGTACATTTATGTTGCTATATTATTGTAACTTATGTCCACACTAATATGTATAAATCTGAAAGTGCTATTTCCTGAAGGGTTCCTATTCACACTGACATCTTCAGATACGTTTCTCATGGTTTGTCATTCATGCTGCCAAGCCAAAACAATTAGAGCTGCAACTAATCATTTTCATTATTGATGTATCTGTTGATCTTTTTTTATTTTTCAATTGTTCAATCTATAAAATGTAAGAAATTTGTGACAAATGCCAATCAGAATTTAACACAACCAAAAGATGAAATCTTCATGTTGCTTGTTTTGTCTGAAAGACATTAAATTTACTGTGATACAAATCAAATAAAAGCAACAAATTTCCACATATGAGAAGCAGAAACCAGTAAATGTTTGAAATTTCTGCTTTGATAAATGAAACTGTTTGCAATATAATAATATTTTGACCATGTTGACCGATTAATCAATTAATTGTTTTGGAACTAAAGGATATAAAACAGTAAAGTCTCTTTCTCGTTCATCTCCTTTGGTTGTTAATTAATCTCAGCATTTGAAAGCATCTTCAGTTGCTTCAGTGTGGATGGAACCCAAAAACAAAGGCCAAACTATGTTTTCACATGTACCTGTATTATCTGTGACAGCCTTACACAAATATTATCCGCATCTCCACCTGACCTCTGACCTCAGCCTGTGTCCCGTACAGTGTGAGCAGATTTTTTACTCACCTGAAACCCAGCTGACAATTTATGGTTACTCGACAAAGCTGATTAAACGTCCCATAAACCAAGTCAGAATCCCTCTGCACACAGTTTACAGGAAGGGAAATGTTTAACGGATGAACTGGGGGGTAGCAGCGGTTCAAACTGTGATACTACATATGAGACACTGTTCGCAAACAGTTAAAATGGCTCAGGAAAGCATGACTGCTGAGGTAACAGAACACATCAGAACATGTATTAAAACTGGCTTTTTAAAATATTAACTTCAGTACTGAGCGCTGCAAGCACAATGTGTGGACAGTCAAAGAAAACTGAAAAACCCACTCAGTCAATGTGGTAATGAGGCATCAGAATCGGCACAGGAGCAACATTGTCATAGAGTAGCATCATCATCAGGCGGTCAATGCAAAGTGTAAGGCTGTAACAGTGCAGGTCTACCAAGACTCCGGGCTCATCAGAAAGGCAAAAACACACTGGACATACACATTTTTCAACATACTGTTCTGGAGTCCAACACACACTCAAAACCTTAACTGGCCTCTCAAAACAGCAAAAGCAAAAGTTTTGAGTTGTGTCCAAGCAGCTCAATGTGCTGTAACAATGTTTTGTGTAAGTTGCGGATTCACACTGGACACATGACAAAATGAAGTACACTTAAAAATGGCAAAATGCAAACTAAAACTGCTGTGATCTGTTGACAAGACTTAGGCTGTCTTGACTGGATTGTAGTAACAGCTAAAAATAATACACTGTCAGATGTTGGTCCAAATAACAACTCCTGGGAAATTTTACTCTCTATCGGCGAGACATAATTCACAAAATCCAATTACGTATATGAAGGCAAGATAGAACAGAAGAATGGATGAAATATAAGATAAAGCCAAGCTGGTTCACCTAACAGACCAGGGAATACAATCAACCAGCATCATTGCCTACAGCAGTTTGCCAGAAAAAAGTGCTATGAAGATCAAAATTATAGCGTATTTTCAATATGTGTCAGTTACAGTATAGAATTCAACAGGTTTTGTGCCTTTACAACAGAAGAAAGAGGACTTGTCTCAATCTCAAGATAATTTTGAGACACCTAACCGGTTTCTAAAATAACTCAACAGTACTAAAAACACACAAAATATGTGGATGAAAGGGCGAGGCCACCTGTGGTGGAGGCTAAACTCCTGTACTGAGCAAGTCCAAGAAGGGAAAATTAATATTTGCGACTGATTCATAGCACTTGTTATGATTACTGTTAAGATATTATTTATGGCCTCCCATAACTAAAAAACATTTAGTCTGTTTTACATGGGCTGAGTTCAGATAATTTGTTTCACAAAAATTCAAATTTCAAACAAGCAGTCTATTCTAACTACACTGACTTTCAATTACTTCCAGCACAGAGTTTCTCCTGCAAACCACATTTTGCAAGGCCTCGGAGTAGTTGCAAACAAAAAGAATCATCTGCAGATAAATTGAACCCAGTTTGGTGGAAACACATTTGGCACAAAGGCCCCTCCTTCTCTGCTTTCGATCCACAGCAGCTGCCTCTTTTTCATCCATATCCTGACTTTACCTCCAACGACACACACGACAGTAAAAATAGCGCAACAAGGCATCGTATGTACAAGAGGACATGCCAAAGATAAAATGCATCCACCTCTATGTGTGAATGAGTCTGTACAGCCATTTACATTGTGTACTGGATTGTTATCTTGTGGGGCAATAATGACATATGGCAGCAAACCACAACTCATTACCTCCTAATACTGCAGCAGACCGGAGGTGAACGAAACAAAAAACAAAAATCTCTACAGCAAAAATAAACTTAAAAGAACAAACAAAACTTCAATAGGAGTGACTCATCTGGATTCAGTGTTTCCTTCACAATAAAAAAAAGATGTTTTGGTTGTGAATGAATAAGACAACAATAGTGTCTCCCTTTTCTCAATAGAGGCTTTGGTTCAGGTTTCTGATTGTTCTGTTTAAGATCACAGATGATTATGTTCTAATATGTCTCAACAAAAAATAAACAATAAATAGAACATAAGTTGTTTTTAGATTAATGCAGAAGTTTATGTGTTGAGTGATTTTCTGGCAAATGACCCACTTAAATATTAAAACTGCACTGTAAGATTTCACAGGCTTTGTGGCACCTTTTTCTGACACCTTACTAAAGCAAAAAGATCCTAATATTTCGCCGGGTATCAGCCTCACTCATGTGGAGTGCTGCTGGGCATCTTTCATTGAGTACAGTAACTACTTGTAACAGTCACTTTGTCATTTGTACAACTCTTCCATGCAAATTCCTCAACATTCAACAGTTATTATCCTACCACATTTCATGCTGCGCCTGTGCCCTTAAAACACAGGGTTTCTACACATCATTCATTTTTCAATTTAATTTTCTTTTCTTCTTTTACCAAATTCCACAAACTGTGCAGTCGTACGTGCAATGCCTAAATGTATTAATAAATTAATCTCTTATGTTTTTCCAGATGTGTGTATAAATAATGAAGAAACAATTCTGTCCTGTCTTTCTTTTTTTTTTTAAGCCAAAGCTCATGAGATTCCACTCACCCAATCCACAGTGGTAAACCCTGTCTTTCTCATCAGCTCAAGGGTATAAAACTAGTCTTCCAAACATTCAGCCTTCAGCTACAAGCAGACATTTAGCTGCCTGGGGAGTGTTAGAGGTGGTTGAGGGGTGACATTAAATCATCAAAGCAACAGTCCTTAAAACTGCATGAAAAAAGAGCCAGTGACAACAAATAAAACATTAAAAACAAAAAAGGAGAAATCAGTGTAAGATTTTGATGAACATGGGCAGATGACCGATGCTGTGTTGTATCATTTGAATGGATTTGGAGGGGAGTGTGAAAATACTGGTGTCAAAACTCCAGGTGCTGCCGTGCTCACACTCCACTCATCCCTGACACAGTCTCGCAGACCAGCGAGGTCCCACTTCCTGTTCCAGTTAAAACGGCAGCTTCTTCAGCTGCTCGAAGGTGATGAAGAACTGAGACGTGTGTTAAGGAAAACATCAGGATTCAGAGTGCAAGCTGGGCTCTGAAATATGAGCAATCTGAGTGTGCCAGACCTTTCCTGAGCCAACTTTGACCTACAGGGCTTTGCATGGTCATGTGTACACAGCTTTACCATATCATGGACAATTAAAATGGATATTTCAGAGAATTCCCTTTATTTTACTTTCAATTTACTCGAGAAAAAGAAGAAGAAGACTATATTCAAATAGTGGCAACAAATTGGACGTCTGTTTGTTTTTCTCACCTCTGAAGGAACTCTGCAGGTTTTAAAGGATACGATGATGTTCCAAGGCCCCAGTCGCAGCCAGTTAGGCCAGAATCCTTTATAGAGAGCGAAGAAGCCTTCGTTCTTCCACGTCTGCATCACTCCATCCAGTGTTCCTTTGTACATGGGGCTTCCCGACAGGACTCGCTGGTTCATCATACGAGTGCGGACCACATCTACAGGGTTAGAGGCCAGTGCCCCCGCCAAGCCACACGTGAAACTGGAACTGTTACACACAGACAGACATGGAACAAGGTTAAGGGACAAGGCCAAAGCTGAGTTTCATTCAAAGGTCAAATCTCCTCCTTTTAAAAAAAACAACAAAACCAAATTGATAAACAAAATATTACAGCCACAAATTTCCAGTTTAGTTTTCATCACTGCTAAAACACTATATACTTCATAATCATACAGCATGCCCACCCATGACCCATTTAAGAATAATCAAATTTACATGAAATGTGCCAAAATGGTGTCTCCCATGAGGCCAGAGCGAAGCAGGTGCTTTTTCGTTATGTCATAGACAGGAAGTTCCACCCCCACGACAATGGCTGCCCGCTGCGCTGTGGGAATGACGCCCTGAGGAAAAGGAGGATGAAGAAAATAAGTCTGTAGCAATATCACAGTACAACTCATTGTATAGAGCTGAATCGACATTCAACAATCTCATATTACATATTGCCTTAGATATAGATCACTTATATGCTAAGATAGGCTAAACAAACCCTATCTCTGTACTGACTGTGTAACTCCTGGAATGGCAGCAACTGAGCATCGAGTATTCTTTAAAGCATATTTCTTTGGGGCTTTTTATGCCTGTATTGGACAGCACAGTAGAGAGAGACAGGAAATGCAGAGGCAGAGAGAGGGGGAATGACATGCAGTAAAAGGCCGTCCGATGCGGGATTCGAACCGGGGCCGAGTGCAGCGAGGACTGTGGCCTCTACACATGGGGCGCCTGCTCAACCCACTGCACCACTCGACGCCCCCATCGAGTATTCTTTAAATAAAAAATCTGACATTTTGCATAAGACACTTATTCGTTTATGAGAAGATGGCTCCTGCTCTCATGCATAAATATAAAGCTACAGCCAACACCTGGTTAGTTTAGCTTTGCACAAAGACTGGAAACTTGTGCTAAGCTAACCAGCTGCTGGCTGCACCTTCATATAGCTTCATATTTAACAGACAGAAAGGAGAGAGTATCAATCTTCTCATCCAACATTACGTCATAAAGTGAATAAGTAGATTTTCCAAAATGTCCAACTATTGTTTTTAACTTACTTGGTTTGCTTTAACTGACTTGATCTGTTAAGCTGGATACAGTTAGCAGTTGTTAAATGAATGAAAAACATTTCCACACTCAGAATCCACCACTCTTAACACATAAACATATCCACATCCCCATACAGATTACTCCAGCACTCACTCTCCACAGCCCTCTGGTGCCTTCTGTCTGGTAGATGTTAATGAAGTTGGACATCATGCTGCCTTGGAGCAGACTGCCCTGAGCCTGCATCCTGATCTGGGACAAATACAGACACAAACAGAAAAGTTCACAAAAAACACTTTTTCCGTCAGGTGTCATCTTCAATGTAAAGTCGCTGGTTTTATTTTCTTGGTCCAACTGTAGCTGTTTTGGTGGGCACTGCCCCACACCAGTTATTCTGTAAAAGGGAAACTCTGTACATTAAACCTGATGTAAGAAACAATGGAAACATAAAAAAGTTACTAAATCTGAAAAGAATCAAAAATTTCGACACATAGTTAAGACTGTGTGGAACAAGTGTAGGAACATATTAGCAGTCCATGACAGCTACTTATTTAACTACTATTTAATACAGGCTTAAATAAGCAAAGCTTTAACATATTTCCAAACAGATGTTTCAGTCTAAGCCTTGTCCCCAGCATTAATCACCTTGAGGACGTCAGTGGGATTGGCCAGAGAGGAGGACAGGACTCCAGACACGACACCACAGAAGACGTTGATGACCATGGTCTCATCTGTCAGAAAAGACACAAGGAATTATATTAATTAAAACACACAGCCAAAAGCGCACAAACACAATTTAACTAAGATTAGCCTATAATTCACTATGTACAGATGTCTAAAGGAACAGTGTGTCATTCCCATACATAATAAAATCATGATGCAGACTCTCCACTTTAAGAAATAGTGTGTCACTTTCAATCCACTAGTTGATCTTGCTTGGGACAAAACATTTGTGTAAATGCCCTGACGCTGTTATATTATTTATTTCTGGAATACAGAGTGTTTCATCCTCACCACTGTATCCAAGTGTTTGCTCATGGTGTAATGTTGTGTCTCTGTAAATAATATTATAAAGAGTAGACCTGCTCTACATGAAAAGACTGAGATAACTTCAGTTTGGCGCTATATAAATAAAACTGACTATATCTTTTTTTATTATTAGTCTGCTCTGACCGAAACAAGACAGTGTGTTGAAAGTGACACGTTAAGAGTATACATAAAAAAAACTTCTTGTTTTACATCCTGTTGGATCCAAGCAAAGCTACAAATTTAGGATCAAGAGTAGAGTCTGAAAACGCTAAGATGAAGTCATAAAGACTTAAAAAGTATCTACAGTGAAGTGATTTCAACAAGGACCTGACTTCATTCTGTGTTTGTAGTAGTTTGTAGTATTAAAGTGATAGTCAGATTATCATTATCAGTGTTCACACTTGCTTTAATCCACTTGGAGCATCCACATGGGTGGAGTTAACTTTATCATGATCAACATAAGTGGTTGACCACAAAGCTGGATTTGATGAACCTTCAAAGAGTCTAAACTTACTCTCTCTCTCACACACACGCACACACACACACGCACACACACACACACACACACACACACACACACACACACACACACACACAATGTGTAAAACTCCACCTGTGTGGCACTCCAAGCAGATCACAATAAACACTGAGAATTATAAGTCTGTTGGAGAGACTGCACACACTGTACAATGACTTTAAATAAGAAGAAACCATTGTTAGCAATTAGCCTCTGCAGAGTTTGTCAGAGTTAGAAAGTGGTGGATCTCATTAGTAGTAACCCAGTATGGAGTCTACAGTAAAGTAAGAAAAAAGGAGGAGGAGGAGGAGGAGACAAAATAATAATGGATTGAGTTTGGAACAATAGTTACAGTACTCCTTGATCAATCTGACCAACAGTTAGTGTGGCGCTCCTCAACGCCGCTCATTTTTTGGGCAGGGGAACGGGCGTTCGATCCCACCACAACCACAGGGCAAACCCAAGCCTGTATCAAAACAAGCATTCAAAACACAGTGGCACCATCGTGGCACAGGGCATGCAGAGTGGACAGACAAACAATCAACAAAAACAAAAAAATAAAATAAAAAAGTGCTCTGCATTTTGGCAAAACATGCACACATTAAAAAAGTAAAGTTAAGCCTCTGTGACAAAAAAAAAAAACTTCATTCCTTCATTAGTTTCCCTCCCTGCTCCCTCATCTTTAAAACCTCCCTTTTCTCTTTAGATTCACAATCATTTACATTTTCAATAAGTAAACAGAAGGCACAAGACATTCACCCTGGTTTATTGGTAAATTTTATGCTTCATTTGCAAAGAACTAAGCGACTGACGGCCTATTTTGGAAGTTAAATGATGTAGCTTATAACAGTGTGACACATTTGTTCCACTGTTTTAAGAATTGCTGCAACATTTTGGGCAATACGTCTGTTTGCTTAGCTCAATCTCATGTTTGTGCGTTGAAAGCAGAGCTGGCACCACAATGTTGTTAGCTTAGCTTAGCATAGAGACGGGTAGCAGGTGGTTGCCAAGTTTTTTTTTTTTGCCATCCTGGGTACATGGAGAGCAAAACCTGCTCTCATTGTTATATCTGGCAACTCGCACTGCAGTCAGAGATGCTGCACAGAGGGACTGGGCGGATGAATGAACTGCTGTTTGCTAAAAATAGTGTCAACGTGCATCTCCTCCAAAAAACAGTCAATTTTGCATTTTTGAAGATACATCCTGGTGTTAGCAGGTGCATTTTTTCACTTTAGACAGAGCCAGGTCAAGTGATAGAAAGACAAAATAAAACATCACCCTGTCCTTCCCTCTAATCACTCACTTCTGTTTTCCTACCCTGATCTACTCCATTACTCATATTATCTAGCTTATGTACACTAATTGGCCATTAAATATTGAGAGGAGCAGAAGGAAAGAGAGGGAGTGAAGGAAAACAAGCGGAGGTGGAGGGAAGAACAACCTCGGACCAGTGGTAGTGAAAGGCGGGGTCAGATAAAGAGGGAACCAGTCAGCAGGAAAAGAGATGACAAATAAAAAAGCAGACAAAGAGGGAATGAAGGAAGAGTCTCAGGAACAAGCTGGCACCAGCCAATTGCTGATAAATATTGGGTGAACCCATTATGGCTGATAACTGAAGTGGCTCTCTGTCTGTCAACACAGTATGAAGTGATCCTTTGAGCTCCAGACAACAAAAACTATTCCACTCTCAGGTTTTTCAGAGTTTCATCTCTATTGTTGAACCAGCTTCTTTCTGTCCCAAGATCTAATTTAAGGTCTGTTTACTTCCATGTTAATGATATTAATAAAATTTTCTGCCTCAGACTGTTTAAAACATATCAAATCTATGTCAGATAGCAGGGTGAAAAGCTCATCGGAGCGCTTCCAGCTGCAGTGTCAACGTAATCTGACTCACTCTTTAATCCCTTACCCGCCTCTTTCTGTCTTCACTATTTTCCATCCATTCCTTCCTTGTTTCCTCCCATCCTTCCTATCTTCTTTCCTTCCTTCCTGGAAGCTCTTTGCCTCTTATTTAGCTTGCAAATTAGTGCTGGCAGGTTAACACACTCTGCTTCCAGCCGGGTCAACAAAGCTTGTTGTAACAGCTTTCAGCTGCACACTCAGACGCTCACACAGTGTTGGTGCTGTGCAAAGAAATATGTTCTGTGAAAATCTCTTGGTAAGGATAAATGGCACTGCACCAATATCACCAGGGTAACTTGCTGTGCACTTCATGTGTTTGTGCATTGATCCCACATTATATACCAGACTGATTCTGATGGTACAATTAGCTGATGTGATTATACTTTATTAGTTCCCAGAGGAAAAATCTTTTTTCTAAATTTCTGAATTGATACTCAATTGTGGTAAAGTCTAACCACCTTGTACCTCAAGCCATTTAAAACAAAAATATTATTCACTTTCATCCATATCTGCATTGTAAACAAGAGCACACCAGACACCACAACACCCAACACGCATGCAAAGTGTCGCATCACAAACAAAAAGCAGAGAAGACCCGCAAGGGGTTTGTGCTGTCTGAGGCACAAAAGATGTTTCAAGCCCAAACAGAAGAAAAAAGAAATGACTGTCGAGGAAGAAGCAGAATGCAACATGAGCAGAGTCCCAAATAAATGTGTTGCTTCACCTGCCTCTGAGACTTTTAAAGTTTAGAAACATACTAAGATTTGTTGAAGGCCAAAAAGATTTAAGAAGCATTTTAAAAACTACAGTAAGGCTGACTTTAAATGCGTGACTTTTGCATTTATTATTCCACTAAAGCACTAAACACATCGTTCTGGTATGGTAATGAGATAAACCTAATACAACGCAATACAATACTTTGACAAGATGCATCCTTAAAATTAAATACTTGACAGCAGCAAGTTATTCCATGAACCCATGATCTAAACTGTATGCAATCATTTAAACTGCCACAACCATGCTGTGATGCACCTTCCTCTACTTCACTCTGGATAACACCACCTGACCACTGGATCAAATGGAAATTTAGGAAAATGACTTAGCTGCTACTATTGCCAGTGTTTATCTGTTGCTGCTATACTCACCGTTCTTAGTCAGTTCAGGTTGTTGGCTCTCAGGGGTTTTGTCCATTGTGCTCACTTGTTTTGGTTGGGCTTATAATGCTGCACATACTTTACAGGAGATTGCATCAGCCTTAAACCACACAGAGGCAGGATGCAGGGATGACTGTTAATTTAATATACGCTCTGCACTTTGTCAGTATCATTCAAATTACAACCCATAGTTCACTGCTGGGCCATCTGCCGAGCTCAAATGACTGTCTGTGAATGTTTTTGCAAAACCAATATCCTGTAGTCGAAAATGCTTTCCGAGATTTCAAGTGATTTCTGTGACACACACTAACTGAAGCCTGTGAATAAAAAAGCCAGTCTCCTTCAATGTAGGGAGAATGGAAGACCCTTAAGATGAAAGAGTTTATAGGAGAGGTTATCAGAAAGGAAGAAGACAGGATACAGGATATTCAAGGGAGAAATAGTGACACCCACCTTCTGGATGACTGACAAACAGCCTCTTCAGAGAGTTGTAGGTTCCTATCTTGATTGTCCCGTAAGAAGCTTGTCTCAACAGAGCAGGGGAAATCCTGAGGAGAGGTACATTATGTTGATTAACCTTTACTCTGTGGATAAACAGAACGCAGGTGCAGAAGAGGAGAGGGTGCTTTACTGTTCTTTCCTCAGCCAAATTTTTTTCACCTGGCTTAGGATGCAAATCTTCAAAATTTCAGTTTCATCGCGGAGTGTGACATCCAGGCTTGTTGTCTGTTACTCACACCCACTGCTTTAAAAGCCAAAAAAAAGCTCCTTCTTATCTTGTTTCAAAATGGAATACATTCTCGGCCCCATTGAGCTCCTTTCAGATCCGCAGTTCAACCACCCACAAAGTAAAACAGCTCTCTGTGCAAAGCTCATTACTGCATGTTGCATTGAACACATGCTGTTTCCATTAGCATGGAGCAAGAAGTAGTAACTAGATTCACTAAACAGCATGTTAGAGTTTAACTGAAAGCACCTTGGGAACAAGTCATCTGAGGCTGTATTCACTGTTCTGGACCTAAGAGTCCCCATTGCTGAAATTCTACAGAAACTCTTAAGTCTCCAGGACTTATACTTAAGATCTGAATCTTAGTTTAAAGCACACTAGCCCTCCTCAGGTGGGAAACTGTGGTGAGTAGTAATTCTGAAGCAGATGTGTATTTAACAAAGACAGGAGTTCTCTGGTAAAGTGGCACAGAACATATTGTGCAGACAGAATTAACCTCATTAAGCAATTAACGCTATATCACAGCCTGTTCATTATATTCCCACCAACTGAACAGCAGTAATGGACTGCCCCTGTGTTGTAAGCATCATTGATGACATCCACATCCCTGTCAGTGATAGTGTATTTATTGCAGATCTACCAAAATAGCACTGGTTCAGTAGTAATTACAGCAGTGATTCTTCTCCACTTAGTGTTCAATTGATGTAAAACTTAATAGGCAATAGAGGCATGCCACATCAGTATCAGTATTTATAAGCTCCAAAACAGCATGTACTTGGTCTGGTCTTGAAAAATCTACCACAGTGCCCACATTAAACACCGAATGTGTTGTGTCCCCAGAGCCATAAAAAATGTTTTATACCCAGAATATAGCGCTCGGATGCCCTCCTCTTTGCCGATCCTGAAGAGGGCGTGGAACATGCCTCTATAGCGCACCTCCGTGTACTGGGACTGACCCTGGACCTGTAGTCGAGTCTTAGTCAGGTCAATGGGAAATGTCCCTGAGGATAAAAAAAAAAAGTAAAAAGAAGAAAGGGAAAAATGATAATAATGAATATTAACTGTAAAAAAAAAAAAAAAAGAAGGTATTTATGGAAATGCTGATTAGGAGTACAGGATATTTTGCATTTGTACCATGGCTTGTAACTTTCAATTATAAGTAGAAAAACCTCACACAATATTGATAAACTAGTTCATAGTACCAGGTAGCTCCAGTTTTCACCACTCACACATTATCAATACATTCAAGTCACAAAACATAAAATCTTATTTTATTTTATTGGTGGAATGTGACAACTAAAACTTGACATGGACAGAAACTGAAAGACAAGTGGAGAACAAAAAACACAGACATCAAGACAAAAGAATTTCAGTGAGACATAAACCATTAACAACAAATTGGTAGAGAGGAGGGGTACAGGTTGTGAACTGATTTGGGTATGTGGTTGTTGAAGATATTAATCACTTGAGAGAGAGAGAGCAAGTGAGATAGGTAAATGTGTTTCAATGTTATCAGGGAAGTGTTATCAGGGAAGTATGAGATCGACAGATGAGGTAGGTAGCTATGATAATTATAACAGTGATGGAGGTGACAATGGGGACGCTGATGATTAAATCAATAGTTGTAATAATTTCATGAAGGAATGGGAAGTGAGGCTACATTTAATATGATACATATTATATATTTTAATCTCTTTCCCCAGTTGTAACCCATATCCAGGTACTGAAAATGTCATATTTCCTTTCTCATTTCATATGACACAAGAAAATTATGACAACATAATAGATGAATACAGACAAAAATAACTAGTAAAACTATCTTTGTCATTCAAGGGATGATCTATAAATTAATAACTTTTTTTGTTTTAAGTAGTTGCCTTACTGTGTGATTCAAATGTAATAATAAAACCTTAAACAAGAAAACAAGGGGTACCTGCCAGGTTAAATGCTATTATGAAATTAGCAGGCAATTGTGTATTGTGCAAATTATAAAATAAGCAGTATGGGTATTTACCAACAACCTGACCTAACCTTTATGTATTATGTACATTTGCAGTTGCAGTACAATGCATGCGGTGTGCACCACAAAGGTTTGATATTAATTCAGCTAGGTGCATCATTCCCGTTTGGAAGCCTGTGCTACCAGCAGTTGCTGGTGCAGAATTTTTCTATGGCTGCAAATTCACGGAATATAAAAGATTTATTTCCATAAATCATGCATTGCCGTTTCATAATAGCGTCTAATCTCAATAACATACATCTCGGTCGGCGTCTGCATGTTGTGGTGCATCACGTACCGAATTCTGCGACAATCGAGGCCATGCCTCCGTAGATGAACGGCTTCCAGTTCAAGTTGGTCATCTCCGTGGCGGCGGCGGCAGCTTCCACCTGCTGCAGCCCCGCTAAAAACAAGAGTACGCCGCCCAGGCAGAGGTCAACACAGTGATGCAAACTCAGGCAATACAACATGTCGAGAAACATTGAGCTCTAATGATGCTACAGATCAACGAAGCTCCTCAGCATCAGCATCCCAGCATACTGCGCCGGAAACAGACGCCCGCTGTGTCGAACACTGTTAACAGAGCCATCATATTTGTTGTGGCGTTGCTATTGGCTGTTAGTTCTGTCAATCTAGCATTTCAACGATTCGATTGGCTGGTGTGTCGGGGAGAACAAACCATGACTGACAGTGACAGCAACAGTGTAATTAGAATTAAAGTTATTTATTATCGTTAACGAATATACTCATACAAATCAACACATAATTAACTAAGTATAAATCACCCTACTTGTTATGATGTGCGATTTTAATAACGAACAACCGTGCCGTTTAACAGTCTTTATCATAGAGGTGTCCGTGCCAACTGTTTCCAACGGTTAGCTCGAAACAGATTGCTCCTGCTAGGCTAACAGCTAGTCAGCTAACACTTGTGGAAATTACTAGCCCACTTGTTAGCGAGGTTACCGATTAGCAACTAGTTACCGTTACATTCAGCCGAGACGTCACGTGCCTGCGGTGTCGATGTCTATATCGCAACTTGCTATTTGACTTGGTTTTCCATGATTTAACACGTATACATGACTTGACTTTGGTAAAGTGGAAGCAGAAAACTTCACGCCCGCTGTTAGCTTGCCATTTCAGCTAATGTCAAGTGTACCAGAAATGGTAAACAGAGGATTTCCGTTAATACTTTCAAAATAAAATGCCCTGTTTACAAACTGCGTTGTTCCAAGCAAGGTCATCACGGTCATCAATGTAATGTAGGAAAACTTACAACCTAATAATTATAATAAAAAACTGATGACCTGAATAAGAATCACATAACTACATGTGGACATAGGACTCTGACATAAAAAGAAACATCACAAGCTTTTCCCAGAGCTTTGAGCAGCATATCATGTTCTTCATAGTGGATAAAAAATATAGAGGAACATATAAAAATGAGAAAAAGCAATTTCTGAAGAAATCCCAGTGGGATAGCTGGCTTCTGCACAAGCTGAAACTAAACTGTTGCTGGCCTGAATTTGTATGAAGGAGCAGTTGAAGTAGTATTAAGAGATGGAAGAAAAGGGATAAAGAATGCAAACTGTAGTGTAAGAGGTGAAAAAAGGTTTAAATGTGAGTCACACGGTAAGGACGGTAAGCTGCATTGCCTCATGCACAGCCTACACTGTAAATCCCAATTTGCTCACTCAACTTTTACACAGTTTATTGGAAATGGCTTGCACACAAAACTTTTAGTTTAGTACAGTTCAGTAACATGAAAGCTATAAAGTAACTGTATCACATGACCAAAAAAAGCTCACACATGGCTCAGACTCCACTCTCTTGATTAAGGTAAAAAGACTTTGAATAATTACACTATAAGTCTTGCCTCAATTCAAGAGTTGCTCTCAGTTCTGGTGGATAACTGATGTTGAGGCAGTGGTTATTGCAAACATCATTACAACGGCATAACCATATAAATAATAAATAATTAAACGACAGATTTATTGTTGATTTATATTATTTATTATTGCTTTATTGGAGTGTTTACAGTATATTTATATATACAGTATACTGCCTACAGTATTTAAATCATTAAATAACTGAAAGTCTCCAGACACTGTTAAGGGACTTCAGGTTAGGTCATTAATCATATCACTTCAGTGGATAATTTTCATATCCCAGTGTTTACACTCCATTGGTCAACAGCCACTGGATTTTTTCTTAATTTCATTAATTTAAGCAAACACCTTGACAAAAAACGACTAGTTTTAACCTCCACTGTGGAGTTGTTAACACATTCACTCAGTTCATACAAAAGTGTGAAAAAGAAACGTTGTCCACCACAATGAGTACAACATCTTTTCAGGCAACACAGAATATTGTAGCCCCTTCACTTCACTCAAACATTTCCAATTTTAATTTGAATGGTTGCACTAAAACGCTTGTTATAGGTATTGCTTTAGATACTTAAAATTATACAGGAAGTTCAGATGTCATACTTTTAACTTTACTTGAATCTGCTTTTACTCATTCACTTCCCCTTTCTCAGTTTTGCAGCAAAACAAATTCAAATCGGCAGCTTTTTAACCTATCTCTCATCTGATGTGACCAAACATGTTTCCTGCACCGTTCATCTTTTTAAACATCTATGCAAAGGATTAGAGCCTGTCTTCATCAAAGCAAAACATCAGCAGTTTTTTTCAAACAGCTCGAAACAACCTATTTTTTTATGTTTTCCTGACGAGCAACGTCATTGTAGGCTCAGGCTGTCTTCTTCCAAAGAAATAGTTCCTACAAAAACTACTGTTTTCTGTGGATTATCCAGAGTATTTTGTGTATTGTGTGTTGAGTTTGGATAGACATTTTGCTGCTGGATTTTTTTAAATGTAATTTTTCATTGCTTTGAGACTTACAAACTAAATTCCATTTACCTCCATTGTATCGGCATGGAGGCACAAATCTCAGAGATATCTTGAAACCTGCATAACTAAATCCAAAACAACAGCATCAGCGTGCAACCACTGTAAGTAAGTAAGAAAATACTGGATGTAAATTGGGTCAACGAACCCTCAAAGAAGTTTTAGTTGCCTAACGTTGCACACATTTACCTAATTTGTCATTTGCATGTGCAGCCTTGTTATACAGGAAGCTTTACAGAGAATGTCTCTAGCTAGGCAAATTCAAATTTCACCAGTACATTTACAGTGGAGGGCATTATGGCAACTTTAAATGGAAGCTGTCTTGTCTGATGCTTATGTTTCACTTACAGCTGAACCACATATTTGCAAAGCACAAGCCATGTGTTGTAATGGAGTATCTGTATTTGTGAGTATACGCCCTCACAGGTCCTAGTATTGGAGCGAGGTCCAACTAGTATTCAGTCTAACAGGGTGTAGGTAGGGTGCTGTTGTATGGGTATGGATCTTGTGTTAATATGTCACATACCCAAGTGGATCCTTGCAGATGTGCTTTGCAGTATTTCTACTTTTTTTGACTGTGGCTCCTCCGTAATTGGTGGAGCATCTTACTGCTGCTAGAGCTCTCTCTCAATTTGGTTCTGTTCAGGTCGACCACATTTTGAATCAGATCTGATTATGACCGTCCTCGGGTCACCTTTGGATCTGGTCTCCTCTCAGATCTTTTCTTAATTAAGAGTTTTCCCAAATTTTGGACCTGTGAGGACATTTAATATGTTTAATTTTAAGCTTCACTCTGAACTGCGTACTCACACTTTGCTCCTTCACATATGACAGATTCTTTTAGCCAGTCCGGGAATTTCAACCAGTATCCTCCCAGTGACACAGATATTTCTTCAAGCTACATTCTTCAGCATGTGCAGTTAACAGCAGAGCAGCCAAGCTCCCAGTGAACCCTCAAAATGCATTTAAAAGAGGACAGTTGATGCCCTCTCCACCTCACCTGCAGCTCATGCAGCAAATATCCATAATGTTAATATTCATCAGTAGAAAAATAGACATTTTTAGACACTTTCCTCTTCCTCAGCTAAAATACAGTCAGAGAAATGCAGTAGTGAGCAGATCAGGGCAGGTGACTTCAGGTAATATTGAGTTACAGTCCAAGAGTAGAGCAACACCATCTTTCTTCCTCTGTTTCTTGTTTTTCTTTTTAATTGTCAGTGCTCTGCTGGAGGGCATACTTGACGACAGCCGCAGCAGCCAGAGCCACCGCAGCAGCGACAGGACAGGGTCAGGGTCAGGGTTAGGTTATTGGTTCAAACACAAGATCACAGAGTGGTGCGCAGCAGCCGGATGACTCGCTGGTAAAGCTGCTGGACGACTGACACCAGATTCCTAAGGGAGAGGAAAACAAGTGAGAGTAAAGGATGAAGACACAGGCGAACAGGGAGGGTGACTGAAGGGAAAGAGCAGCAGGGAGCATAATAGAGTGGATTTTTTAAGGAACACAGAATAAAGATTAAAACTAAATCAAAACCTTGTGGATAGGAAGCCCCCATAGGTTAGAGGTTAAGACACTTCCCTTGACCTGCAAGAATCCTGGTTCTTGTCTGGCAGGGGACCTTGTTGCATCTCTCTCTCCCTCATCCTGACATTGCCATTCAACATTCCCAGCTCACCCTTACTGCATGTTTGGGTTTACCAGGTCTGTCCCTCACCACCTGATCCAACTCACAACCAGGTGGTGATCAGTTGACAGCTCTGCTCCTCTTGTCACCTGAGTGTCCAAGACATACAGCTGCAGATCTGATGATGTGATCACAAAACTGATCATTGATTTCAGGCCTAGGGCGTTCAGGTACAGTGGGAACTTATTAACCACCCAATGCTTAAACACGGTGTTTGTTATGGCCAGTTCATGAGGAGCACAGAAGTCCAATAACAAAGAACTACTCAGGGAAAATGGACTGCACTGCAAGCGCTTTTACAATACATCCCATATTCACCCATTCACTTATACACTCATACATACATCACACCCATACACTGATGGAGCAGCCATCTTGTATTCGTGTAGAGGTGACCTTTCCTTTTTACCAACTATATCTAGTTGCACTGAGCATCATGGGTCAAGGCCTGACCACCAGATGTTTGCCAGTGAGCTGCCCTCACAAGTCTGACTCCGGGAAGGGGCCCCGGTTTCCCTGGTTCAGATTAGGTGATAAATTTCCAAAAAAGAAAATGTCTTTCAGGTTGTATGAATAACTCTTAGTCTGGCCTCTCCCCTGGGACTAATTTGCCTTGGGAGACCCTACCATGTGTTGTTACCACCAAACCACACGGCTCCCAGGATCACCGGAACACACAAACCACATTAAGGTGACGATTCTTGGAGACAGAAAAACTGAAATCTTCCCAAAGTACAACACGATGGGTTTGTAGAACAACAGTCAATGTAACAAATACGTTTGTTCATGTATAATATGTAAACACACATACACTCACCGAGCTCCGACAGAGAAGCAGTTGTTGCGGTTCGGGTGGAGGCAGAAGAGCGAGGCCACACAGTAAACACAGCACAACAACATGGACAGCAGCCGCCTCTTTAAAGACATCTTCAGTCTGATAGGGACACAAATGCAAACAGGCTCACTGCTATCACTTTCACATACGACAGATAAGACATGACAGGGAAATGTACTGTATATTGGTCCAAACACTAAAAAAAAACACTGTTGTTGATTTGTGCACAGACACAAAGCAGAGAAAAATGACATTTTCTTGAAATGTTATTTTTCAGGTCTGGCCTTCTACCAAAGAATTCAAAGTGTCTGAAGTATCAATACATCCAGAATGCACTTATTATGAAACCTTTCGTCTTTACAGACTACGAGTCTGACTCCATTTGTTCACTCAGTTGCCTAAGTTAAAAAAAACAGCAACAAAATGCTCAAGTCTGCAGTTTTGTCCAGAAGTCTATTGACAACAATAGCAAAAGGTTGATGTGTTGTTTTTAGCTGGCTATAGGAAGCCATATTATATGTATTTTAATTACCATTTAATTAACCAGGAAGTCTCTTGACTTTCATTAACCTGTCTACAAAAGAGACTTGGTCAGAATAGCAGCACAGTTAGAACATAAATAATAATTAACAGCACACAATAGTACTGAGAGATGGAAAAGTGAAAACTTGACTAGTTAAAACTGTTAAGACATTTTTAATGAGGCGTTTGAGTGCTTGGTATTACAGCACTGTTTCCAAGTTAAATTTGTCTAACGTGTATAAAAATGTAGTTTTGCCAAGTTCAGAACAAACTTTGGGGGACACTGAAGTTTAACCAGCTCGATGATCTGATCTCTAAAACCACCTGAAATGCTGTTACTGAGGTTTACATTCCCAACTTATGTTAAAATAGGTTGTAAAAACATTATCTTACAGTCTTACACTATGATCATTTAAGTTACCCATCACAGGTCGTCTTCTGTGTGACCAGAACAGAATTGAAGCAGCAGGGTTAAAGAAAGAAACAAGTAAGTAACAAGTAAACACAGGGGACATTAAATTTGTGATTCTGGTCTTGAGACAACCTCAAGACCTCTGACACAACTCAAACTCTGCTGCAGGCCACACTGATGTGGAACAACAACAGGAACTGGCAGCTGAACCCTGCTCCTGTTGAACCCCCGCTCATCATCATCATCATCATCACCCCGACAGCATCACTCACATAACATCATCATCATCATCATCATCACCTTAACAATCCTGCACGAAGAACGTTTTCCTTCCAAAACTGGAGAACTCCTCACTTTGTTCCTTCAAACCAGATCCCAGGCTGAGGTGGAGTTACGAGTATCCGTCACAGCGGGTGGAGGATGGCGTTGGCAGAGGTGTAAACAGGATCCCGGCTCCCTGGGTGCTGCTGGGCACTGGGCACAATTACTGCTGACCCACACTTTGTTTTGAAAGGTCCTGAAAGGTCTAGCAGGGGTGAATAACATTCCTACATTGTGTGTCTGTTAGAGCTATTTTGGTTTGTCGGTAGGGAGGAGGGGGCGATTAGAGGGGTAATAAAAAGAGGATCTTTCCTCTCAGGTTGCTGTGGACTCACATTGAACCCGGTGAAACTGTGCGCTGCTGCTCTGGGCTGGCTGGGACTGCAGTGTTGAAGTTGGAGGATGTGTTTGTGTGACTGACTGAGAAGGTGTGAAAACACTTAACAGTCAGACTGACATAACACATTCAAATTTTCTACCAAAGTCCAGTTAACTATCCGCACATTTTTCACAAGACTCCACAGTAAGCAATGCTATAAGCTAAATGCTAACATCCGTCACACTGATGATGTTAGCATGCTGATTTTTAGCAAGTAATGTTGATTCACCATAATTATTGTGTTAGAATGCTAACATTTGCTAATTAGCACTCATCAAAAAGTACGCGTGAAGCTGATGGGAATGTTGTTAGTTTGATGATGGTGCTAGATTTAAAGTCAGAGGATCAACAAAACAAATCAACAAATCATAGACCTTTTTTTACAGCAGACATTTTGACATGTGACATGTCGCACGCATGCACAATATGAGGACCCTGCGACCACGTCACTGTCACGACCCCCCCCCCCCCCCCCCCCTCCCGTGTTGTGCTCTGATTACAGCAGTGGGATAGGGTGTGCAGGTGTCAGGCTGCAAAGTGCAAATCATCTCCAATCACCTCTGCTGTAAATACCGAGCTCCAACTCCACCACTGCCGGACTGTCGACTCAGCTAAACACTTAGTCATGGTCCAGCTTTTTGAATCTCGTTGCTTGTTGTTCTCCTCAACCTTCTCTGCCTTGACATAAAACCCTGATTTGCTGGTTTGGAGTAAAGAGACACATCCTTTTCTCTTGGTAGTCACATGTGTTTGATCCTAATTCAGGCCTATATTACGTGCAGCATGTGAACCATACCTGGACTAATACTTTAAATTGTCTTATTATGTTATTGAGTAATTGGCAGACAAATGTAATGAACACAATTTACAATATTTAGCAAAAAAATCATAAGCAATTCTCTGAAGAGACTCTGCTGACACTTATATATAAGTGAAATGAAAAAAATACCACTTAATGAGCAAATGTCAGAAAAATATTGATTTGCAAACTTCCATTATTTTCACAGTTCCCTTCATTATAGAATACCTGCAATTGAATAAACCTGTAAGTGGTGGGTGTGCATTTTAGGGGAAAATGTGTTTCCTTTTCTTAAAATATGAGTCATTTTCAGTTGAATTTTTACTTTCTGAAACTCTTATCAATGACGAGTCCATCCTTGAGTGTGTGGCCGCCTCCGACATCCTGTTTTAGCCTGAAATATTTTGAGTTATGTAACCAAAAGTGAAATACTATTTCCTTGAGACAAAGCTAAAAGGTCAATGCTATACTCACAAGCATGACTAATCACTGACCACTTTAAAGTCTTTAGGGAAGTCTCAAATCACTCTGTTTTGTGTTTTTCCTTTGATACTTTCTCTCATATCATACTGTAGCTGCTGCTCACCAGTTTGAGAAGCTGATGTGATGCCACATGTTTTGAGTCTTTGCAGTGAGAGAGAGAGACAGAGAGAGACAGAGAGAGAGAGAGAGAGAGAGAGAGAGAGAGAGAGAGAGAGAGAGAGCATCATTAGCCAGATCTATTTGTGTGTGAATCCTGGTGGAAAATGGTCCCATCATGCCAGATGTCTCCCCTGGGGCCTGAATGGGACGGCAGCCAAGCAGGGTTAGAGTTTAACTAAGCCCATTCAGCTTTATATGGCACACAAACACGGCTGTAGCTGTGTGTGTTTTATAACACTGAATGAATTTTAGTAAACCTGAAGCTGCACGCGCAAATATCGTGGAGCTCCCGGGCGTTTTTTTTCTTTTACACCGCGCTCAGCGAAAAGTCAGAACCTCCACTGTTACTGTTTATCACTGCACCACTGTAGGACACTCATCTACATTACAACTGCAACCTGCAGAGTGCTCAGCTTGCTGCAGTGCACAGGGTGGTGCACAGTTTTTCTTTATTACACTCAGTCTAAAGATACTGTGTTTCACTGCCTTGTATGAAAGACCAGACCTGACTGATTTTTAAAAGTTTTTAAAAATCAAAGGAATCAATTAAATGCATCCTGAAAAAGTTGTTTTATGCACATTTTTAATTTGCAGATACAAATTTTGAATAGAAACCAGAATTTAAAAAAAAAAAGTTTTTTTTTTACCTTTGGCAGAGGTGGAAATGTTTGAACATCAACTTGATGGTCGGTGAGAAACACAGTTGTAGCAGGTGTTCTTTCCTCCAAGGGGCAACAATAAGCACATTACACATATGGAAACAAACTTTGCCAAACAACACAAATTAGATTTTTTTTTCAGTTTTCAATGAGTGACAGTCCCAAATGGAGCGAGCAATATACACGAGTTATCAAACTAAAAGCCTCTCCAAATAACTCTGAACCAGCCCAGTTCATTCATTCATTCATTCATTTATCAATTCCCAAATTAAGTAAGAATGGGTTCTCTGTATAACATTTACTGTGATCAAGCCTTAGTTTAAAAAATCTTCTGGATTAAAAAGTAAATAAAAGTGAGTTGATTATTAAAAATAGAGATCTTCCTGCCTGGGAGGGATCAGGCAGGCGGCTGGGACAAGGGTCAATCTCAGTCCCAGTGACGCAGCAACAGCAACGGATAAGCAGTGGAAGGTACTTACGTATGTGTTTATGGAGTTGTGTGTGTGTGTGTGGGTCTATAGGCTGTGTGTGTGTGTGTGTGTGTGTGTGTGTGTGAGGGGAGGGGAGGGGACAAATGAGACCTGCTGATAATACTGTGAGTGCTTCTCTCCTACTGCATTTGGGATGGAGATTTAAAGGACGGTGATGAGACTGGTGAGATCGACTGGATGTTTCAGGAACAAGTTTCTAGGACTTTGACATCAGTCAGTGAGGAACCGTCACAAGACACTGGAATAACAGGAGGAGTTTGGCCAAGAAGATTCTTCAACAAAACAGTTTGACGATTGAAATCTTTTCCATTTAAGTGCAGTCACATGTTAAGCTACTGGAGCAAGTCATTTTATATGATATTTGATAGTTCAGTATAAGTCTTTCACAACATTATTTACAGTCAGTTTTTCTCAAAGTTTTAACCTAGTTTGTTTTTGAACGTCTGTGCAAATCTTTTCTGTTTGTAATTTACTGCAAGAGCCACATTATGTATTATGATGGTCAACGACTGTAACGGATAAAACTGACTCTGATTAAAACAGTGTCAGCGCGTCTCAACTGCACTTTGTGAATTTCACCTTATTAAAGTCTGTTGGTTTTTTTGACGTCAACATGTTATATTCGACTGGACAAGCAGGCACTGAGCCCACCGTCAACATGACCTCTGACTGCATAGACTCCAACCAGTCCACAAACCAAAGCGAAGTGAGGCCTCGCATGATGGGCGTGATCCTGAGCATCGCCGCCTGCCTCATCATCTCCACCAACCTGGTGGTGGCGCTCGCTCTACTAAAGCTGCTCCTTAAGAAGAGCAGCCAGAGCTGGTGCTTTGTCCTCAACTTGGCTCTAGCCGACGCCCTGGTGGGTGTGGCCATCACTGGCCTGGCCACAGAAGACTTCAACAGCAACAACAACATTATCCCTCAGAACCAGGTCACTGCTGGTCTTCCCACAAACGCCACGCCTCCTGCTCAGGGGAAGAACCGGTGTCTGATGCGGATGGCCTTTGTGACCTCGCCCTGCACGGCATCCATCATGTCCATGTTCCTGATCTCGCTGGACCGCTACGCGGCCATCAAGATGCCCTTGCGATACTCTCTCCTGTCTGGGAAGGGGACGGCAGTCGGGTCCTTGCTGGCTCTGTGGATCAGCGCCATCACTGTGGGATTCCTGCCAGGTGAGAAACTGATGTTGCCTTGCACTGTTGCAAAAGTTAAAACTACTTCAGCTTGAGGGGTCTTGTTGAGATGAATGAAGAGCCTGTATTTTGTGATACAGTACATCTGTCCTAGCAAATGGTCATCCACCAGAGACCAAGTTAAGTAGTTCCAGATGTACCAATGATGTTGAAGATGTGGAGGTTACTGCTGTTTCTATAAAATATACCATTTATCTATTATACTAACAGTAGCTGACTGTCACTGACTGGGCACTTGTCATCTCTCGTCTGGTTATCAGGCTGCCAACACGCAGCTGGCCACCAACAATGTGACATCGGGTGACCAAACTTCGATATCTGACCTTGATAGTTTATTTGGGTTTAAGTTGTTGTTAAGTAAATCCAATGTCTTCCAAACGTCTCATGCCAACTCCATCTTTACATCCGACATTGTAGTGGTCGGCAAAACCCAACATCTGCTAAACGTCACAATGTCAATTAGCCAATATTGAGTTTTGACATCAACCTGAATTTAAAGTCTGTCCGACCTTAGAGTCGTTAGGGTCTAACTTCCTTATGTTACATTGATGTCCAGTATCTGTTGGGTTACATCCCTCTGCTTTTGAGCAACTCTAGCTTCAGTTATAACAGAGAGTTGAGTTGAATGAAATTAATGATCTAGAAAGGATGTAATGTAGTATGACCTTAGGTATGCATCTAAGGGTGAAACCACCTTGGTCTGATTTGAAATAAGAGATAATCTCCAACAGGGTTTCCCATTCCCCTCAATACAGTCATGGTTTTTTCGGAGCCAGTATCCAGTGGCCTCCTGAATGACTGCTGCTGGGGGACTTCTCCTGAATGTTAAGTTGTATTTTTGTGTGAAGACTGTTCTCTTGATAACCCGTGTGTACGTAGCCGTTAACCCATGTCCTCTGCTACTTAGTCATGGTGCGGCAGCTGCAGGCGGAGGGTTACAGTGGCTTTTGCGCCTTCTTCTCCGTCATTCATGAAGTGGGCATCATCGTCCTGTTCAGCTTGTGCTTCTTCCCCGTGCTCTCGGTGTTTGTCTACATCTACCTGGACATCCTGAAGATCGCCTGCAGCCACCAGAAGCAGATCTGTCAAGTCAGGCAAGCAGGCTCCAGGACGGCTGACCACCACGGCCATCAGCATTATCAACATCACCACCAGCACCAGCAGCTGAGAAGTGGTTACTGGAGTCATGTCAAGGCCCTGAGGATGGTGGCGGTGCTCGTGGGCTGCTTCTTGGTGCTCTGGTGTCCCTTCTTTGTGGTGTGCATAGTGCACGTTCTGTGTAAAACCTGTGAACTCGCTGGCGTGCTGGAGAATTATCTGTGGCTGTTGGGACTGTCAAACTCACTGATCAACCCCCTGGTGTATGCCTTTTGGCAAAAGGAGGTGCGGCTGCAGTTAGCAGCCATGTTTTCCTGCTTTACGGGCAGGTTGTTGGCTGCTGGATCACAAGGTACCACAGACAGATACGGCCATCAGCAACCTGTGCAGCCTCAAGCCTGTGTTTCTGGTCTAGATGCCGTTAACCCCGCACTGTTGCCAATTACCTGCAACAATGAGGCTCAGACTGCGGCACCGTCTGCCACAAGTGACTTATGAAAGAGGTTAACAAAACAGAGGTATTTAAGCCAAAATTAATACATATTACTGTTAAGTATTATTTCAAATTTGTGTTTAAATTTGTAAATATTAAATTTGAAATGGAACACTGTTCATAATTCATACAAACGATTTTAGTCCTCCTACTGGGCCTCAGCCCGATTCAACCCAGTCCCTTCAGGCCTGAGACCAAACCACTAATAAAGTTTTTAAACTCAAAACTTTTGCTCCCAATTCCTTTACTGTGGTTTTTGATCCATCCATCATCATGTGTTCAGTACTAATGTATCTGTAAAATATGTTGGCAGTGAACAAATGATAAATATCATGTGGCATTCAAGGAAATCCAGTTTTTTTGCAGCTTATTTTTTAGCCATGCTTGTGCAGTGTGCTAGCTTTGTGTTGGTCTGCTGGTTGGTCCACCTCTTTGGTCTAGACTGAAATATCTCAACAACTATTTGATAGATTTTATTTTAGTTACAATTATATTGTACACACCAAAGTATTTTCTGAAATTTGAGACAAATAAGTCAGACTGGGCAAAAAACATGAGCTGTCTATTAATTAAAATGGTTTTATGTAAACCCACAGGGAAGCCAAACCTATTTGCAGGAGAAAATGAAGGAGCTCTAACAAAAGCAGAGCCCCGAGTCAGCTTACCTGCTAAGTGATAAGAACACAGACGATCTGTGGCAAGGTGACAGGGGGCAGGAGACTCATTAATGTGACATCAGTGTAGTAAAATGTACAGATAGTTCCCTGTGGGACTAAAGGGGTCAGAGGACAGTGGCAGCAGGAGGCAGGAAGTTCAACAATCCAGTTTCACAGGCTTCAGCATGCGCCACTGAGATGTCCATGAGGGTTTAGTCATGTCCCAGTGAGTGTACGAGGGGCTTTCACTGACTTTATGCTCACTCACTGCAAGTCTGATCTTCCACAGAGATGTACTGAGGATTCTGCCTGTTTGCAGCCCAGGGAAAACCCCCACAAAGAGAGGGCTGTAATGTTGAAAATGAAGGAGAAAGTAAAGTCAAACCTAAACTGAAATTAATTTTTCCACAAGTCCAGTTGCCTTGGTTTCGCTCTCTCATGACCTTGATGACTGGAACTCAGAATACACTTCCTTGGTGTTTTTGACCTGTGTACTTGTTGGTAAAAATTGTAATTACCAATTATTTATTTTTCTGCAGTAACAGAGAGTGAATTTTGGTTCTGACTGACACTGTCGTGACTGGTGACTTGATATACTCCATAAAATGAGCCCTTGACTCTGTATGTTATGTATGTCAACCCTGACAGCATCTGGTGTCACACAGCGCTGCCACATGTCCTGTAAATACTTTACCGTTCAGAGTCACACATGTCAACAGCCACGTGTCACATTTTTCTGACTTTCTATATCTGATTTGTCGCTAAATAGTATTGCCTTTAAGGCATGAGCAGGTTCTAGGCTCTGATTGTACTTGGCTTGACTTAATAAAAGAAAACCATCAAACACATAGAACAAGCATCTCAACATAATACAACATTCAACATGCACTGAGAGCAACCAGTAATAACAACAGACAAAGCTGAAGTTAAAAAGTAAAGTTATACATTCACTGAGCAGCTCAGCTAAAGTTCTGCGTCCTGTTTAAAGTGTGAAGAATTAGCTGAAAGCTTCTGCAGCTCTTCTCCAAATACCACAATCTACAGAGGCTTTACTAATGCATCATTTTGACCATCATCTAAAAAACCAAATCCAACGCTACGTTCATGAACTCTCGGTTTACCACCACAAAATAAGAAGCTCAGTCTTATCCTCCAGAATTTACATCCCAAACAAATCACAGTTTTTTGGCTTCAGATTTGTGTTGTCTCTTCTGTGCCAAGAAAACTGGAGCAGGACAGACCACAAACAACACACAGCAAAGGTCATGAGACAGACTGGAACCCACAACATTATACACAAATTATGGGCCTCGGCCGTTTTATGCTGCTTTATTACATCCATGTGATTTAGTAGCTTTAAGCTGATGTCTCCCAGATAGCAGACGAGCCCGCTGTTTATCTGCTTGCACATGTAATTTCTTATAGCTGGATAACTATTCAGTCATGGAAACTTCCTCGGCTGCTTGAATCTTGATAAATATCGCCCACTTTACGTGTCAGCAGTCTGAATCAACAAAGCAGTTAAATCAGTTGATGTCAGGGATTTCCAGGTTAGATGGCCAACATTTACTTCCGCATGACAGACTGTGGTGTCGACATAAAGTCTAATCAGCTGGGTGGAAATGGAGCTAATTTACCTTTGGATGTCATTCTGTTAAAAAGGTTCTGTGGTTTGTTGTCTTGTTGGGATAACACATTTCTTATTTGACTTTTTCTTTTTGTAGTTTTGGCCATCACTTCCTCATTACTCAGAGGAGGAAACACGAGCAGTCAGACGATCAGACAGGTTATCAGGGAAGGTTAGATGTGAAACCTCTTTTTTAGTTCTGGTATTTGTACTGAGTTGTTTTTATAATTTTCTTGATTGTATAGTTTTGATATTTTTATTAGCTCTATGAATGTTCAGTTCAGTTCAGATTATTTTTGTCCTTATTACACATAGAAATAAAACATAACAATATTGGTTTATTACACCTACCCTCTCTACAAAACGTTACATGAATATAGACAACACTCTCACTATTAGCCAATGTAAATTACGATAAGGTTAGACACTACACTATTAAAAAATACAAACTGAACAAGAAGCAAGATCAGGAGTTCTGGTGTGTTATACATATGGAGACCAAAAGGAAGAAAAATAAGAAAAAAGAAAAAATCACAGCTACATTTATGCATTGATAATTATCATATCTCAGACATGCAGGTAAACTGGCAACTCTAAATGTGAGCAGGAAACCTGTGCAGGGTGTATGTTTTATTTTGTCTCTTTTCTCCACCAGATGCCCTCAGTTTCCCTGTTGCCTGTACCTGACTTGTGACAACTTGTAATAGTTGTGTGTACACTTTTCCTGTGCAGTGTAGGATTATTAAAGAAACCTCAGAATTTTCTGTTTGAACTCTAGATGAAGTGGTTTACTGTTAATCCAACTACAAGACTTCATCAGCTGTCTGTCTGTTTGTTGAGGGAATGTTGCCATGTTCCCAGATTTAAGTGATGAGTGGTGAGAACAATATTATTATAAGTGATAGAAATGACGGCCAAATTTAAAGGAGCTACATGTAGGTTTTGTTATTGTACTACACTTCACATATATATACTACACAGTCAACATAAGCATTAACAGGTGTTTACTTTCCCGTCTAAAAGAAACATGCACGTTCAGCATCAAACTTCATTCCCTTACTCATCAAGAGCTGCCACCAGTGGTGGAAAGCAACCCGCTTGTTTTGCTTCTACTTGTATCACTTCATTTCTTCTACTGAAGTTAGCATGCTAACCAGCTAGCCCCAGCCCATGGGTCCATCTCGTTATTTTCCGATACCGAGTCACTGTAGCTTCCAGTCTGCCCTGAAGAAGTAGCTCTGCTCAGAGAATGTATTATAACCTCTTGTCTCATAAACGCCACATTGGCTGCGAAATAAACAGCTGCTAATGCTAATGTTGCTATGTAGCAGTAGCAAAGCTTACAAGCAGCTCCTTTAATATACAAACTTCAAGGCATTGATACTCAAACATTAATGAGACTTTTCTACCCACGTCTGACGACGTGTGAGCAGAGGTGAATAACAGTAGTAATTCATTGTATAAAACAGAATTGAGACAACAAAATGCAAAATATTTATTAACAAACTTCTGACACAAGTGACTGAGAATCAATGAAGGAACACATGGAATTGTTTTGCGTTAAAAGTGACTTTTTACAATGACATGCAGACTGCAAATGTATTTGAAATAAACAGGAATGCTCTGCTGTCCACAACTGATATTATGACTGTATATGTCAATCAACCAAACAATCGTCAATACAGAATTATAAACCCAAATAGTTTAGTAATCACAATGCTGAAATCTGACGGTAGTCTGAGGTAGATGCTGAATATGCGTGTGTGTGTGTGTGTGTGTGTGTGCTAACTGCGCTGATGGCTCTGCGTCCTCAGTGGGCTGAAGAACGGGTGCCACAGCGCCTCCTCCAGGGTGATCCGCCTGCAGACGTCGTACTCCAACATGCAGCCAAGCAGGTCGAACAGCTGCCGCTCCTCCTCTTTCTCCCTCTGCATGTACTGCTAAGAGACAGACACTTACTCTCACTTCCTGTTGCTGCCAACTCTACCTCACGGCCTCAAGCTGATTGGCTGATACGTGTGCTGTGTACCTTGAGTGGTTTACAGTGTGTCCTGATGTAATCGTTGGTGGAGCTCTGTTCGTCCCAGTTCAGACGCTGGTTGTGCACGTAATGCTGCTTCCTACACACAACACAGGACACACACATGGGTTATAGTTGGTTACAGGTGACAGATAGAAACTTGATAGAAAATGGGACTTAAACATCAAACAAGCTTCATCAGATCTGTTCGGACCGATGAACCATGAACCAAACATACAGTAGATGTAGATATTTACATCACATTTTCCACATGGTTTTGAATCATTTGTGGATTGACTGGAGACTTTTAATCATGTCATCTCGTTTCGCCCTCCTCTTAATGGCACCTTAATAGATAATTAGCCTCACCAGTTTATCTTGATGCGCTCATATGACAAGTAGTAAATGGGAATGTGGATATAAAACTGCTGTTAGTGCTTGTTTGTTCTGCAGTGTCAGCAACATGCAGAAAAGGAAGATTTAATAGGTATAAATAATGTGTGTGTGTGTGTGTGTGTGTGTGTGTGTGTGTGTGTGTGTGTGTGTGTGTATGTGTGTGTGGTTACCTGGTCTTTCTCAGCAGGTGGGGAGGAATCGGTCCCAGGATTTTCTCCATCATGGCCAGATGTTCTTTACTGTCGTGAGTCTTGAAACAACAGAAAAGCACAAGGTCTCAATGCTGTTTCTGTGTGTGCCAGCGTGCGCGTGTGTTGTGTGTGTGTGTGTTTGTGTGTACCGCGAAGAGTGTGCGTCCCAGGTAAAACTCCATCAGAACGCAGCCCAGACTCCAAACGTCACATGACTGGTTCCAGCCCAGATCTGAGAACAAACACACAGGTAAAAATAAAAACGTGGATTAATTAACTTGCAGCTCAACTCCAGTCCAGTTTGGTAATTGTGTGTGTGTGTGTGTGTGTGTGTGTGTGTGTGTGTTTGTGTGAGAGTTGTGTGTTTACCCAGTATGACCTCTGGAGCTCGGTAGTGGCGTGTTGACACCAGAGATTCATGGTGTTCATGGTCAAACGTGGCGGTGCCAAAGTCCACCACCTTTACATCCAGACTCCTCAGTTTCCTCTCCTTAAACAAACAAACACACACACACACATACACACACACACACACACACACACACACACACACACACACACACACACACACAGCTAAACACCCTTTAATACTTGGCAAACCTTGAAATGACAGCATGAACTTTTGAAGCTTGAGTTGGTATTTTCTGACAGTTACCGTCTCATCGCTGTACTTGTAGTCGTAGTCGGAGGACACGAACAGGATGTTCTCTGGCTTCAGGTCTGTGTGCGTCAGCTTGTTACGATGCAGGACTGTAAAACACATAAAAAAAATACCACACATTGTAATTGTTTTTTTGTTAAGCGAGAGTGAAATCCTAAAATGGTGAACGTGTTGCGACGCTCTGATTTTGTCTCTTGCATTCCTCGGTCAGAGGTTACAGACGATCGCTCCACCTCCTTACACTCATATTTCAGTCTAATTCATTTGACAAAAAAGAGGCAAAACACACAACAAACAGATGAAGAAGAAATTGACTGTTCATTTTTGTTTTCAAATTCTTCTTTTGGTCACGATGATTGTGTAGTTAAATTCTGATATCATGACAAATCTAATAAGTAAATGAAAAAATGTTCATCATGATCCAAAATTTATCGTTCATTCTTTTTCCTGGAACAGTCACATTGTAATCACAATTGAGTAAAACCAAGAAAAACATACAACATTTAAATATTTAAATAATACATTTTTACATATACTTGAAAAAACTTATTAATAAATTACAACTAATTGAAAATTGAAGTGCTTGTTTTCGGACCTTCTTGTATTTGGATATTTCTGCTGTTTTGTCCGTGTTTTGTACAAGATGGCAGGGCTTTTATGTTATTGGCTGCTGCTGGATGATGTCACCAACAAATGGAGATAAAAACAACCTCCACTAAGAACAAAGAATGTCCAATTCCAAGATCGACAACCATGAAAAATTACCCACGATGAGCAGGTCAGGTGTCAGAGGTCACAGGGCTGGTAAGAAGTTGTTAAACACACACACACACACACACACACACACACACACACACTCGACTCGACTCACAGCAGACGGCTCTGAAGATCTGGAAGGCCATGTGTCTGATCTGCTCCACGCTGAAAGGCAGGAACTCGTTCTGTTGCAGGAAGTCGAAGGTGCTGAGGCCGAGCAGCTCGAACACGATGCAGATGTGGCCTTCGTGCTCGAACGAGTCCAGCATCCTGACGCAGGCGCTGGCAGGAGAGAGAGGAAGTGATCCATGAACATGAGGCCTGGCCTTTACAAATTGGTCTTAAACTTATTTTGCGTTTTTATATCACTTTAAAAACAAAAACCGAGTTATCCTTACCTACCTAAAAAATAAAAGTTATACGTGGTAAAATGTAATAATTGTAGTAGACTAATTAGCCTTCTAGGATTTACTCTGAACATCTGCTGCAGTTACACTCACAATCTGTTGTCATCATCCAGGTGGTTGATCTCGTCCAGCACTGCGATCTCAGACCTCGCTACTTCTCGGAAACACTCGATGTTCCTCACGATCTTCACAGCCACATGCTCATCTCTGCTGAATACACATACACACACACACACACACACACACACACACACACATACACACACACACACACACACACTCTCAGAATAAGACTTAAAAAAATAAATAAATAACTGCACTAATGCCCCGAAAATGATGCATTCAGTTAACACGACGATTACAGTGCTTCTGGTTTGCTTACTTGTCTCTATCAATACACTCCACCACTTTTCCAAAGGCTCCTGCTCCCAGTGTAGAGACCACCTCATCTGGGGAGAAACACACAGACATTAATGAGGGTCAGCAGCGTAAGCAGCAATGTACTGAAAGAGTCTCGCAGTGGTGAGTGGGAAAAAAAATCACAAAAGGATCTTTGAAGGACGACAAAAATAAACAGGATTGAGAACATACAGACCGACTTCAAGCTGTAACATGCTTCCTAATGAATGTAGTTAATGTTAAATTAAAAACGTTATGTACTTTTCTTGGCTGAGTCTGTGTTCACACCACTAAAAACCACAGTGATCCAGCTGGAGCTGCTGTAGAAATCTTAGCTCGTAAGCACTGAAGGATGTGAGTGTCGTGACCTCCGGCCAACTTCTCTGCACCAACAAAGACAATGAGGCGACAGAAAACTATTTCTGGAGTGGCTGGTGGTGTGAATGCAGAGTTACCTTCATGTTGCCGTGTTAGAAAGTCACCACATCAAATAACAAGGACAAAAAAACACATTCAGATAAATTAAGGTGTTGAGTACATCTCTCTTTCATCACGAGGCCGACGTCATAGACCAGGTGGCCCTCTTCGTCGTCCTCACAGCTGCCTCCCTTGTGACTCTTCTTCACCTCATCATCACCAGCACCGACGGCGCTGTCACCGAGAGAAGCAGATTCAAGGTGGAGCGAGTTGTCCACGGGCTGAGTTGAATGTTGGACAAAACGGAAGAGGTGTTGGCGGTCGTGTTCCAGACGTAGAGGTGAACATGAGGATAAGACAGTGCACAAGAAAGATAAGGTGACCATTTATATACCATTTTTATCACCAAAAAAAAGACAGTTTGAACTTATATCACACAGAGGATTGAAAACTACCAAGAAGAGGAAGAAAAACCCAAGTCTGTCCTCATGTGTCAAAGAGCCACAAAAACAATTCCACATATTAAATAAAGAAAATACTGAAACACAAAACATCCAAACAGAATTAGAGAGAATGAGGATAAACAAGAAGACGGATATCGTACCGAGTTATCAGTTTCTGAGGTGGTGCATTGTGGGCGCTGGTCGAAGCTTCCAGCCTTTTCGTCAGTGTGGAAGTCTATTTTGGGGTCGTCACCATCTACCATCGGAGAGAAAGACACAAGTGATTTCCTGCTGTGTGAAAACATTTAAAACAGTCACTGTAAATTACTATTACTTTATACTTATTTGTTGAGTACTTCTGTTATTTTTGAGTAAGAAGCTCCCACATACTGACTCAGCGTGAGCTGCGCTAGACATCCATATAAGTAAAATGAGCAATTCATGAGTGGAAGTTAATAATCTTACCTCCTCTCCAGGACCCACAGTCGTTGTCTTTCCTTCCCATAGTACTGCAGAACACGCTGGGCTGTGTGATCCCGCTTTGCTCCCTCTTCTCCAGCCTCTGGAGGTCTGCCGATGACTGGACAGAGATAAAACACACAGGCAGAGGGTTTATTCATGTGAGGTGAGGAAGTTTGACCTGAGAGTGGCGCCACAGTAAATCAGACCGGTCTATCCCCTGTGGTTGCTGTTGATCAGACTCAGCTCTGCATTGTCAAACTTGGCTGAACTCTCATCTGTTAACTTTGTACTTTAGCATGTAGAAAGTGAAAAAAAAGAGGTGCAGTAAAGGTAGACTGTAGATGCAAAGGAAATTTTATTTATCCTACATGAACCAAATGATGCAGCAGTTCAAAAACATAAAACAGATTCCCAAGCTCCACCACTGGTTTCTGGTTGCTAGCTGAAACATGTGCTATGACTTCAGTTTGCGTGCTGGTGCCGTAAATCCTAAGTGCAACCATAAAAAAAACAAAACAACAAAAACTCTTTCTTCTTCTGATGTTTTTTGGCGGTTGTCAACAGTTTTTTGGCGCTTCATTGCCATCATTAGTTGGATACGTTCAGCTCACCATTCACCAAAAAACCGGGCACGTACAGACTTTGGTCTAGAGCTGATTAATGTGTCAACAAAATGATTCATTCATTACTCATAGCATTATGTACAGCATGTTATTATGCTAATATAAAGTATGCTAATGTAGGGTGTTAACTAATATAGCATTTTTTTAAATGAAAGAATTCCCTTTGACATGCTCACTTTTTGCCTGCTAGCATTAGCATTAGCATGCAGCCTGCACTGGAATTAGGTCAGTCTTTTTAGCGTCTCAATGGAAATGTTTGATACAATAAAAAGGAGGGTATCATCAGAGGGTCATGGAAATCAATCCAGTAATTATTGAGATACATCACTGGATGAAACCGGACCGACAGACTCAACAACCAACTCTGTCTTACAAGAATAAAAACACATTCCTTGAATATCTAAACACACACCCGTGTTAACATACTGTTCCACACTGATACAAATAAAGTGGTTGTAAAAATAGTTAAGGGGAGCGTTACAACGTACGAGATCTGCTGCTGCTGCACCTGAACGACGAGTAAAGCTCAGAAACTCTTCAGCGTCTTCCTCTTTCTGTCCTCTGTTGTTCTGCTTCACTTTGTGAAAGCAGAAATGTTTAATTTAATTCGGAACAAAATATCAACAAAAACTGAAAAGTCACGTTTGGCCGTGGAGAAACGTGCAGGAACGTCACAGCTCGTCCTCTGTGCACTGTCTGATATTCAAACCCTCCTGCTTCCAAAGCCCTTGATCCACAGGGGGTAAAGGTTTCCCTGTCTCCTCAGCCCCTGATGCCCTCTTCTCTGTTTTCAATGCTTCAAAGCTATACATAGTGTTAGGCCCCTCCAACCTAAAAACCTATTGGTGTCGCTATCTCCAGGGCTTTCCCTGGCCTTTTGGAAGAGGCTTAGTTACGACCCCCCATCGAGCAAGGCCGCTTCCACAGGGGTGAGAAGAAAACATGAAACTATAATGGTCCCCGTGGGGAAATTAGGTTTTTAGAGCAGTCATTGGATATGACAAAGTAAGATATACAAAAGAGAGGAGAGTTGTACACACCTGGCAATTACATTAACATATTAGGAAGAAATGCATGAATGCAGTTTGAAAAATGTCTGTTGGTTTCCTCTGAAAACTTAACACTTAAAAACAGATCACAAATATTTTCTTTCATTTTTTAAAAATGTTAACTAGAGGATTAATCAGCTGGACATTAGTTTTTAGCAAACATGACTCAATCAGAAGTAAATAGTTTGTCCATGCTGAAAACACCAGTCAAACATTCACAGTGTGGGTTGGAAAAAGTATATGAACAACTTCGAACTAAGTGCAGACAGGAGTTATCAAAGAGTCAAATCAATGAAACAAGATTGGAGATACTAACTCAGAAGACTTACGATCAAGAGCTGTTGATTTGCGTTTAGCTGGAAAGTCCACGGTCCACAGTCAAACTGTCTAAAAAATGGAGATGGTTTAGTTCCCTAGAAGTGGGCGTCCAGTCAAGATGACTCAGAGTAACAGCTAAAGGCTCAAAGGAATCATCGGAGCTGGTTAACATCTCTGTTCATGAGTTGACCATATACAGATCATGGTGCGTAGTTGCATGGATCCTGGTGTCCTGCCATCGACACCACAGAGGAAGCTGCTGCTCTCCAAAAAAACATCCCATGCATGCCTGAAGTTTGCCAAAGAGCAGCTTGACACTCCACAGCACCACTGGGAGAACTTTTATGGACTGATGAAAATAAGGTTGAATTGTTTGGGAAGAACGAGCAGCAGTTTGTATAGAGTAAAAAGAGCAGAGCATACCAACATGAAAACATCATCCTGGAGGTGAAGCAGAGTGGAGGGAGCATCTTGATCTGGGGCTTTGCTGCTTCTGACCAGTGTTTAACATTCACTCACTTCTTCCAGCATCACTGTGAATGTTTACTGTTCAATGAAGAGTTTGCGTTTGGCTATACTTGTAACTTACAAGAGATCAGATCACATCTTAAGATCCATTAATGCAGAAAAGCAGGTCGTTCCAAAGGGTTCACATACTTCTTGCCACTGTATCTTAACGGCCTATTTTCAGCCTTTAGTTCTCCAGTACTTTCCTCCAGCAGCTGGGCAGTGTTCGTGGGATTGGCTCAAAATAAACTAGCGTGACCATGTTCATGGCCTTGAGGGAACATACCGCCCAGTACAACAGTGTGGCTCACTGAGTTGGTTTTAACAGTGCTTGGACAATGACGGAGCTCTTTGAGCAAAGAGGAATGAGCTTTATCAGACTTTGGATGCACAGATTAAACTTGTTAGTAAAATCAGATCATGGTTTTGGTTGGACAATAACAAAATTATAAAATTTCGTCTTTTAATTCAAGCGGCTAAATCAGATTTTCCGTTGGTGATTGACATCTTGACAACAGCACGTCCACAACCTCACAGTTTACGGTATCAAATGCGATGGCACGCAGATTCGTCACATTCACTGGACCGTGGTCATCACCCTTGTCAATGCTTCTACTGTATCTTCGTGCAACGAAAACCTCTCGCTGTCCCTCTTCCACAAATAGCAGACATGCCATTCACAGCGGGGGAGCTTCTCTCTCCCTCCGTCTTATTTCTTATTCATCTTTTCATCACCTCCTTCTCCGCTTCTGC
>NW_019525466.1:66809-111521 GCF_002814215.2 Seriola lalandi dorsalis
AAGTATACCCTCAGAAGGGCACATCTGTAAAATACCTTTAACACATATTATATCAACAATATACAGTACTTTTAGTATAGAAAAACATACATATTTACTGTGCTCTTTTAAAATATTTACATGTTTTGGTTGACTGGCCTATGACACGCCAAGGGACTTTGCTTTTTATAGCCAACAATGTGAAGGAGTGTTTGTCGTTCCAGAGCAGGGTTCTCCTCCTCCCTCTCTCTCTCTCCCTTCCTCAGGAATAGCTCTGTCTCTCCACGCCGCCCCGGCTCAGCTGTGTCTGATCGACTGCGTTAAGGACGGCTCAATCCTGCTGACAACATGCAGGACTGTTGTCACTCACTTAAGATCGCCCAACACTCACTACTCACAGGCCACTGCCAGTAGTGTAGAGGATTTCACTCCGCATAAAGCTTAATAGGCACGACAAGGTACTAATACAGCTGCTGTTGGGAGGCCAATTCCAACTGCAGCCAACAAGACTTGATTTATCCAAAACTTGCTTTTATAGTTTATATGAATGTTCATTATATTGTTTAAGTCTTTCTTGAATAATAGACTTTTCTTTTTCTCTTTTTTGGGTCAAGAACTCCTTCTTCTCAGTAAATCCTTTGTGCGGTGTCCCATATGGATCGGTTCTTGTCCCCTTGATTTTTACATGATGTTAAAAATGTTCTAATTTTATTAAACAAAACTAAGCATCTTTCCATTAGTGACCAATGAAGCAGAGCTGTAAGCCTGGTGACCATCCAGAGCAACACATGTAAGGGCCTTGATTGGGTTAGGGAACCATTGTGGGTAAGAGGACCTTTGTTGCCACAGGTTAAAGAGTCACTGCCGCCAGAGATTTTGGTCATTTAAATGTAAGTAAAGTGAAGACGGGGCATTTGCTGAAATGATGGATGCTAATGTTTTTCTTTGGAGGACGATTGCACGGTTGACTTCTCTGCTGATGTTTCAAGTGTTGTAGCTTTTCCTTTTAGCTTAATTTTCCTGTCCCTTGTCCTGTATTCAGGGCAACAAAATACTATGCTACAGTGCTTTTTTCCTGATCTGCAGTATTTAAACCATGCTGCTAGAGATCTGCCAATGTCCAGAGCCTCGCCTCTCGGTCACAAAGCACTTGTCTTTTTGTCATACTGTATCTTTTCTTTTATAATTGTCGTTGTCTTTTTGCTCTGGACCTGCTGATTCTTTAAGCTTCTACTTTAAATGTAATATGATTAAATTCAATCCAAGTGTTGAGATAGGTGACTGATAGATTTAATTGAGGGGGATTATCAGGGCCTATCAGTTGTATTTTAACAGTTCATCTGATAAGGCCGAAAATACACTTAGATGAAATCCAACATCAGTCTTGACTCTGTAAACTGACCATCACCCACAGCTCCAACAATGCTCACTATGCCTGCTCACCACACTGCATTCTGCAGAGTGCAGTGTGTTCAGTCATGCAGCGTACTAAGGATACAGCGTCACAGTCCCAAAGTGAAAGCATGCAAATAGTCATGGTATAGGTGAATGATAAACAAACAAATTCCTTTACACCTTATGCAGGTCTTGCATTGTCCTGTTGTCCTGAACCATTTTGGAAGTTGTACACGGTTAAAAGACCAAAAATGTTCAAATGGAGATGTCTCACCAAGACAATGCTTTCAATAGACATGCTGGGTAAACGTACGAACAGTACTACAGTAAATAAAGCTGTGCCAGACAAACGGGGATTTCATCTTAAAGAAATCTCAAAAGTCAAAAACATTTAGTATATCACTGCTATTTTCCTGTCAAACCCCTGCTGAGCCAAAGAGAGGTGCTCTTATATCGCTGTTTAGTGAGAGTGATCTTTCTGCTTACCTGTCTTATTATTGAAGCTGTGATGTCTCCTGTTGCTCTTCTCTGCTAGTTCTGTGCTATTTGGGCTCCTGCTGGTCAGTTGGAGCAGCATACCCTCCTTCTTCTTCTCTCGACCAGTTTATCTCAGTGGGAAAGCAAAACACTTGTTGCCCCGCTGCATAGCTGCCAAACAAGGAGACAGAAATGGTGTCTGAGGTGCAATAAAATATTATGACCCACAGAAAACCAAGACGTGGACATTCCTGCGGACTTCTAGGCAGTAAAGTACTAAGCCAGCAGCAGTGAAAAGGGACACGGGGAGCTGCTCCTGCCTCAACCCATGGCCTGACCCTGCAGGGGCTCTTCTTTCATTCCACAGGAGAAAACATCGTGTACTGTGTCCGATCTGGAACTGCAGGATGATGCACGAGATTTTATGATGTACTCCATAAATGATACAGGAGACTAAATACACATTCAACTCACATTTCCTACATGACTGTTGGTTCCATGTAAACACAGTGTTACATAAGATCCGTGGTCACAACTGTTCTAATAATAGTAATTATGAAAATGATCAACTTTATTTGTATTGCACCTTTCATCGGGACGTGCAGTACAACAAAGAAATAACATGCAACAAGTGCTTCACATGGAGCAGACATAAAATGAACATTAAAAAAAAATAAAACCCACTTGATAATAATAATTAAAGAGAAATAAATAAAAATCAAGTAGGAAACCTTTTAAAAGTAGCTATTTGAAAGTTTTGACACTGCTACGTAGCCAGTTTTAGCATTAACAGCTGTTCACTTACCAGTCTTGGCAAGACAAGAGGTTATAAAACGTCCTCTGAGCAGCGCTACTTCTTCGGGGCAGACTGGACGCTACTGTGACTCGCTATTGGAAAGTGACGAGACGTGCCGGGGCTAGCTGGTTAGCATGCGAACTTAAATAGAAGAAAAGAAAGGGGGCACTTTCCACCACAGGAGACAGGCGAGTAAAGGAATGAAGTTTGGTGCTGAATTCGCAACGTTGGTTCTAGACTGGTAAGACAACATCTGTTAATGCTATCGCTGGCAGTAGCAAAACATCTTTCCCCAATGGACACAGATGCACCACAGGTTTCAGTGGTCACATGCAAAGCAAGCACATTTTCAGAAACTAAAATATGTAACCTTTCACATGAGCTCTCGTAAATGTATTTTGGCCTTACAGTTCTTCTGTTATAAGCTCATTACATTGACAAATGCAAATTGATGTAAATCAGGTTTAGATCAGGTGGGCTGTAAGAGGTTAGGCTATACAGTATGATGTTGTGGAAATGTGTTTTTCTTTTTTTTTTATCCAGCTGCTGCACACACATCTTCCATTGTTTATTTGCTTTGACTCATGAAATATGATTGCTTCACAGACCTCTCAGGCACCAGGCACCTTATGATGTATTACACTTATAAAATATTTTACAGGTCATGATTTCTCTATAAAACATTTGAACACACTTTTACAACCTGTAACAGAGCTAAATCTGACAGCGAGGCTAAAATTAACATCAAAACACTGTGGCTTAATGAAATCCCAAGGTGGATGTGGCAGATAGACAGACGCCTCACAGATCCTCAAAGTAAATATTTTCTGGTGTTTTAAAATCAGCTGCAGTTACATCATCAGTGCCGAGGTGCAGCAGTTTGAACGTGGAGTGGAGTCAACCTGGCAGCGGCTGCAGGTGACGACTGACTGACTCCCACAGTATGTACTGTACATCCAACAGCATGCCATTTGACTGCATATGTACAATTTTATATACTATATCATATCATTTTATATATGTTATAAATCCAGCAGTTACTTTGAGAAGTCTGGTATCGATAATAATGCCCAGGTGATGTCTGTTCAATAACAACACAAGGTACACACACAGCTATGCATAAATGCAATATAAAGCACTATGAAACTGAATTTACTATCTTTTAGAGAGTAATGGAGATGGACACGCAAACTGTACATACATTCACCTTTGTTGATTCAACCTGTCAAAAATGCTGCAGGGGGAGAAACGTGATTGGACAGAGACCAACCCAGGATGTCCCAGGCCAGAGAGGAGCTAACATCTCAATGTGTGCTGCACTGTCCAGTGAGTGGTTTGCTGTTACACAAACTGGCACCTACAATAGAGACTGAATGACCTACATAATCGACTTGTGCCAGCGGAGGAGAGAAGTCAAGGGGCAAGAAAATATTCGTTTTCGTGTGGAATAATGTGGCGTTAGACCACTTCGCTTATTCCTGCCTCCATGCTCCCCCTTCCTGAACCCCAAGGTGGAGGGTTTATGACCACCATCCACATGACCAGATGTCCTTACTGGATGGCATGAGTGCAGGGTGTGGAGACGCTTCTCCTGAAGACTGCCAGGGCTCGATTCGACATTCCAGAAGATACTTTCCGCGCTGCATCGCCAGAGAAGATATAAAATGTGATGTCAATGAGAACTTGTGGCCAAATGCAGGAGAGAGGGAGGCCTAATATCTGACCTCTGACAAATAGCTCTTCACACAGAGAGAGAGAGAGAGAGAGAGAGAGAGAGAGAGAGAGAGAGAGAGGGAAGTGTGGCTCCTCAGTCCTCATAAACTCAGGTGGACTAATAGGTTGAAGGTCTGGCTGCAGGTCCTCAGATGTCCACTAAGCCCAAAGAGCGACACAGCACATAAACACAATCATTTATATTCAGCTACGGGGGGGATGTAACACCTTTAGTGAAAAGTTGTTATTTGTATTCGATAATGAAATACTGATTTATGTGAAAAATCATTCAAACTTAGGCCAGTGTGTTATGAACGACAGAGTCTGTGTTCTGAGGGAGAACTGAACATTTATGAAGGGTTTCGGTGGTTTGAGTTGGTGAGATTAGATATTTGTCAAAGATGCATGTATTGACCAATGCTTGTTAGCAATCGAAAAAAAACGCTGAGTGATTCAAATTGTAGTTATTGTGTGTGATCACTTGGGGGTGCTGTTGCCAGACTTTGTGTTTACTCTGGGAGATGCAAGTAGCCGGGTCAGTGTTTCTTGACAGAGACAGAGGTAAGAAATATTTCCATGCATGTGATTTATTACAGACATGCAGTTAAAGTGAAGAGGAGAGGAGGCGACAAATTTCATTTAGCGGAGAGCACACGAACACACATACACATACAGAAACACACACATTCACACACAGCACTTTGTAATGAAGAGCATGCAGTCCAGTGCCAGTTGTATTGACAGACAGATGTGAAAGCTCTCAGCTGTGATTAGAACTGAGTCAATCAGACGCACAGACAGGCAGACTTACTGTATAGTATTAATATCTACTGGGCTGTGAGTCTGTCGCACTTAAAATGACCTATTTTTGTTTTCCTGTCAAAGACTTTTGAGCTATGTGTCAGACATACAAACATTATTATAGAGCTGCACAAACTTTTGGATTTTTTTAAAGCTTATCTTAGTGTAATGAAAATATGTCATTGTTAGACGCATGTGAAATGAAGTGAAGCTATAGTCATATGTTTGAGTCAGGAGATGTTTTAAGGTAGAGCAAACTTCAACAGCTAACATTTGCTAGCAAGCTAAGCGGCTGACGTTAGCTAGCTCAGGGAGGATAATTTAATATGGTAATTACCACCTTTTGATGATTACCTCTTTTTACCTTTATTAGCATTTTTAAAAATCCAAATATTGAACTGATATGACTTTTATTATTATTAAGTTATCATATTGTTTCCAAAATATTACTTGTTATTATTAAATAATTTTGTATTTAGTATTTTGACATTTGTTTTTGGCCTCTTGTCGCCCTGTACCACTTTGGTAATAACATATTACATTATAACCGAGCTGTAATGTAAAGTGCTGCCCAATGATTTTCCCTGTTGGTTGTGGAACATCTTGACCGGCCTGTACAGAGCCTTGACCTCGTCCCCGTCCAACACCTGTGGGATGAACCGGAAATGCGAGCCAGGCATCATCAGACAAAAATCGGGGCCTGGCCTCGCTGATGCTCTTGTGGCTGAAGTGGAGCAAATCGCTGCAGCCAGGTTCTTGTGTAAACCCTGAAACCGGAAGAGTGGTGGCTGTTATTGCAGCAGATTAACGCCCATAGTTTTGGGATAAGATGTTGATTGAATACATGTGGCGGTGATGTGCACGAGTCCACATACTTTTGGTGATATGTCTTGTTGCCCTGTAGCCTGGACGATTGGCAATCTTTGATTGCTTATATTGATTAATAACAAAGCTTTAGCAAAATACTGTACTATATACTGTATTGTACTTCAGGCCAATGAGGCTTATTGAATTGAACTGTATTGAGAGAGAGAGGAAGCGAGGGAGAGGCTCCTCATACTTTAATTGAGTTCAAAAGTTGACTGGGCCGACCAGCCTCTCTCGCTTTTATGTCCACTTGAATCATGGTGACAGTGTGTGTGCGTATGTGTGTGCGTATGTGTGTGCGTATGTGTGTGTGTCTGCTGTAGCAGACCATACTTCAGCAGCCGCAGACTTTGAGCCAGATCATCTCTCTCTCTCTCTCTCTCTCTCTCTGTCTCTCTGTCTCTCTCTGTCTCTCTCTCTCTCTCTCTCTCTCTCACCATCAGCTGTGATTACTTTGGTAAAACAGCGCTGCGTCGCAGAGAACCAATTTTCCTAATGCACAGGCCTCACACACACACGCACACACACACACTTGCAGAGCATGGTTATTGATGAGGTAAATGGGGAGGGGGGCAACAAGGGGGCACACACACTGCTGGGAAATGGGGAGAGAGAGAGAAAGTGAGATGGTGGGACTGAGAGAGAAGGACATGCTAGACGGGACAAAGAGATGGACAACGGGAGAGACATATAGAAAGGAAAAAGAAGGAGGAAGAAGAAGGACGAGGAGGATGAGGACGTGGACATTCAGACGCGGAGACGTTCTGGTAATGGAGCAGGACGTCCAGTTAAAGAGCTAATAAAGCAAAGGACACAGAGAGGGAGACAAGGAGAAGGAGGGTGGGAGGATACAAGGGGGAATACTAAGATCTTTCCTCATGGACGATGGACTGGTTTGACTCGCCGGCCGGTAGAAGAAAAAAACGAGACGAATTTTCCTTCGGGATGGTTTTACTTTTTGTCAGCTGCTGAGAGAAAATATAATATAAAAAGAGAGAAATAGACAGAAACAGGTGGAATAGTGCTGATCCAGTGTCTCAGACAGTGAGACGGTCATCATGAAATACTGCAACGATAGCAAGCACAGTCAGACAACCGGCTCCTGGTGTGAGGAGGTTCATTCTCCACAAAGTCTGTCCTCTTTAAAGCAATCGAAAGGACAAATGAAGACTGGGTATCTGGGGTTCTGGATATGGATGTCTGGAAACCCTTTGTAGCATGTATGTAGTGATCATTTTCTCTCAAGTTTTGAACTTTCTGTCAGGAAATCATTCAGCGGCTCTGGAGAGATGACTCCTGTGAAGAGGAGGCTGGAAATACTACGTGCTCGAAAATGTTGCCTTTGTCCGGGAGATAAATCGACTGACACCGTCTGCGTATCCATGGCAAATGGAGATCTCCACGGAGAGCAGGGAAAGGGATTTTAAGAATAGTCGGAGAAGAGTTGTCCGATCCCGGGACATTATTCTCTCTCATACTAAACAGGAACTTCTCTTAAAGGCCGATCCAAAAAGAATCTCTCCTCAAAGTCCTTTGCTATCCGCGAAGATCTTCTGTTTACAGTGTGTTTCCACATGGCAACTCTTTTGAAGACTCACCACCGTAAACCACTCCTGAAGGTGTGATCCTGCATCCACAGGTCTCTCTTTAAGGCTGGGTCGAGGTTAAAATCTCTCTGAGGCCGCACACGCACAAGAAACCTCTCTTCAAGACATATATCAAGGACAAGCCTTTTTACAATGAACTAACTATAAATCTCTGTGTAAAGCTCTCTATCTACTACAATCCTCTCTGTAAGGCTCTGTGTCCATGTACACCAACTTGAGATTTGCATATCTACCAGAATATCCACAAAGATCCTCTTTTTAAAGTTTAATATCCTGGAACTGGGAAGTCTTTAAGATTTAAATTTCCATCAGAGCCTCTCCCCTTTCTTTTTTAAGGATCTCTAACTTCTACGATCCATAGGAACCTCTCGTTATCCAACTGGAATCTCTTTTTAAGACACTCCATCCACCTGAACCTCTCCTTCAAGCTCTTTTCAGACGGTATCCACCAAGAATTCAAGGTTAAACCTCAAGGGCCTCTCTGTAACCGTGTGCTCCAAAAAGACACTTCATTCACCTTAATCCATCCCTCACGCTGACACATACGTGGAACCTCAATCAAGAATGTCTCTTATTTAAGGACCCCCCCCCCCCAGCAACAACAACTTATGGTCATACATCTACCACAGTGTTCAAGACCAACATCTTCCCACACTTGAAGTCCTGCTGGATAAAACCGAGACTCTGACAGGGACGTAAGACTGACAAAAAAAAAAAAAAGATCTTAAAAAAATCGATGCAGTTTTTATGCACCGCTCGTGTCTCTCCTCCTGAACTTTCACATCGTCACATCGGAGTAATTTAGGCTGAGCATCTACTACCGTTACCGTAGCAACTGGAGCAGGAGTGCTGCAGCATGGGACTCAGCTGCTTCAAGTCCTGGAAACATGACAGTACAGGCCACAAAGGTGACACACACACACACACACACACACACACACACACACACACACACACACACACACACACACACACACACTATTTGTTAATCCTTCCAGAACGCTGTGTATGTGTGTGTTGCCCTTGAGTGAGTGACACCAGTTAAATGCTGACTCAGGGTCTTTAGGATCCTATCTGAGGTGACAGTGTGTGTGTGTGTGTGTGTGTGTGTGTGTGTGTGTGTGTGTATGTATGTGCTTCATACATACATGTGTGCTTGATGTGACTTTGAGGAGGACAGACAGTGAGGCATGATGGGACATGGGGGAGAAGAGAGCAAAGTGTGTTAACGAGTCTGTGCACCATAGAGAGATGAAGACAGGGAGATGGGGTGGGGTGGAGCTTATGGTGTGTGTGTGTGTGTGTGTGTGTGTGTGTGTGTGTGTATGTGTGTGTTGAGATCTCAGAAACATTGATCTTCACATTGATCCAAAGCTGCAGATTGTGTTCAGTTATGTCACTGATATTTCCTTTGCCACTGTCTATGGGATGGTGAGATAACAAAACACAAAACAAAGTAATCCCTGTTAGTGCTTGGCAAACTGACTGGCAGATATTTGCATATTTATTCATGTTGCAGAAGTTGAATTATACATCACAGAGAATAAAGCTTTTCTCTGCTTTGGTCTGATGCTGTGCTTATAGTTTACACTACTTCATGTGGTGATTGAACTGGCAGCTGCAGTAACTGTACTGAAATAATGCCACCTTGTGGTCAAACATGAAACTGCTTGTTCATTTAGATCGAGGCTCTTCTGCTTATACATCATTAAACATCACAGCTACTTCATTAGCAATAAACCATACTCTCACATTTTCTGTTTTTGCAGTTATGCTTAAATAATTTGTCCGTTTCTCTTCCCATTTTTTTCTTAATCTGAACTCAACAATCAATAAATTATAATATTTTATAATAATAATAGTATAGATTTTGATTGCAAATCAATAATAATTACTTTTGTTTGCCTAAATCAAAATCAACAAGTAGTTTGGAGAAAATGAATCTTTGAATCTACATCAAAATTGAACTCACACAAATCTATTCCCATTGTTTCATTGCCGTGGTCAACGCAGACTTTCATCATAGTTTGCACTTTGACCTTGTTATAAAAACTTGAGGCTTGACCCCTAAAAGTGGCCATGTTTGTGTGTACGCAGGTAACAGAGATGTGTTGGCCAGCCCAGGCTCGTATTTCTTCCTGTCCAACAGCGCCGGTCAGGGTGACGAGTGGCTGAAGAGCCTCAACAAGGGAGTCTGGATCCCTTTTACAGGTGAACACACCATGTTTGGATTCTTTCCCTAAAATAATCCATGGGTTTCTGATTCTGGAAACATTACACAGAAAGCAGCAGCAGCTTAAGTCATCTTGTTTCTGATTGGATGAAGTGGACCTTGGTCCCAGAGAGGATCTCGCTATAATCTTCCTCTCTTGCAGGGGTCTTTGGTCAGCGTCTGGAGGAGACGGTGCTGTATGAGCGACGTTATGGGGTGCGTTTGGTTCCTCTGGTGGTGGAGCAGTGTGTGACCTTCATCCGGGAGCGTGGCCTCCATGAAGTGGGCTTGTTTCGTCAGCCAGGACAGGCCAGTCTGGTGAAAGAGCTGCAGCAGGCTTTCGATTCAGGGGAGAGGCCGTCCTTCGACAGGTGCAATCTGTCCGCTTTTTGTCTCTACGGTTTTGTGATCAAGTGTTCTTCAAAAGGTTTTTGTGAAAAATAAAAAAAAGTTAACTCGTTGTGTTTTGCGTGCAGCAGCACAGACGTCCACACCGTGGCATCACTACTGAAGCTCTACCTCAGACAGCTGCCGGAGCCTCTGGTTCCTCACAGCTGCTACCAGGACTTCCTGCTGTGTGGACAGAAGCTGAGGAGTGACCGCACACAGGTAACTGCAGCTATATATGACCATTGAAAACATTTTAAATTCCACATACACATGCAGACAGCAACATGCTCACCTTGATTTAGTGTGTTTGCAACAATAGAAGAAGAAGAAAAAAGCATCCCTTCCTCCTTCTTGTGTCTTTGCTTTCTTTCTTCTTCTCTTCCTTCTCCCTTTGTCTTCCCTCAGGGTTTAGGGGAGTTGAGGAATCTTCTTCATGAGTTGCCAGTTGCAAACTTCAACCTACTGAACTTCATCTGCCAGTAAGACCCATCCTTTCCAGGTTTTCATTCTCAACTATTTGTTTTGTTCTATGAGATAACTAATGGAAGAAGTGGATATAAATGGTTAATCTTAAATATGGCACATACATTTGTTGAATGAATTCAGTATTCAAAACAATAGCAAGTAAGTAGGGAATCGTGACTGGTGTATCACAAACACCAGTCTTACATAGCTACATCCTATACCACTTATTTTATTTGCTTAAGTGAGGGTGTGTGGGTGTGTGTGTGTGTGTGTGTGTGTGTGTGTGTACAGGTTTCTGAACGAGGTCCAGAGTTACTCTGGCAGCAACAAGATGAGCGACCAAAACTTGGCCACTGTGTTTGGGCCAAACATCCTTCGAGCCAAAGCTGAGGACCCACAAAGCATCATGGGAGGTAGACAGAACAAGCTGACCCACAGCTCCATACGAATAATGAAATAATGTTAAAAAAAATTATGTCCTGTTAAAAAAAAACATTGATGTAGCATCTGTTATATCACATGGCAAAAACATAAATTGGATCACACTTAGCATATGTTCTGCAGGAGTTTTATGTTTAGTATTATATTATATTATAGTTTATATAATTTTTATTTTTTCACAATGAAACTGGGTCACCATTTCAGTCCATTTTAACCACTATGGATCCAAGCAAGTGAGCTGCAAACATTTTTAGCTGACTAGCGCTTCATGGTGAAAAGATATTGGGTGTAAACGGTTCTTTGAAGGAAATTTAATATCTCTATCTGTGTCCCAGGCGCAGCATTGGTCCATGTCTTGATGTTGGAGCTGATCAGAGAGCACGAGTCTCTGTTTGCCAAAGTAGAGCCACACATCTCCACCCATCCACCGGGAGGTCCGCATGCGTCACCGGGCGCTCTGAGGCAGCCTCATCTTCACCCGACGCCCTGCCTTCGCCAGCTGTCTATGCCTCTCATCGCAGAGCGCTCCAGGGAGCCGGGACAGCCCGCCACAGATGCACAGAACCCCAGGTACAACAGACCTGCGCTAGCAAAGCTTCACCATCAACCAACACTCACTACATCTCACACAAATACCTCCACTGTGAAGACCTGGGAAGAAGGTAGACTACACATGCACACAAACTTTTATCGCATACTGTTGTGGTGTAGTCCTTGCTTGATGTGAAAAGTCCCTGAGTTGATCATCTTGATAGTCCAACCTCTTTTTTTACTTGCTTCCTGTAGCTGTATCTACTCTGCTGCTGCCAATTCAGACTCGTCTTGGGCCCAGAAGAGACTCCTCGGCCATCGCTACACCTCCTCCCACCCAGAGAACTGCTTCTACCCCCTGCCCTCTTCCAGTCAGTCCCCTCAGCATCACCAGCATCATGCTGGCCAAGGACCATCTCCTGCAAATGCTCAAGCCTCTACAACCAGTCTCCATCTACAAGACCCACTTCCTGACACCTCCAAGCCCAGACTGACGCTAATGGGCTGGGCAGAGGCGTGGTCAGGCCCCGGAGAGGCAGATGCTGGTTTCTGGAGCTCTAGTGCTGCAGAGGAAGCGGCTGCAGTGCCAGAAACAGCTAGTAGGGGCAGCAGCGAAGCTCAGGAGGATAGTACCCCTTCTGCTTACGACAACATGGACAGAGTGGCTTTACATCAGAGGATGGAGGATGTCCCTGGAGGAGCTTTTGAAACCAAGAATCCTGGAGGCCGTATTGGAACTTGTGAAGAGGAAGCTGAGCTACAGGAAGCTGGGCGAACAAGGGACTCCTCCTCTTCGTGGTCCTCCTGTGAGGTTCTACCATTGGACGAGAGCGGTAATGCTGCAGGAGCCGTTAGTCCCGACATGTCACCTGAGAAACCTAAAAGGTTACCTTCGAGTCAGGTAGCAGAGGAGGAAAACAGGGCTAAACACGGCCATGAAGACAACAACAAAAACGACGACGATGAAGATGATGATGGCATCCACCACCCTAACTCCCCCGCCTCCTGTTCTGTACTCAGTGACAGCTTTCTCAGCACAGGCAGTTCAGAGGTGTTCCTCCCCTCTGGTCCTCCAAACTTCCAGGGGCCTGAACCTGAGTCACAGCCCAGAGAGGCTCACTCACTCCTGGCTGAGCTGCAGAAGCAGATGGCCCAGCAGAAGGCCGAGTACCAGGCCAGGATACAGAGGTGAGACACCAGCACAAGAAGGAATAAGGCATCCTCATCAATAATCTCGCACTGTAAAAACATTAGTCCTCCACACAAGCTTTTTACTTTTAGTTAAACTTTCTCGAGATTGGTAGTTCCAGAGAAGTCATGTCTTCTTCTATTGTTATCAAAATGATCATATGCAGAAGTAACTGTAGATTCACAATACAACTAAACTTGTGTGGAAACCCCTGTCCACATACTTCTGGTCTATTCCCCGTATGTCCAAGTTTGGTAAATCGTAAGGCTACAGCATTCAGTGATATTACAGACAATAGTGTGCACGTCTGGAAATACCTATTCCTGTTTCAACATGGGAGTTTGTCACAGCTCATTCATTCATTCTTTCTCTGCCTTCCTTTTCCATATTACTAACTCTTCTGTCAATTTCAGACCCTGCCACTCCCTCCTGCCCTGCAGTAACCCCCGGCTTTCCCGCCTTTCTGCCACCTGACTCTTCCCTGCCCACCTTTTCTCATTTCCCCCAATCACTCATTTCCATTCATTCCTCACCAGATTGTCTATTGTTCTTACTACTCCATAGTGTCCCAGCCTTTCTTACCTGTAATGCCTGTTTTGGATTACCCGCCTGTTTTTGGATTTTGCTTTTTGCCATCTTTATAAAGAGAAACCTTTACTGGTGTCTCAGAGTCCTCTGAGTCGCGGCAGAAACGCCCCCATGCACAATGCTCCATAAAGAAACGGTTTTACCTGTCTGGTGTAGAAGAACTTGACAGGCCTGCACAGAGCCCTAAACTCAACCCCAATGTATGTATGTGTGTGTGTGCTGCAGGTTGGAGCGCTGCAATGATGTCCTCGAGCGGCAGGTTGCCGTTCTCCGGGTCACTCTGGAGCAGCAGAAGCGCAGCCAAAGCGTCGCCGAGATCAAGATTCGGAACATGGAGCGAGCCAAGGCCGACGCGGACCGCCGAAACTCCACGCTGCAGAGAGACATGGAGCTGTTCTTCCAGATGTATGGAGAGATCAGGAGAAGAGGAGGAGGTGAAGGAGGAAGAGGAGGAGGGAGCCTCTGAGGATGGTAAGAAAGAGAAAGAGAGAAATTCTTTGAAGTTAATGGTTGGATCAGAGGAGGAAGGGAAGGATCGCTGCACAGAGCTCAACGAAAGGGACGGATGGATAAACAGTTTGAAAGAGTGAGGGGAAGAAGATGATCCACGATGACGGGAGATCCAACTGCAAGCTGAACATTAAAGCAGACAATGAAGGCATCAAAACCTGAAGGTGAAACAGCCGGATACAGAAGACAATCTGAAGAAGCAGTTTTGGATGTTGGCGAGCATCCTCACCTGTGCTGTGACGGTTTGGACTTCCTAGTTGTGGAGCTGTTGGATTTGTTGACTGGAGAAACTGCGTGTCCTTCTTTATGCAGAGGTTAGTTATTAATCAACACGATCCTATAAGAAACCAGATTCCATCCAAAATCATTCTTGAACAGCAAAGATCTGGTGGAGAACTGGAAACTGAAAGCTGGTCTGGACCGTAAGACTCTCATTGATGTCAGAGCTGCTGCACTGCTCACACTACAAGATGTTTAGTCCCAGACGGTTGTTGTTGACATGGGGGGTTCACAACCTACACCACTGATCTCACACGAGGTGTACTGACTACAGGATTATTTCATCTGGAGGGAACTGTGTCCGGAGTGCATGTCAGATGTCATAAATCGAAATCAGAGTCGGTCCATCAGTCCATCTCTTGTGGCTACATAAGACAGAGCAGTGATACTGGTCTTCGCCTTCTTTGAAGCCCTTTGTCACGATTTTCTGCTCAGACTTGTCTCTAAGATACTCCAACAACAAGCGCTTCCTGCTTTTGGCTACCACACAATCAAACATGTTTGATGTTTACCGACTTGTTGGGACATTTCAAGAGCAAAGGTCAAGATGTGTCCCAGAACGACTCGACCTAGACAAAGTTTAGTGATGGAGAAAATCGTCGATTCTTTTCTGGAAGAAAAAAAAGAAAAAAAAAGAGGGTTTCAGTCTCAGTTCTCAAAAACATGTGGGACAGGAGACTCATCGCCAAAGTTGTGTAGTCGGCGTTGGGTTTCAGAGAAATGAAATGAAATCTTACAGTGAAATCAGAGAGGTGACGATTTGGAGTTTCTACCATCTAAATGGAAAGTTTGAATTCCACGTGGGAAAGATTTCTCAAAATCTCAAAATACACTGATATTTCATTTTCAAGTGATATAGCATTTCCTACATGCACCAAGTGCTCACATTATGCAAGATGAAGAAAACTTTATGTTTGGAAACTCCAAGGTTCTCCATGGTTCTTTGGTTTTTCACAGCTCAGGACCGAAGTCAACGGGTATATTTATAACATACACTGTTGTCTTTGCTCTGATGAAATGTGGAGTTGTTTAAAAAAAAAAAAATCAATCACAATCAATGTTCATGCATCACATGAGTTGGTATTTTAGAGCGACCTGGTTTACTTTAAGACAAAGATCTTTGAATCAACTGGATGTTTTCCCCGCTGGCTACCAGACTGGTTTTTGCTATAATATTGACTGGATGTTGGACTAAATTACTTTACGTTTTTTCAGAAACTAGAAACTTTTTTTTCTGTGCAGGAAATAGACAGACTGAACTCCAACAGAAGCAGGGTGAAGATGTTTTTGTTCTCAAACACTGAACTTTAACAAGAGCCCTCTCAAACATGAAGGTACCACAATGTGCTGTTCACTCTTGCATGAAGACACTTCTCTGATAAAATACTAACTCTGGGTTTTCCACACAGAATTTAATCAGTAAATCTTTTCAGCGTATTTGTCAGTTGCAAACATGCATGTGTCCAGTGGAGATGGCTGATTATAAAATGAGAGATTATCTGCTTTACTTGGTAAATCACTGAGGTCTGCTGGGAAACTCAGAATGAGAAATACAATCTGATTTAATTTGTCTTGTTGAACGCAACAGGAAGAATGATGACGGAGGAACAACAAGCAGATATCCAATCAGATGCTGCCACAAAGACATTATACACCTTTCATTGTGGAAGAAGTTGTTTACACGCAAATTTGTTTAAGATGTACCTGTTTTTGTTCTTTATTCCTAATAACTGCCTGTTATAATGAATCAACATGAGAACTGTTGGTACTGGGTGGTGAAGTAAGGCTCTCTAGAGGCTGAAATAAAGAACTACAGATCAACAGGGAATATTTATATGACAATAAACAGCTAAACTTCAACTGTTTTGCTTTGTCAAACTCAGTGGAAGAAAACTGGCAATGTTGTGCAAAATGTTGCAAAAAAACAAAAAAAACAAAACAAACTTTTTTCACTTGTGCACTTCTTTTTGTGATGAGAATTTAACATTTATTCTCAAATTTCAAACTGTTTTGGCAAAGAAAAATAAACTGTAAAGAGACTGTATAAATCAAGGAAAATGTCTCTTGAAAAAGAAAAAATGAACATATAAAGAGAAACATACAATAATTCAGTCAGTCTGTACTACAGAGTCACATCATCACACAGAGGAAATTCAGACGTGATGCTTCAGACAGGGAGGAGATTTAAAGGGACCAGCGTCACACTTTAAAAACACAAAGCACTTGTGAACACAAACTCTGAAACATAACAACGTTTAACTGAGCAGAAAACAGTCATATTCATTTAATATTTACAGCCGCTGGCAGCTGGAGTGACGTTTTGTTCTGTGTCCAGCTTTTAGGATTGTTCACACACAATGAGAAGGGACCACACGACACCCGACTGACACCACAGCAGAGTTACAGGTGACTCCATTAAACAGATAAACTTCTCCACTGCTGGGTCACATTACACACGGGATCTACTGTGTTACCAGCAAATAGACTGTTTCCATTTAATAATAAAAGTGCAATAATAATAATAACTATGAGCCAGGAACTACATTTTCATTTAACAAGTGAATCATAGTCACTCTTTAAGCTTCATACACATCATCTTGCAGAAACCTTGCATATAAAATCAATTATTAACTGCAAAGCTACAACTGTAGAGAAGAAACTAATCACTGCAGTTTCTGAAATAAAACCTTTTCAGTTATTCCCCGTCATTTCCTCACAATGTGATGACAGGATTCATCTTTACAACCAAAAGCAACCTCTTTTTTATTTTATATAAAACAACCCCACAAAGATCTCTGCAGGACGCAGCCGGTGCTCTCACCAGCTCTCTCTTCAGCCAGCGTGCACACACTGCAGCGGCTCAGCACCAAAACTCATCCCAAACATCCTTCATATTTGCTGGTAAAAAACTGAGGCAGACATGTAGACTGAGCACACTGCGAGACGCCTTAAAACCTGCAGGCGGCGTCAGTGTGCGAGTCACATGTAGCTCTGGTTTTTACACATACACACACACACCAGGTGGGCACTTTTTTTTTCTTTCCTTCTGATCCCAACGAAATAAAATCTGTTGCTACAGTAGTAGATTAAAAAAAAAAAAAAAAAACTTCATCTATACATTAAAACATCTTAATAAAACTGTTACAAAACAAACAAGTGGAACGTTTCAGTGAGCAGGAGCCTGCCAAATTTCCTACATTTCCTGAGTCAAACTTTTCACAACTTGTTTTGGATTTTTTGTTTTTTTTTTGTGTTTTTTTGTTCTGTTGGTTAGGATTTGGTTAGATTTACTCTCTCCACCCTGCTTAGTGAAATGCCCCTTTAAGAATATGAATGAAAAGATGTTGAGACTATCAACACTGAAGCAGAGAACGTTTGCTTGCATTAATCTGAATCCTGGAACAGTCGGGTTTGGGTCAGGTTGGATAATCGCGCTGATCGAGTCTGTGGTGGGAGGAGTGGGGATAAAGTGCATTTACAGGGAATCATTTTAAAACAGGATCACCATCATCTTCACCTTCTGACAGTCTCCCTCCATCTTATCTAGACTCGGGGGCAGATTCATGCTCTATTTCAGCCACCGTGCTGCAGATCAATGTTACAGTTAACAGAGTGAAGAATACGAGAAATGTCAAGAGTAAGATTTTACAGCCAAGCAACACTATATACGCCTAAAAGCAGTGCAGATGGGAAATTTTATTTTTTATTATATCCATAATTGTTTTAGTGGCGAAGATGGTGGACAGTTCAGTGGTTATCTGAATGTCGGAGCTGCTATTAAAAAGGTCCCATGAAATAATTTGGAGGTTGCACAGCTGCAAGTTTTCACCTCCAAGCTAACTGAGGAAGAGGAAGAGGAAGAGGAGGAAAATATCATCAACATCAGCATGAAAGCAAGAAATGTTTAAGTCTTTGTCAAAGGACAAACATACGAACAATATTGATGATGTTGCTGCAAATATTAACCTATGCATATACTGCTAGCAACAGTTAGCTTTGTGGTTTTAACCATTAAAGTAATTTGAGATCTGAGAACATGCTAACATAATAAAACTATGAATATAGATAATATATATAAGACGTATTGTAGTTGTAAGACCTGCAGGATTTACACTTTACTTTAAACTTGCCCCAAAATCTATAAAATCTTTGACTGAAGATTAAATGATTTTGTCTTAGTAATAAATGAAATGCACTGCGACATATTTTAAAAGTAATAACAGATTGTGTGACAGTACACACAGGGACACATGGAAACAACAGTGAGGTTTTCATCTCATGGGACCTTTAGCGTCTGGGCGACGTGCAGCCTCGACAGATGTCGTGTGTCCTCTCAGAAGCCGGAGGGCGTCAGGATGTTCATGTCTCTGGGTTTGAGCTTGTGTGGTCGCGCTCCCTGCCGCCGACCTTCCACTGTGGGAATCTCCATTTTGGGAGGGGCCACCCTCTGAGCGGAGGCGTTGTCAGTCAGCCGCGTGGCCTGCGACTTCATCACCTCCATGGGGGTCGGCTTCTGCGCCCCGCGGTACGCCTGCAGTGCAAAGCCTGCTGGGAAAAGAGAAAAGGATTTAGATAACAAGGCTTTCAAGGTGTGTCTTCATACCTGATTTCACACACTGAATGTGACTGAGCGTGTGAGTGTGTGGTTGAGTGTGTATGTGTGTGTGTGTGTGTTCTGCAATGACAAATTTTGGTTTAACTAGGTAAGAGGATTACAATGTAATACTACAACCACATTACAGTAGGAAAGATTTAGTGAATTTAAATTTAATAATATTAAAAAAATAAATGAATGTAATTTGTGTAAAGAAGAGTTCATAAATGTTTAAAATGTAACATTGTTAATTAAAATGTTATACTACTCACACACATTCACACATTAACACATGATCCTCTTTTGTAAAATTTCCCTTCTATTTCTATTTGTTCTCAAAGGCATTTCATTGATACACTCTTGCTGTGATAAGTTCTTTTATTCACATGCTTTTTATCATCTCTTTGTAACTGTGAGACACTTTGTAACTCTGGCTTTGAAAAGTGTAACATGAATAGTTTTGAAGTTGAACTTTTTCTGAAGATAAAATACGATATTTCTTAAAAAGGTCTTTTGAATGTATTTTAAGATCATGTCAATAATCGAGAGCACTAGTGTCTCATCTATTAATGTCTGTTCAAAAAAATATTTTTTATATTAATTCCTAAAATTCTAGTTAGAATTAGGCATTCAATCAATAGATAAAATCATCAATATAATCTGTTTGTCTGTATTTCCAGTTATGCATATTTATGTGGACCGATGGTCCAGCCTTGTACATTATATCAAGCAGTCGAGTCTACAGATCTTTCTCTCCGTCGTTACTTCTCTCCTCAAAATAAACTTCTATCATTTTTTGTAAATTACCTACCGAAAGTCATCCTGGAAAAAAGATTTTGATAGTTTCCAAACAAACTGAAACGTCCCACATGTAAAAATCTAGATGTTGTTTCTCAGTAGCCGTCAACGATCTAAAACTGATGTGGCTTTTATGTCAGTGGGAAGCAGAGAACCTCTTCTCCACTTTTGGCAAAAGCCAATGAGTGAACAGACTCACTGAACTGTCAGCTCCAAATGTAAGTCAGTATTTACCGTCGGTCTGAAGGTCGTTTTTGTTCACCCGTGAACCTGAAATCACCTTTCACAGAGTTTCTGTTTACGATCATGCAAACATGAGCGAGTCTTTGCAGCTGTGTTCACGGTGGTTTATTTGAGCTTTTAGTGTGTGGTTTATTTGATCAAATTTGAAAAAATGACGTCATGGGAATTATGACAAACAATGAACAAAATCCTTAAACTTGTATGAACTTAAATGTGGCTGTTTCGGTGTGAGAAAAAAGGGAAACTTTCTGGGGTTTTGTTCTTACACCAGGGTTCAGGATCTAGTGTCTCACTGTGAGGGAGTGCTGTTCACCTGCAGATGTAGAGTCTGATCCCAGGTCAGAGGTCGATTTCTGGACGAGTGGCCGGGGCGTGAAGATGCCCCACTTTTCAACCGCACCTCCCACTCCTCCTCCTCCTGCTGCTGTCATGTCTCCTCCTCCCAAGTCCACACTGCTGTTGGAGGAGCTGATGCTATGCTCTGAACCTGTACTATTGAACCAGCTCCTGCACAAACACACAAACACAAACACACACACACACACACACACACACAAACATACAGTTAACTTGTTATTGATTTTCAGAGTTAATCCCTTTTTTTGGGTCAGGATGGACAGACTCAAACAGGATTTAGGCCACAGGACAGTGTTTGTGTGTGTGTGTGTGTGTGTGTGTGTGTGTGTGTGTGTGTGTGTGTGTGTGTGTGTGTGTACCTGCGTTGTTGTTTTGGGGAGCTGTGTGGTGTGCTGGATGGAGTGGACTGAGTGGAGGAGTTCTGTCGCTCTTCTCTGGCCTCCATGCTCTGGATCTGTAGTTTCTGAAGAGCAATAACAAAAAAAAAAAAAAAGGTCCCATATTGTATAACTGTAGATTTCCATGTCTGTGTTGATTATAGATCAGGTCTAGGTTCAATATCAATAGTGTGAAAGTATCAAAGCCTCCACAGAGAAATGCACACAGCCTGTATTCAGAAACTGAGCCTTAAAACGAGCCGTCAGCACTTTTGTTACTTTGTGATGTCACAACAAAGCAGTCACCAAGCCCCACCCACCTGGACCCACCATCCAAGCTCGCAGGATTTGGTTTTCTGAGTGTTTACTTGAAATCAGCTATATTTTTATTAGATAACTCATAGAACAGACAAATATTTCTTCCTATGGATCAACACTTCAAATAAAACACAGGATAAGAGTAAAATATGGGTAAGTGAGTAAAATTGTAGATGTACAGGGAGGTACATTTCATCGCCAGAGCTCTGCAGTTGTCATGAAATTCATATTAAGAAGCCATCCTACAACTACACAGCCCCTCTACATGGAGCGTTCAGGGGGATTAAATCAAAAACATACAAGAGAATGAAACAATAGAAATACAAAGTGAAATTTTGCACCATTCATCTAATTAATTGCAAGATCACATTTCTACTGTCAGCCAATGAAAGATAAAACGATCGTCTCCATGGCAACGTTCCAGAGTTGTAAAATCCTGTCTCTCAGGGATATAAACTGCTGTGCAGCATCTGATAAGTCTTCAGACTAATGGATCTTTTATCCAAATTGGACTTTCTAAATTTATTTCATGTCTCACCAGAACATGAAGCAGCACGCCGCCACCAGTGGAGCCCATTAAACTGTTTCTCCGCAGGACCGGTTTCTGGCCCGAACACCCACTTTATCATAAATAATCAGCTGCTTCTCGGTTGTAGCGTGTGTGTGTGTGTGTGTGTGTGTGTGTGTTAAAGTTGCTTATCTTTACCTGGAGGGATTCGGGTATGCGGTGGTGGTGTCTCGTCTCCTCAGCGGTGAGGCCTTTGTGGGGTGTGTAGCTGTTGTCGGTGAGCCCCGCCCTCTGCTCAAAATTGTACATACTATCCTGAGTCTGCTCTGAGAGGAGAGAGAATTAATACATTTAGTAATGAATTAAAGTGACAGTATCTCTTTCCTGTTATTCTATTTACTTTACTTCATTTACAAGGTCTGTGTCAGGGTAAATATAAACAGTATATTATTGTCATAAATAGATGTAACATACTGGTGATGAGGGAATTCATGATGATGGAGGACGCCTTGGTTTTCACTACGCCTGGTGACCTGGAGGCGGCGCTGTCCAGCACTGTAGAATGACTCACCGCACCACTCTCATCCTCCTGGTGGAAACAACACATCATCATCATCATCATCATCATCATCATCATCATCATCATCATCATCATCATCATCATCATCATCATCACGATGATCACAAAATGTGTGATGATAATGAGAAGACAGCTGTGTCTCACCTCAGCCAGCTGTGTGAACTTCCTCTCTGGAATGATGGGTCGTCTCCACAGGGTGTTGATGCTGATGTCGTGGGGGGGCGTGGACATCGGGGCCTCCAGGTTGTCGTCGTAGCTTAGGGCTCGTCGGGTCATCCCGATGGGAAGCTTCATCCCGCCCATCCCTGAACCCTCGATGGCTGCGGACGCAAACGACAGCGGCAACTAAACAACAGCTTCTTCTTCACTTTGTGAAACTGGGAGCGTATAACTCAGAGGCTTCCTCACGATAATGGATTATGGAGGTTTCAGATACAGAGTTAAGTATTTCTACAAGTAAAATTATAAGGCTGGCAATATTCTATATCTTCCTATCTGTCGATATCTGTCCCTTTACAGCACTACAGATCACGGCAGTGGGCTACTATGTGCAAATTATGGCTGCTCACTCATGGGCACTAGGTGGGACAGACATTACCTGCCTCACCTGTTGGTAGGTTTTCCCATGTGGAAACCTGAGCCTAGGAACACGCAGCATTAGTAGGTTTATAAATCCTCAGTGCATATTGGTTTACCGTTATGAAATGACTGCAACAGTTGGAAGCTCCAATTACATGCTACCATGAGACCACATCTTTTTGTTCTTGTTCATTTCAGGCAGTTACAGATATAAATACATTTGATCAAACAGTGTGTTTCACTGTGAATCAATGTGCGACTCACACTGTGACTGTGTGCGATTCTGGTCACCTAACATTTGTCTGGTGTGAGAGACAAAACAATCTGTGTAATCCCCTGCTTTGTGTGACGCAACATGTTAGTCTGTATTTTCTGGTGTATTTGTCTCCTTCCAGTCTGTGGTTGAAAACCAGAATTCTGCTTTCTGTCGTCTGCCCACACAAAACATCCTGGAGGATTTAGTCAAGCAACAAAAGAGGTAAACAAAAACCAACTAAAAGCAATTTCTCAGAAAGTGGAGGAACAATGAGGCGAGGAAGGGCATCATATTACCCAAATTACAGGAGCAGCAGTTTAATAATTGCAATTTGATTTTTTTTTTTTTTTTCATATCATATTGTTCAGCCCTAGTGGACATCCAAACATTGCCGACCATGCTGTTCCAAAATCATGGCCATCTGCTGCTGTAGCCTCCTCTTTTCTTGGAGAACTTTGCACTAGATTTACTCACATTTAGCCACAAGAGCATCAGTGAAGTCCAACACTGATGTTAGAAATTAAGGCTTCGCTCACAGTCACTGTTTCTAATTCATCCCAAAGATCTTTGATTGCGCTGAATCTCTTCCACACCAAACTGGGACAACCATTTCTTTATGGCCCTGGCTTTGTCCATATAGGGTTTGTCATGTTGAAACAGTAAGGGGTGTTTCCCAAACTACTGCCACTACTCACCTGGTAAGTCGCCTGAGCCAGACATGATTTCAGATTGAAAGTGAACAAGACCAACCAGGACAGGACCTGGACAAAACAAGACAGAGAGAGGTTTTCTTATTATTCCATCTATATACAGAGCAGATGTAATTAACAGAAAACAATAGAATGAAAGAGCATCTGCCTTATATTACAGCAGCAGTAAACAAGAGATGCAGACAGACAGAGTCAAATAACGGTCAATGGACTCCTACCTTTCTGCAGTGTTGTTGTGGTGTGCTTAAGATGGAGTGGTGGCAACAGTTACATTGGTATGTCTGAGACATACAAAAGCCTCTGGCAATGCATTGTGGGTGAGCAGCAAGGCCAGGGAAGCAACTAAAGAGACATAAGATCAAAAGGTCAACCTTGAGACAGTCTCATCCATTTCATTTGGAGGCAAACCCTTGTTTACTCTGACTTTGGAGAACATGTTTTCACTCTTTTGCCTCGTTCTTTTAAAACCTAATTTCTCACTAATATGTTCTGTTATGATTTCTGTCAAAAGAAAATATGTTTTGCCAAACTTCATGACATTTTTCTTGAATTCTTTACTTAGCCGTTTCCAAATTTGATACAAAATTCAAATTCAAGACACCAGGTTTTGTATGGCTGCATCATTCCATCAAACTTAAATATTAGAGATGTGCTGTACATAATTTTCTACATTTCTATTCAAAATTAAACCTTGCATTTTGACAGCCTTTGCAAATTAACACGAATAAAATTTACATCTGTGGGTTTAAACTATTAATGTTCTTGTTTGGATAGACTGGCAGAGTTAAAGATGTTAAACTAGGTTTTGTTTTTAGGTCACTTCAACAAATAAAAAATTAAGTATATGATGTAGCAAAAAGGGAACACTTATAAGAATAACAACATGTATGGCAAAGGGAGTTTATCCCCTGTTATAACCAGTGGGTGCAAGCAGGATTATTACAGAGGATGGTGGCAGACAGGCTGGATTACGTAACTCCAGTGGCGCTGCATCCATGACAGGGACCAGAGATTCACTTCAAAATAAAAGCTCACAACTTCACTTGTGGGGGTTAGAGCTTGTACAGCAGACTTATTAGCAATTAAATGATGAAATCATGTAGAAGCTGCGAGCCTTTTCTGAACAAGACACATTGCTCTTATCTCAAACTCAACATTTCGTATAATTTCACTCTGAATCAAGGAATAAACGATTACAATCGCCAGAGAATATCTATGAAATACATATGCACAATAATATATGCATACACACATAGAAACACCACCAGCACCTTTGAACGGTCACAAATATGAATGGATATATTGAGATGAGGTTTCTATTTCGAAATACATTATTCTTGACTGCTTAGCATTGGTGAACTAAACAAGCTGCTAGCGCCATATAAACAATTTATTGTTTATCTAATTAATATTATAAACTTAATCATTTAGTACATTCGCATCACAAACTCAAATAAAATTAACTTACAGCAGATAATGTGACAAATTCTGCAGACATTGTTCAAGATAGAGGCCACAGACCCGTATACGCAAAACCTCATTCAAAAATTCAGCATTTTAAGGTTTTGCACAATGAGGATAACGGGTACATTACCGCGTGGCGTTTTTGAGATTGACATGATGTCATTGCAATTCATCAAATAAATCAATTACCTACGCAGGTTTATTTCCAAGCAATTTTTACAGGCTAATGTACAATTCTTGTAAACTGTTGATGTGCGTTTCGGTTTCGACGAGGGAGGAAACACAGGAGCCTGGATTACTTTTTTTTCTTTTCTTTTTTTTTTTTTTAACCAAAACAGCCACTGAATGTTGTATTTTATCATCCCGATTTGAAGATTGGCTGTTAAACATTCGTAAAATGTCTGAAATCGAGTTTTAACATTTAAGTACGTCAACCGAGAGACGTTGCTTCTTTTAATCCATCTATTTTTGAGTGCAGTTTGGTGGCCGCCGGTAAGCTCGAGAGATAACGGAGCTAGCCGGCGTTGAAGGACAACGACATGCCAAACAGCTGGAGGCTAACGACATTTTGTCAACGGTATACCGGCAACATAACCTACGTTACTTTCTCTCACCGGGTGTAACGGCGGCTTCAAAGCGACCTCCGAAACATTGGCGACCTTCTGATGTCGACTTGTCCGCGTAGAGAACAACGGAGTCGTTGGGTAGCTGCCATTATTGTCCGATAAATAAAAGACGTTTCCTGATTGAGGGCTTCAATACGTTGATGTTCTCGCTGCATATCGCGAGAGTGGAGGGTTAAACGCATTTAGACCTTTCTCACGGTTTGAGTTACCATGGCGACAAAAGCAGGTGTAATCAATATAGTATAAACAATACTATTGATAATGGTGCAGTTTATTTTAGTAAGCCAGCATGCACAAAAAACCTATCATTGTGAAAATAAGCAGGATGAAATACAATTTCATAAGAAATTATTTGATTATTTCACAATTTTAGGATTATATCTGTCTGTGTTATTCACTATTTTATTCAATTTTTTTTTACCTCTAATATTCTAGTTTTAGTTAGTCATGTGGAGCGTATTCCTAAATAAAGTTGTGTTTGATCAAATTACTGCAAACTAAGTATTGACAAATAAAGTGTTGTTCCAGCACAGGAGTTCTGGTTGCACTGGACTTAATGGGAACTTGGAGGAAGCAGGGTACATACTGAGAGGGCTGTAGGTGGGGGGTCAGATGGGGCCGACAACAGGTGCAGCTTAACAGGTGGATCCGGCTCACATGGGCTTTTATTTATTACACAATCCATCATATGTCATAGTTCAGATTAAGCTGCTGATTGAGCTCTCTCTGTAAGTCATTTGTATATGTGTAAATTATTCATAACTTAAACATACAATGTGTTGCATATTACTATCACTGTGTAGTGCATAATATAATCATGTTATGGCTCTATCTCAAATTTCTATCTTTATTTCAATATACTTTATTTATTTAGTTATTGTACATAATTTAGTGCTCTATTTCATTTTCTTTAAACTGAATTGCAGGCAAATATCTTGGTTATTGTGCTGTTAGTTGCACCTGTGCTCAACCATGCAACAGGTCCCTTGTCTGTGATTGGTAGAGGTTTGTCTACACCTAGTGGCTGACTCAGCTAAATAACCTTTAATTGACCCCCTGCGGGTGATTTCACTATGAAGTAAATCTGACTGAATAAAAGATAATTATGACAAGGTGAACTCATTTTAACAATTAAAATGTCCACTGCGCCTGTATGTTTTTTGGTAATATGGAAGGAAACCAGAGCACCTGCACTAAACACACACATACACGCACACGCACACGCACACACGTACACAAAGGGTCAGGACCTGGAGCCAAACTCCCTCCTCCTGTAACTACACAATAAAAAGTGTGATCTAATTTTCACCGCGGTGTCAGGTTGAACTTTGTGCCAGCTGTGAGCTACATTGTCTCTGGGCCCTCCCACCTCTCGATGCACGGACATGCAGAGCGGAGCACCTCCCTCACCAGTCTGGTTTAAGCTTTCCATGGAAGGACTCCTCTAACCGGACTTACTTCTGTAGTTTGCCCAGCAGAGGAGGAAGTTAAACTGGGGCGGTTCACCTCTCCGCTCCGCGACAGCTGAAAAAAAAAAAAACCCCGAGGAGCCTGAAGTGGTTTCACCTCCGCTTTGAGAAAAACCTCCAACTTTCTTCTGCTGTTGTTGTGTTCCGTGGGGGGTCTTAACTTGATCCGATCCGCCGATCAATCAAGATGTCTCTCCAGACGAGCCAGAAGACGACGACGAGGACCTACCGGACCGTGAACGTGGCGTCTCCGGAGACGGTGACCGGAAAGGTGATCTCGACCGGGTCAGTGTCCCCGATGCCGTACGTGCAGAACGGCTCCTACGAGACGGTGCGGTACCTGATGCCGATGCAGCAGGCCATGCAGCAGCAGTCCTACGTCCTGATGCAGCAGCCTACGGTTCAGCCCATGATGCAGTGTGTGTCCCCGGTGTACCTGCAGAGTATGCCTCACCTGAGCGTCGGCAGCCAGGAGTCCGAAGTGCTTTACCTGCAGCAGAGCACGAGGGATGTGAGTTTATTTTCATTTTATTTCACTTATTTGATAGTTACAATGCAGTCTTACATAGTTTTAGAACAAGGCATGAAACTAATGCTAATTCTCGACTCTACGTAAATAATGTAATTATAACAATCAACAGCAAAAACAACACAGAACAGACAGCACATATAGTTATTATTAAAGATAATATCCTACAATTAGCAACAAAAAACACACATGTATAGTGTAAAATTCTGGCTTTATAACCATCAATATTAGAAACAAAGCGGGAACAAAACTTTCAAGCAGCAGAGCTCATATTATTTGGTTAGTGAAAGAGTCTACAGGCTTAAACCTGCTGCCAGTGAAACTGAAAGACAACATACTCATCCAAACTGCTTTGAGCAACTCCTACAGCCCAATGGTTTTCTTAGAATTAAAGTTTCACTGTGTATGCCACCAATAAACCACCTTTAAACCACCGTATTACCCCCATAAATGAATAAATATCTGTTTAATGTACATATTTCATTCATATGGAAAATTAAATGTGAAAAAAAACAGAACAAAAATATGACTTAAAATAAACACAGATCTTATTGTATAATTGAGTCAATGTGAGGCCCTTCTAGGCTGCAAGTCAACCAGCCATTTAGTTTGTTTCAATAAAATACTCTATGGTTTGATTGTAGTATTTACGATTGTATTAATACATGAAAGTAGTGTTTGTACTTTAGGTTGATCCTCCCATTGTTGCTTTAAGCTGCCTCAACATGGACTCATGAGCAGCTTTCTTTTATTGGACAGAATTTGGAGAGGTGTTGTCCGGTCTCTGTGACGCTCTGAGATCCTCTCCTCTCTGGCTGAACGTGAGGATCAGTCCAGACTTGATGGGTTTTCCCTGGATTGTCTTGAGTAATCGATTCCTGTTAATGTCGCCATCCGTCTCTGTATCTTTTGTTTTGAGTGCGTGTGTCAGTCGAGTTAATCATCACACCCACCTGCTATTAAAACGCCCCAGATAATGCATTAGTTTTTCACTCTCAGCTGTCAGAGCGGGAAAGTGGTCGGCTGCAGGGTGAGAACAGTGTGTGCGTGTGAACCACGTTGCAGCCGTTGCAGAACATTAGCAGTGTGAGCATGTTGTCCATGTAGCACTGACTAATTATTTCTGGCAGTGCGCTTTGAATTTTCACAGCCTCTGATCAGAGATAAACAGGTGAATATGACGGACACACGGCTCAGCTGATGAAGACATGAAATCTTTACTTAAGAAAGTAGAAAACTGACCTTTTCTTATTTTTGTTACGATATATAAATTATTCTAAAATAAGTGTCACATTTCAATAAAGCAAAATTTTGCTTTATGTTTGTTGGCAGGGGACATTTGTTGTATGTTATCTGGAACTGTCAATTAATCAATCACTTGGCGGTTAATTTGACAGTTAAATAATTGCTGGTTTCAGCTTTTCAAATATCAGGATGTGATGCTTTTCTTTGTCATACATGATCGTACACTGAATAACTAGTCTCCAGTTTCCACTCACTGGGTTTGAAAGTGTTTGGCATCTTCCTGACAGAATGAGCTCTAGCTAAGTGAACAGTTTATCTGAGTTATCTCCTCATTGATAAGTTTTTACACGGCACCAATCTGGTCCTGCACCTGCTTAAGTCTCCCCCACCAAACTCTTTCCTGAGCTGTTAATCACTTCCTGAATGCCTCGGCCTTCGCCCCTGGGACGGTTTACACAAGGTCTCTGTTGTAGGCTGAAAAACATTTGAATAATATCCTCACTCCCACTTTTTCCTAGTCTGCTTCCTGTATTTTGGTTTTTATAGAAAAATAGTTCCCCCTGTTTCCTCAGCTCAGCTCATTTTATTGAGTGCAGCAGAATATCGTCAGTACTCGCTGATGATTTACCAATTTGAGTTACTCCTGCTGTTTGAGTCACTGCAGTCAGAGATAAATGCTCATGAGGTGTTTGATTGAGAAGCGATGCCACACCCGTTCTGACTGTGCTGCGGCGGCACACCCAGACATTTGAAGACAAACACATTCTTCCACCTGGATGCACCATGATATACGATTGAGTTTAGTCGACTGGTGGCCTGTATTTTACATTGTGATCCACTATGTTGGTTTTAGAGGCAAATCTGCTGGACAGTTTTTTTTGGTTGGCCAATACACATGTGATCTTACTTCGTCTGAAGTTATTTTGATTGTTATTGGCTCAGGTCCAACTTTCGATTTTGCTAATACCAAGTACCAACATCCTCTTCACACCGCCATGAGGTCACTCTGCTCTAAATTGTAAAATATGTAAGGTTAAAGGTGCATGCAGCACATTTTTTAAAGGGTCAGTTCACGCATTGTTTTTAATTTACATTGGACAGTTTTGTTCCCAATGGAAACTGTTGAGATTTTCAAATATTTTTAATTGTTTCAGTTCTGCTCCATTGTAATTTGGACAGGCCAGTGTCAGAATACAATACAGCAGTTATGTCAGAAATGTCTTTGGCCACAACTTAATAAGAATTAAACTTGATGATGTTGTGTTGTGTTGCCTGGGAGAGAAACAAGTGAGTGACAGTAGCAGTGTTTGAGGTCTTGTTGTGCTGCCACGTAACAATTAAAGGAGCATTATATAAGATCAGGTGGAGTCAGCGTCAACTAGAACTGTTTCTGAAGTCATCCAAAACGAGTCCAAGTCAAGTCTCTAGTAATTTAAAAAAAAAACAAAAAAAAACTACATGTCAACTCTTGGATCTATTAGGACGAGGAACAACAACAAGTTTCAAGTCTCTGAAAACGTCTAAGTTTTCATTCAAACCATGTCACAAAGACACATCCAAGTCAAGTCCCAAGTTAATGAAGTTTCATGTCATGTCTCAAGTCCTCCAAGAGATGTCCCAAGCCAAGAGTCAAGTCACACTGTTAAAAAGTTTCTTTTCTCTCCAAATCCATTCATTTTACTAGGAAATAAATTCTTATAGATTTAGTTGTGTATTATACTGTAAGATGCACCTGATTGATTTCTCAATGAGAAGCTTTAATATATTTAATTTGCGAGTCAGAAGCAATTTGATGTGGGTTTTAAACCATTCTGTCAGACGAAAGCATGAAGATGATGCCTGCGCATGTTGTGCATCTAGTGGCCAGAAACATGAGGTTTATTATTTTCTGGTTCAATCTGACGCTCTCTTCTTTGTCTGTTTCTTTCAGAGCATCAGTGGGAAGTCGTCAGTGTTCAGCCAGTCGTCCAAGAGCCCCGAGCCAAGTGTTGAGGAGGAGGCAAGGACACACACACACACACACACACACACAAACACTATACACAGAACTTCAAATTAATTTCACCAGGAAGCCTCGGCAAAACAGACAGTCTGGCAACTGCACAAATATGCGTCCTTCACTTAGTCTCTCCCCACTGGAGCAAAAGCCTTGCCTTAGTTTAGTTTAGTTTTTTCTTATTTACTACTTTGTGTATTTTGTGATAAAATACAGATACTCAAACATATATGCAAATAAAGTTGAGGATTAGCATGAAAAAGCAAACATCTAATGTCAGCAAAATAAAAATCCTTCAAGCGGAGGCTCCACTGACAGACACAGAAGTCGACGGCCTTTGTGAACATCCAGTTCTCTCAGGCAAATGAGCCTGTAACTTGTCGCAGCAAGTTAAAGATAATCCCACACTGTAAACTGAAGGGAAAGAAGAGCTGCGTCTGCTCTGCAGTCGAGTCCAGCAGGTACAGACTGTGAAAGGGCAGCATTTCATTCATCTTGTTTCAAAATGCATTTATCATATTCGTGTGTAGGACTTTAGTCTAGCTACCAAAATTATACTTTTATTTTGATAAAACTTCCTTTTTTTCCATGTGACAAAAGAGGTGAGATTTCTCAAATATCGGGGGTTGAATAAAACAACAGAAATTGGTTACATTTAGATTAAGATCTTAAACACTTGACTTGAAGTTTTCAATATTTGGTGCTACATACATAATTTGGATGCTACCAAATGGTTAAACGTGACCTAGATGTTATATGTAGGTCACATTCAGCTGAGAATTCTGGGTGTTTTTGGCCTGAAAATGTTTAACTGAAGCAGCGTTTGGCTCTAGTATTAAATATGTTGATAGATTTGATGATAACTGGATGGTCTGGATGTCTTTAGACCTGCAAATCAACACCACCGTGCTCCCTGGGTTTCCTGTACAAGCTTGAGCTGCCCTCATCTCTCTGATCTCCTGTGTCTTCAGCTCAACATTTCTGGTAAAAACCAAAGCCTGCGTTGTGATTCACGGTGTGAAGTGTGATCTTGTAGAAGACGGAGAACAGAAAGAAAGTAAAATATCTGGTGGCTCTGTGCAGACACACCCATCAGCATGAAACCTTCGACATGGGAACAGAAGCGTGATGAACCTCCTCAGTTCAGCCGCGGGTGATTCTCTGCACACGCATGTTCCCTGCGTCGCAGCTCCGCCCAGCCCCCACATTCACACTGTTACAGCAACACTTTGTTCATAATCACAACTGTCGCAACGCTGACAAACCATTCAGGGTGGGTATAAACTCGGGGTGTGTCCGGCCACTTCCCACAGGCCTTTGCTGTGGGTGCGTGCATTCCTTCTTGATTTGAACCTGCAGCGTCATGTATATATGGCTGTTGTCAAAACAGGGAGGTTTCTCTGATTTACAGCAGCTGTCACGGCGCTTTGATGCCGTTTTCGGAGAAAGACCTCACCGCTTTTACAGAGAAATGACAATTGGCTTTTTATTCATTTGTGGCAGCGACGGTCTCATCTGCAGTCCGTCCTCGAAAGAGGTGGTGTCTGCTGAGAGGAAGGTCTTCAAATATCTTTCATACTGGTGTTTCCTCAAATGAAACACGAAGTTATCCAAGTGTAAGCATAGTTGTCACTTAAAGGCCGCAATTATTCTCATTGTCAATTTAGCTATCTTTAGTTCTCAGATGAATTATTTAGTTTATAAAATGTTAGAGAATAATGAAAAATGTCCATTCCAGTCTTTTAAAGCCCAATGTGTCGGCTTCACAGTCCAAACATATGAACATCTTTAGTTGTGAAACAGAAAAGCAGCAAATTGTCACAAGTTGTGGTCAGCTTTTTCTTTTTTTTTCTTTGTTTTTTGGTGATGCACTATTGTTTCAGCTCTCAGCTCAGTTGAGTTCCTCTCCTTATTGTCTTACAAGAGGAAAAACCTTTTACAACGCGGCAGATCCAAGTACAGTAAAAACAGAGTAAAAAAAAAAGGACTAGATAAGAGATTAAACACGATTCAACAGCACTGTCTGTGCAAAGGTCCGTAACGAAACTGCAACAAACGGGAACAAGGATCAGATAAAGTGATAGGCTGAATTTTTGTGCTATTTTTGGATGAAGTGCATTTACTGCACGTGACAAGGTGTCCTCTGCTTCTTCATCTTCTTCATCTTCTTCTCTTTTGAACTATGGGAAGAGTTGCCTTGTAATTACACTCTGAGGTTTTTAATCTTCCCCCGTCTGTCATCGTCTGCTGGACTCGCTGCCGCCTCTAATCCGTTTCTGCTGCAGCTCGCTCGGTCTCTGCTCGGTCTTGTGTCAGGTACAACTTCGGAAAATAATGTGGGCCGTCAGACTGATTCCCACTGAGCTTTAGGCGGGAACTGCAGAGTGACGACAAGCTAATATTAAACTGTATTCACGTTGGTGAACAGTCATAGTGCTTTACAGAGTCGAAAGGTGTCAAATAACAGCTGTCATAACATGAAGTATAATGACAAAAGGCCAAATTCATTTTCATGAGAAAACTAATTTTAGCATTTTTAAAGTTAAACTGCAGCGATAGAGATGGATGATGTGTAACACACCCTGTGAGATTTGGAAGGATCCCACATGACTGTATGAAGGGGTGAGGTGAAGTACCACAAACTGTATGTTGTCATTACTTATAAAAATAAATGGGACCTGTTTCACAAGTTGCATAATGTGGCGTTACAGCGCTGTTTTCTTTGGATTTTTGCCTACATCCAAACAACAGAGATACATTTACAATTCAAGACGTTTTAGAATTATAAACGCACAATACGTGGATTTTGCCTTTGCAGTCAGCCGTTACAAAGAATGACACCACGACAATGTGACAACACCGTCCAGGTTGATGCTTTTTCATGGTCTTGCTTGGAGTCTTTTGACGACAGTGACAGAAAACTATGTTGCTAAAATCAACACCGTCATTTATTAACAATGGGGATCAGCGATGGCTGTCAGAGTGGAAGGCGTGGTGAACTCACAACGCCAAAAAATACCAACTCTGAGAAACTGAATCTCACAACAGAGGCCGACAGAGATGAAGACAAACACAGCATCTCCGTGTGTCAGACATGAACACAAAAATAAAAAAATACCTTGTATTATATTTATTATCAGCTGATTCTCCACAATAACTCCTCGGTGGACGTGGCAGATCAAAAACTGAACTGTGTTAAACAGTTTTCCTTCTTTTGAGCAAAATGAACCATGACACACGGTCACGCTCAGTCCTCCTCTCCCGTGATTGGTCGACACATTCCTTACAGATCAGGCTGTAGCTCTGCCTGCAGCTGTTGCCAGATGATTTCAGGTCTGTACAGAACTGTACATGTTAGAAAGTAAATCACCTACCAGAGACGGGCTTTATTATCCATTCTTATGCAGTAAGGTATGGATTTCCCATAATGCAAAACAAATAATGGAAAAACAACACAGCTGTTGCTTTTCTCTCAATATCGCATCTACACCATATGTGGGCACATGCGATCCAGTGGAGGGAAATCTTAATGCTACTGCACATAATGACGTTTAGACAGTAGTGCGCTTTCAGCTTTGTGGCAGCCGCTTGTGTTCGACCCCCGTGCACAAAGCTGGGGCCATAAAGAAACGGTTTTCCCAGTTTAATGTGGAAGAAAGTTGGCTGGGCTGCACAGAGCCCTGGCCTCCATCTCAATCTGCAACTCCAGATTATTTTCACCATCAATTATTTTCGCAATTCAATTATTTGTGCAGTCAATGAAATGTCACAAAAAATATATAACGCTGTGAAAAGAAGCAAATCCTCACATCAGAGAATCTGCAATCTGAGAATATTTGACATTTTTGGCTCAACTAATCGATTTTAATAGTTTCGGCTCTGAACTGGAATAATGACTGTATGTCAGGACTTATCACGCAACATCATTTATGCTCTTATGGCTCAATGGGAACTAATCCCTGCAGCCTGGTACCGAGAGCGGAGGCTGTTGTGGCAGCAGCACTGGAGAAAACCACTTTATTGTGATTGACAAATGATTAAACTCTGTTCAGTTGATGGTTAAGGTTCAGCGGAGGCAACATCGTGCGTCAGCAGCGTTTGCCTGAGGACGTTTGTCGATCTGTGGCTCAGGCGCATTTTAAAATTTTTGACAAGTGATTTCTCATATGATCCAGAGCGACAGCAGCAGGAGTGACGCGCTGGATCTTCCACGCTGTGTAAACAGTCAGTGTCGTGGAGGTCAAAGTGTCACTGCTCCGCTGAGAGAGGAGCTTGTTGAGTTGAGTGAAAGGTTCAGGTTTAAGTGTGACTAAGTAGGATTGTTGTTGACGGACATGTTTGCTAAGTTTTTTTTTTTTTTTTCCCCACACAGCGAGCAGCACGTTAAAGCGTCTGCTGTCAGATTTGCACGACACTCTGTTTTTGTGTGCCTCTCTGATCAGCTGCTTCCTGAGAGGCTTTTCTCACCACTGCAGGGTATGTGAAGTATTCAGAGTTAATTACAGGACAGTGAACGAGAGGCAAGAACACCTGGTGGGACGGCATGTTTTTAAAGTTTACTAGTTTCTGAGCCAAACGCAGCCTTCCTCCTTCTCCTGCACATAAAGTGACTCTGTATCTGTCGGGAGTTGATTTGTAGCTTCAACAACTCACTCAAACCTTGCAAGATTTGCACCTGACTTACGGGTTTGCGACCATGTTTTTCAGATCAGAGCTCAGAGACGAGATCTGTGTTCTCTTGTTACAGTGTTGTGAGGGAGATAAACGATACTCCCATCTCCTGATGAACACAAACAGTCGACTGAGCTCACTGACTTGTGTTCATTCAGGTTCACACAGCCGGGGGGGAGTTATCTGTGTGTTTTCGTCTTATCGCATCTGTACGCCGTCTATTGCTGATAAACGCCTGCGTTTCTGAAGCCATCACGCCGCTGATGTCACTGAGTTACGGCCTCGTGGTAGAAACAGTTTGTATCTGCACATCGTTGGTAAAATGGCGGTATGTGTTTGTTTTGGTCGGTGCGTAACTCAGTACTGCAGAAGGTGAAAATGTGCTTATTTCACAATGCTGCGTAACGGGTCTAACACATCTGCAGCTGCAGCTCTCTGATTGGGTCTGATCGCTCGACCTGCTGCCCCACATCTGACACTAATCTCACTACCACAGGTGGTTTTTCCCACACACACAGAACCTCCCCTCTTTGATTGATGTTTTTTTTTTCCTTCAGTGCCGAAATGTGTTGCTATGGTGACACCTGGAGCACATCCAGCTGTGATAATGGCTGCTGGAAAGGCTTCGCTTGGCATTTCATCAGAGCGCTTCCTTTTGGTTTCTAGAAAAATGTGGTGAACAAATCATTTTGTACCTTTATGTCCTTCATGTTAAAACTGGCCTCAAAATAATGTTGCGTCACTGCCCTAAGGAGCAAGTTCCCATCAGAATTCTGTTACATAACTAGCGTCTGTGGAAGGCTTGATGCTGTGAGCAGGTGTTGCAGACGCACCTGTCCAATCATTACATGAACTTTAGAGGTTAGAACAGCAGGAGTCCGTGAAAACACAGATTAGAAAATCCACAAACATCCTGCTTGTACAGATGTGGAGTCCCTGTTGAGTTGTTTTGCTTTTTTATTCCCTGACTCAACATCTGAATTTAAATAAACTTGCTGATTACTTTGTGTCAGAGGAATCTGTGCTGTCGGTTTGATGCTTGATGCTTCAGAACCAGGTGACACGGTCTCGAGTTGAACAGTTGCGGCCTCTGGTTTGAATCACTGGCTGCAGTTAAATAAAAACTGGAGTGGTTTCTGGCTTCGTGCAAAGCTGGGCAGAGTGTAGCGTCACTCGTGAACAAGATCACAAGGTGTGTCAGTTCCTTCATTTTGCTGACTCTCATCCCGGCGGCTTCACACCCGGCTGCAAACCGCCCCAATGCACGTTGAAGATCACGGTCTGATGAAGTCAGTTGATCTGCGCTCTGACCCTCAGCTATGGTCAGGAGCTCTGAGTAGAGACTCCGAATAAAGACCGATACAATGAGATCTTCACTGCGCGGGGGGGGGACACACGACGGGACTGGACTCCGTCTTATAGGCAAGAAAGGAACCAGTTGAGGTGGTTCGGACATCTGATTTGGACGCCTCCTGGCTGCCTTCCTCTGGATTTTTTCTGGGGTAGACCCAGAACTCATATCCCATCTGGGCAGGGAACGTCTCAGGATCCGCCAGGAGCTGGAAAACTTCACTGGGGAGAAAATTTGAATCCTATCATGTAACCTTCTAAAAACAGGTATTAAATTCTTCCCTCATGTTCCGTCTTGTTCTTCAAACAAGTGATAAAAATCTGCCAGTGCAGGAAGAATTCTTTGTTTTTTTTCAGTATAAATCAACATTTTTTTTCCCCCCCTTGTATCTTTATACGTCTGCATTTCTAATTTTGGAAAATACTGGACCCCCCCGCACGCACACGCACACGCACGCACGCACACACACACACACACACACACACACACACACACACACACACACACACACACACACACACACACACCAAAGAGGGCCTGACATGGTGAAGAGGTGATGTGATGATGTATTGGGTGTAGATATTAGATTACTGGTCCTTTGGGTTCAGTCAGGTTCTGGTGATGATTGGTTCGTTTGTTTGTGTTTGAACAGGAAGTTGCTGCTCTGCTTTTTGTTTCCTTATTTGTCAACATTTACCTGTAAATAACACCTGAGGTCATATCACAGAGGAACATGAAACTTATCTCAACCTCTTACTGTAGTTCTTCAACTGGAGTGGCAACACTGGTTTTGTTGCATGCAAGAGACTTCATGTGCATATTACCACACTTTTACTACACAACGATTATTACAGATATTTAGGGCTGCAAATAATTAATTTGTCATTGTCTTTTTCTAATTTATTGATCTGAAAATCTGCTGAATCTGAAATCTGCCATTTCAGTTAAAGATTTATGCAAAACAACTTTTATTTTGCAAAAAAAAAAAAAAAAGCTCTTCCTTGGATCCAGGGCTGCTCTGTTATCTCTGTGGTGTCACTCTTTTCTAGGTCAGTCTACCTTTTATACACACACACACACACACACACACACACACACACACACACACACACACACACACACACACACACACTCTTCTGCTGCAACCCTAACCCACTGGCCTCTCACTATGAGGTTGTTGTTTTCCTCCCTCACATTCTACACAGCAGTATGAGCTCAGCTCTGCGGAGGTTCCCTGGAATTTCGCGTCTGCAGGTTAACTGCATGTTAAACTCTGTCAGAGTCGACCCGAGGCATTTTTATCATGTTTCCTGATCCTGACGATAGTGGTGACCTCCGAGACCTTACTCACAGAATTAAACTCATAGAGAAGTGATTGGCAGAGTTCCAGCTCCGCAGAGAATGAACTCTTTTATTTTGGACACACCACATGCACATTAAGGTCAGACTGTTAACCTTACATAGCTCCATTGTCAGGAAATTCATTTACGATATTCACGGTCTAAGGTCCAATATTTTTTTACTAACATATGACAGTGGGATAAATGCTAAGTTTAACCACCAACTCATTGTCAGAGCTGGAAGCTGCCGGTATGTCTGGTGAAAACGAGCCGGTCCTCCTCGCCCTTCGTCTCCAGACTGCTTCAGGTCTGTCTGTGGTCTCTACTCTCCCTTTCACTGCAGGAATGACAGGCATGTAACCGTGGCAGCCACAGCCCTGCAGCGCTTGGACACACCCACCTCCATGTGAGCATAGGCTTCACATGTGTACACTTAACTTACCCTCCCTGTGTCTCTTCAGTTTGCATTTAATGTTTAAGAATGAAGATAAAAGCTCCTGGTGAAAAAAGTCTTTGGTCCTGCTGTGAGGTTTGAATCCAGGTTTCCACCACTTTTCAATTCAAGTGAATATGTCTGGATAGAAAGAACACTTGTTTTAAGGGGCTTGAGTTCCCACTGACTGTGATTTAGTCAGATTTGACTTGCAAAAGTAAAACACTGACTTTTTAGGCGCAGACAAAAGAAGCATTCTTGTCCCCGAACAACATAACAGGTTCCCAGCAGGAATCAAATTCCTAACAGCCTCTTTTAGTGTCACTTTGTGCTCACTGTGGGGTTTACTCCCGTCTACAATACTTGAGCTTGTTTTGGTTTCAGTGTTGGAATCAGACCTGTGATCTTTCAGGCCTTTTAGCTGCACCTCCGCCTGTTTTGTTCCTCCCTCCTGTAGCGCTTCCTTTCTTTCTTTTTTTTTTTTTTTTCAATGTGAATGTAACTCCTGTGCCAGTGTTTCCTGGTAGTAGTGACATCATTGTTTAGTCTTTCTGCTATTGACCCTGCTGCATGAGTCGTGGCTACGGGAGGTACAAAGGGCAACTGTTTTCTGAACTACCAGTTTATCAGGAACATCGGTCTAAAGCAATTAGATACAAACAAAACAATCCTGCAATAAACCTTATATTTAAGAAGAATATAATGTTCAGTTTTTGCTGGCACTATATCAGGAGTGGTGGTGGTGACATGTTTGGCTGCATTATATCTATGAAATGTAAGGAAAATCTCCATCACAATCACCAAGAGCACAAGATGACATCATCAGATGACAAAGATGTTAAGTTTACACTGATATAAAACAGAGAAAATCAGCAATTCTTCACATTTGAAAAGTTGGAATTAGATGATTTTTGGCAGAGGCGGACAAACCCCCTCAGCACAATGAACCCCCCTCATACACAGTGTCAACAAAAACTGAACATGATCTTGAAGTGCCGCCAGGCTCCGTGTGGGTCTTGGTGGCCCTCCAATGGCACAATAGTGTTTAACTTCCCTTGATGGGAAATTGTAGCCCCCCCCCGGCTCCTGTGGAATCTGGTTTGATTGCTCAGCACAGTTTTGGATATTTGAGAAGACGAGACATCAGACAAAGCTTTTCTTTGCCAGAGGTGAAACCAGGATAAAAAACCAAATAAAACTATGTAGGTTAATTTATCCAGCTGAGCATGGATGACTTGTTCAATTCAGAAAGATACTGTATATGGATCTCTTTATATGTATAGTTCCCTATACATTTCCTTGTAATTTGAGTAGCAAACTACTATCAGGATCATTTAGTGTTGCCATTACAAGTATTAACTGAAAATCCTGGATTTTATCTTAAGTGAAACTCCGCCTTGAACTGGCTCAACGCTGGTTTTGCTTCAGAATTTTTCCAACACAATAATAAATAATTCACTTTAATGCAGCTGTCTCCAGCGGGGGAAAGCAACCCTCTTGTTTTGCATTTGTTTCTATCACCTCCTTTCTTGTAGTGAAGTTAGCATGCTAACCAGCTAGTCCCGGCCTGGTCTGACTGTCTCTTCATTTCCCGATACCGAGTCACTGTAGCGTGCAGACTAGTAGCGCTGCTCAGAGAACGTATTATAACTTCTTGTATTGTAAACACAGCAATGGCTGAAGCTCTTGCCAACGCTGGTAAGTAAACAGCTGTTAATGCTAACGTTAGCTATGTAGCGATAGCAAAACTTACAAATAGCTCCTTTAAATCTTTAGGGTCATTTCAAATATTGATGTAGATATAGCAGCTATGGTTGTTAATTTAGTGCTGTGCATGTTCAGTGTTAAAATGTTTGCTGGGATGAATGTGAGAGTTAACACCCACTATGTTAAAGCAGGTGCATCCTGGGACACAGATGCTCTAGTTTTTCATGCTAGGGAAAAAAAAAAAATCATGCACCTGCTTTTATCTGAGCAATTAATTCAACAGAAACATTAATGTCTATAATCAGACCCAGAGCAAGTCATTAATATGTTATTATTATATTTGAAACCCGTCCACCAGCCCTAATGATATATTACATTTACAGGGACAGGTAGGGTTAAGGCTAGCGTTACACACCCTGCAACAAAAACAGCTGCACCCTGCAATAAATTTGAGGATGAGGGTTAAATGAGGCCAAAAGAGTCAATTAACAAACAGGCTTGTCAACCAACCAGTCTTTCACACAGAAAAAGAAGCGCCAAACTTCATTCCTCACTATTTATGAGATTTAATCTCACTCAGGACTCCGATCTTCCCTAAACTGAAAGGCTTCAGACGTGAGCGATAATATCGTCTTGTTGTTCCTAGATGGTTGTCAACGTCTGGTGGGTGTAACTGAGAGGAAATGATTTTTAAAGTGCTAACAACCAGCTTTCTAACAAAGAACACGAAGACAGAGGAAAAGAGCCTGAAACAAGACAATACAAACATTATGAACAATGCCGGCGTTTACCACCTGTCTGTCCGCAAACTTAAGAGTTTGACAGACGGGGTGTTTGAAGAGAGTGAAGGTACTTTCTGTGTGAGGAGTACACACAGCAGCTCAGCTCAGTGTGGCGTTAGATAACAGGTTGTGCAACAATTGTTTCTGTTGCCACATGTAGATAAGAGCAGGTGATGGGTGTGTTTGGCTCAGATCACATGTAGGTGGTGTAGGAGTGTGGGAGCACAGTGTGGCAGTTGGAGGTCCTGGGTCCTCAGGTTCTGATTTTCTTGGGTTGGTCGAGGTTCTTTAGTTCCAGTAAAGGAAATTTGAATAATGTAGCATAAAATAATATTTCTGATAATAGTGTGCTTCAAACTTGGTGGATGTGTAGTTTCAAGAACCTTTCCTGCTTCGTCATGATAATAGCCCTTGTGTACAAAGCCAGATCCATAAAGACAAGGCTTTCCCCTTACCTAGTCTTGACTTTAACTGCATCTCACACCTCTGTGATAAACTGAAACTCCGAATACGATCGCTTTCCCTTAATGTGCTTCCAGCCCGGTTCCAAAATCTGATGAAAGCCTGCAACCAGAAAACCGTCCACATATTTTTGTAATTCCTCTAAACTGGCGATTGTCAACAACATGGTTGCAACCCAGTCTCGGTCCTTGTGTTCATTGCAAAGCCGAAAAGATGTTATCTAATCTGAACCTAGCACAGATTGCTCTAAATGAGAAGCTGGCGCTGCTCGCTCTGATGGGAGTTCTTTTGTGTGTGTCCACACAAGACAGATGATGTACATGAGAATATTTTGGCTCATCAACAAAGACAAACAACTAGAGGAGGACTCAGAGAGCGCAGACCTTCACCAAGGCCGATGTCAACATACACCAGACTAACTCTTAGTAAATGATCTGGATCTGTCTCATTATTGAATGGGTTCTTCCTTGGCTCATTCACCATCAAATTATGTGCAAATCGGTTCAGTACTTTTTGCTTGTAATCCTGCTGAAAAACAAACAAACAGAACCTCCTTTGTTGGAGGTAATACTGTATAATTACTGTAGTAAAATGATAGGAAACTAATAGAAGTCTGGAGGTCAAGAGCTAAAACTAGAAACTAGACATAGTGCTAACTTCAAACAGAACTTATGAACAGACTAATTAAAAATGTGTTTCCCTGCAGGAGGAAGAGGAGGAGGAGGAGGAGGAGGAGGAGACGGTGGAGGTGGAGGAGGTAGAGATCGTCAACGTCATACAGCAGAAGCCGGTAGAAAAGATCCTCATCAAGGAGGTGCCTCAGCCGGCGAAGATGGACACGCGTTACTTCGGCGAGCTGCTGGCCGACGTCTACAGGAAGAACTGCGACATCCACTCCTGCATCTCGGAGCACGTGTCCAAGATCCGCGGACAGTAAGTGATAGAAGTTACTCAGCAAACCCGGAGGTGAGGCGTCACAGGCAGGTGGTGTTTGTACTGGGGCCGCTTTCACAAAGATATTTCAGACTGGTCTGTAGTGTTGGTCCAGTCTTAATTTTGCTCATAGTCGAATGCAAGTCAGAGTGTTTATTGTTTCACTCTTCGCTGAATTTCCCAAGTAAAACGTCCCTGTAACGGTTGAATTCTTCCAAAAGACAAATATTTTCTGCTGGGGTAAATAGAGCTGAGCTGTTTTTCGGTTGGCCATTTTTTTTTATTTTAAAAAAGTCTTAATTTGCCCAGAATTCATTGCACCACAGTCCAGCTTAAGATAGACAAGAACTAAACTGCCCCTGTAGCGGGTCTGGGCCTGGATATCCTGCTACAGGCGCCAATTTTCCTGCTTTCCTGTGGATTCGTTGGGTGTGAACAGAGTTTCATGTGATGATATCACTAACGGTCTAGTTCTATTATCCTGGCAAATAGGCAAATAGATTCCTCGTCAGCAGCTGTGGGATATCGCCATGGAGATAGACGCATGGTTTGGCGTTAGTATCCTGAGCGGCAAGCTCCAACAGGTCCGAGGCGAGTTTCGGTTGATTTCCTGCCCTTGTAATTGCTGCAGTTTCTTACCTCACACTGGTTCTGCAGACTCGGCAGGTCCGGTCCTGAATGAGACATCAGCCACAAAGTCTTAATCCTCCAAATCCCATGAAAAGACCAAACCAACAACGAATGTATCCGACTACCAGAGGCCTCATTTATAAAACAGTGCATGGGATTCAAACTAAAAGTGTTCCTTTTGTAAATCACAAAGAACTTGCACGCACATGGATCAGCCTCATATCCCGTCCCCCATACGCCCACTTTCAAACCTCAATGCAAAGCATCTCATGAATCCTGATGCATATAAATGATGGTTGTTATGGTTCTTTACGATCCTGACATCCACCTCAACCACAAGCACGGGGTGGATCAAGAACATTTTGTTTGGTGTGAGGCCGATCCTCTGTGCCATATTTTGCCAAACAGCACACGCCCTGATAATCTGGCAGACTCTTTTGGCACAAGCACGGACATCATTGTAGCGTATATCCTCTAAATGCGGTGAGCAGCCACAGCCTGCGGCAGGGTGGGGGTGGCCAGCGCACCTGCAGGTTATATAACAGAGTAATTGTACAAGGAACAAGATGTATCGACTACTCATTTAATAATCCCGTCCAAAACTGCAGGCATTATTGAACTCAGGGAGGATGCAATATTTCAGACCTAGGACGAACAGGAAAACATTATGTAGTGTGTGTGTGTGACACACACACATTTTTGTGCTCACAATATGATAAATACATAAAACACACCCACTGTGTTCTGTCTCAGTGTCTGGTTGAGACCCTGTTGACTTAAGACTCTGAGTCACTGAGACACAATCAGTTGAGTGAACCCTGTACACTCAAACACACACACACACACACTCAAACACACGCACACACACACACACACACACACACGTCTCAGGTCTGTTCCAGTCATGTTGTCGCTCTCTCATCCTCATTGTTTGTCTTTCCTCTCTGTGTGTTACAGGAAACACAAGCTGGATCTCAGCAGTGACAAGGTGAGAAACAGACCTGCATCACTCACATCTGATAAATAAATCTGCGAACACAAACAACTTCATCACTAAACTAGGAATGCAAAAACAAACAGGATGGAGAAACAAACAACAGCACTTTAATGTTTAATGGCTCAGTGTTTGAACATTTTCTCACCTTTGTTTAGTTGTTTGATTCTTTGTGTGTTTGCTCCAGTAGTTCAGGCAGCAAACACTTTCTCAACAATACAAGTAATCAATTTAGATGTGTGGAAATTTGATTTCTCTTCATTCTCCAATGGTGTGATTTTACTCAGTTGTTTTACTTGTGTGTGTGTGTGTGTGTGTGTGTTCAGGTGGAGAAAGAGGAGGTGGAGGCTTTGATTCCCAAAGGAACCACTGAACTGACCAAACAACAAATCCGCTACCTGCTGCAGGTGAGTGACAGATTAAACACACTTACCTATCAGACCAGTGTCTGAGATACTGTATTCTCTCTCTCTCTCTCTCTCTCTCTCACATCTGGTTTGGCTTCTCAGTGAGAGGAAGG
>NW_019525466.1:111541-118013 GCF_002814215.2 Seriola lalandi dorsalis
CTGGTTGAGACCCTGTTGACTTAAGACTCTGAGTCACTGAGACACAATCAGTTGAGTGAACCCTGTACACTCAAACACACACACACACACACACACACACACACACACACACACACACACACACACACACACACACACACACGAAGAGTGTGCATGCTGAACCTTCAACCCCTTTGACTGTTTTCAAAATCTTAATCTCCTTTTTAAAATTTCTTTATATTTTGCTCTGATTTGAATCACTGTTGTTTATTATCTATTATTCAGTTGTTTTATCTTTAACATGCGTGTCTCTTTGTCTGGGCAAACTTTGATATAGTAACACATGGTTTATAATGCAGATTAGCACAGTATTATGCAGGTGTAATTTTCAGTAATGAATGAAGAATAACAAATCTTTAATATAGAATCATATATAATGATATATCATTACAGAACAAAGCCTTCACAGTGTATTATAAAGAATTTATTATTTATAACTCTGCATACACGTGTACATATAATTCCCAGGCTGGTTTAAAATTGTTTAGCAATGTATTTAAAACTAATTATCTATGATTACAACTCTCAACACCCATCAGCTGTTTATATTCCAGTAATGGATGCTTAATCGGATGAGTTATAAAGGAGGAGTTATAAAGGAGGAGTTATATGATGAACACAAATGTTGGTATTAATATTTTGTTTACAACCATTTAATTATCTGTTATAAACCATTCATTTCATGCTGTTTATTAATGCCAAACAGGGAGGTGTGGTTAAAGTTATTTATTCATTAATGACTGTAAAACATTAGGTTTCATATCTGTGTCTGGAACTTATCAGTGTTATTCCTCAGAGCTGCGGTATCTGGCTGCACATGACAGTATGATGCTGTACATGTTCATTAGTGTGTGTGTGTGTGTTTCTGCATCAGACTCGTCTCACTGCTGATAAGAGCATGCGTCTGCTGCTGTCCACCTTCAGCAGTCTGAGAGAGGAGCTCCTCCACATGTCCGAGGACCTGCGGGTAAGAGCTGCAGGAAGAACATCCCCGTCTGAAGAAATGCTGAGAGAGTTTAGTCAGGTCCTTGTTTTTGTCACCATGACGTAGATTTTAACACCGTACGCCTCCAGGGTTTAAACATCTCAGTAAACAGGGGAAATATAATCATTACAGTTCAGTGTAGAACTGTGTGTGTGTGTGTGTGTGTGTGGTCCAGCTGTCGACTCTTAAGAGTAACTTGATCTTTCAAAGAAGCTGGATCCTCCGCTTTGACAAGACAAGACAAGAAACGCGACCAAACTGCTCCAGAAATTTATCACAAAGATTAAAGAAGGGAAGAGTAGTTGACAATAGTCATGGTAAAATGCTTTTGCTTCTTTATTATACTGTAGTAGCACTCATGGACCATCACTTATGTGACAGTAATAATACCACAATATAAATACTTTGATTTAAGTAAAAATCCTGCATTCAAAAGAACATTCATGTCGTACATACGATGGACGTAAAATGGATCCACATCAGTTAGTGAGAGGCGGGAACAGCGCGTCGCCACATCCTGTGCCATGAGCTGCTCACGCTCGTGTGAGTTAATGAAATGCTTTAAATGACACCAGATATGTTCAGGCTTCAGGCCAGAGAATAACAGCTCATTTCTACCAGTGTCAATGAGGTGGAGCCTTATTATCTTATTGTGTGTTTGAATTTCCGAAAAACAATTAGCAGCTCAAACAGAAAAAAACTAAACAAATAGATAAAAAGATAAATAGATTGTTGTTGTTTATACTCAATCTTTTATAATGTTTTCTTCTTCTTCTTATGATACAGAATGTACAATAGTAGAGGAAATATCTGATTGTTCGACTTTTAAAACATGTACCAGCGTCTTACCGTTACCATGGAGATGCGAGTGATTCCCTCTGCCTGTCTCTCGTGTCGCAGCGTCTGGAGAGTGAGAAGGAGTCACTGGAGAGAGACCTGAGTTTCAAAGCAGACCAGGCTCGGCAGTATGACAGCCTCCTGGAGGCCGTGCGAGAAAACAACAGACAGCTCCAGGTACAGTTCACCTGTCTATACTTACTAAAGAAAAAACTAGTGCATTACTATAATGGCAGTAACTTCTCCTGTAACATTACATCAAGTTTTGCATTACAGAGAAACAGTTCTTATCTAAACTTTAACTGCAGTGTCATACTCAGAGTCTGAATTTGATCCTGTATGATTAAAAATGAAATAAATACTACATACATATAATCATAATTCAGCTTCCAAAATCACCAAAAAATGGACATTATAACCTTCGTGTGTGTGTGTGTGTGTGTGTGTGTGTGTGTGTGTGTGTGTGTGTGTGTGTCGTCCTCCAGCTGTCTCTGAAGGAAACCTGCACATCCCAGCGCTCCCTGGAGAGTCAGCTGATGAGCAGCCGAAACACCGACTCGGGCCGTGAGTTCAAGATCAAAGAGCTGGAGGGAAGGATGAGAGCGATGGAGAAGGAGAACGAGCTGCTCCGACAGAAGGTAAAGCACCACCCGTCCCACCTCCTCTTTCTCTTCCAAATATACATCCACCTGGAAAAATAGACCTCAGAAGTTGTCGGTTTTGTCATGTTTGTCATATTTAAGTGCTGAACCAATCTGAAGTTTCTTTGATCTAAACAGTGACTCATAAATAAAGTTACATGATATAAAAATGTGCTCACACGTCAGTGCAACCTGCAGGTAAAACCAGTATGCTCTTTGATCACCGACTGCAGTTACATTGAACTTTACGAGCCAAATTCTTTTTCCTTCATGAAATAAATCAGTCAGCATGAGGATGAAGTTCTGACATGATTGCTTAACAAAATGATCAGGAAAAAAAAAACTGTTCAGTCATGTACAGACTCAACCAAACTCCCCACACTGATAGAGACATGTGTGAGGTGTTTGGCAGCGTGATTTGGAAAATATAAAATTCATGTGGGAGAGAACGAGCGGAAGGAATATTAATTCTTTTCCATATTAGAGAAAACGTTCCATATGAATGGAGTTAAAGTGACAGTAGATGATGCTGGAAGGTGATGATTTATGTGACAAAACCCATCTGAAATGTATAAATCTTCATGAGGAGGATGAGATGAATAATGAATATTGAGATTTAAAAAAAGAAAATAAGAAAATCAGGAGGCAGGTAATATCAACGCTGCGACAATGATGTGATGATTCTCTCTCTCCCTCTGTTTCTTCCTCGTCCTCCTGTGCTTCAGCTCGCAGGCCAGAGCAGCAGCTCCACCCTGCACATCAAGACAGAGGAGCTGTCACGTCAGTACAAAGAGCAGCTCAACTCCATCAGACAAGAGAAAGACCAGGAGATACAGAGGCTGAGGGTGAGACTGAGACAAGACCACGGTGTAACATACAAAAGACTGAAAACGCCGTTTTAAATTCCCTCTGGGGTCTGACAGATCAGATCTTAAGGCAGAATATTTTCATTTACATACTTTAAACGTTCCTCGTCCGTCTGCGCTCTGCCTCCAGACCCAGATCACACGAGTCCAGACGGAGGTCACCGGTGACAGGTCGTCCTCAGAGAAGAGTCTCCAGCTGAGGATCTCGGAGCTGCTCGCCACGCTGGAGCAGCGGCAGAGCACCATCACCCGGCAGGAGGAGGTCTGCAACACGACACGCCGACACTGTCTCTCTTGTTGTTACAGTCGACTAATTCACAGAGGCTCAGGGAGAGAATTAAGTTGAATATGAAAATATAATAACCATAAAGGTATCACTTACTAAACTCTGAATGAACGTGTGTGTGTGTGTGTGTGTGTGGTCATGCAGAAAGAAACACGTGACCTACCTGGAATGAAGCGTGTAAATAAAAACCAAGCCACCAGGTTTGCTGTTACAGAAATACTTGTGCACCTGATCCAGGCTTGTGTCATGATTTAATTTATGTCACTGGTCGGTTTTCAGGTCCAACCGCATTCTGACCGTTGTTTGAGCAGCGTCTCTGCAGAAGCAGATTGTCAGTTAATTCAACCTCAGGAATGTTTTTTCACCTCAGGGTGCCGGCGTCAAATACCTAGGTTACAGTTTCTCACACACACACAAAGGGAAGCGGCGATGGTTTTAAGATGAAGTTAATTTGCATTTATGCGGAGAGGGGAAGCCGAAGGGAAAAATGTGAGAGGAAAAATAAGTCGGCTTCTCTGGTACCAAGATAACGAGATAATACAAAATGACAAAGGAAATAAATGTGGATGTAAAGTTTTAGTGAGTAGTAGTTGTTTTAGTCACACTGTACTTGTCCCATCTGTTGACCTTTGACCTCTTGTGACCCTCAGGAGATCAGGAGGCTGATGCTCGAGAAGAACGAGAGCGCCAAGAACCAAGTCACCAAGACCATCATCACCAAGAGGTACAAACTGTCAGATTACACATGACCAGATTACATGTTCTACACTGTACTATAGAGCTGAACTGAATCTATTAGTTAGCTATTCTGATGATCAATAACTGTTTAAGTAAGAGTGAAATGTAGCTGCGTTTGCTTGTCTTAACGTCATAGTAAATTTTAGAAATTTAGAAATTGCAACTTTTCAGTGTTTCCTGAAGTTTTTATAAATTTTAAAAGACTGATTAATAATGGGAAAAAAATGAGTGAAAACAATAAACTATAAATTATAAAAGATAAAAAAAATAAAACTTTCATTAGGTAGTTGCTGGTAGTCAAAGTTGAATTCCTATATTCAAGATATTTCAGGCTGAAATTACTGTAAGGAAATAAACAAAATGTTAGTTCGAGACATACCTGAACGTGTGTGTGTGTGCGTGTGCGTGTGTGTGTGTGTGTGTGTGTGCGTGTGCGTGTGCGTGTGTGTGTGTGTGCGTGTGTGTGTGTAGGTACAGGAACCAGTATCCCATCCTTGGTCTGCTCAGCGATGACTATCAGGCCACTTCACCCGTCAAAGAGGCCAAGACCATCATCATCGAGAAAACTGGAGAGATGATCAAACAGGTAAAAACAGGAAGGTAGAGGTTCGTTGTAAAAGCAGGTCACACAAGGACGTGTCCGACCTGCTCGGCCTTTCTCCTTAATACTGCAGCAGAAGTTCAGCTCTGCTGCTGTCTGAGTGACGCCTGTGTTAATTTATGAGTCCCCGTGCTAAATTCTGTCCCCGCCGACGGGTAACACAGACGACCTTCGCCGAGTCGCACCACATTCAACACTGACATAATGAAGGGTGGGACCCAGAGGCCAGAGCTCAGGGTGATGGTGAGGGTTATAACTCCATGTACAATGTAAAACTATAATAATAAATTATTACAGAAAAGAAAAAAGAATTACAAAGTGGAGTTACTTTCAAAAATGTATTGTGCTTAATTTCCAGTGGTTTGTAGGTTTATTTGAGAGATGAGTTTTGGGGGGGGTTAACAGCAACTGCAAAGGTTTGAATACTCCTTTAAAAGGTGTAAATTATTGTGTGTGGATGAATAGAATATTATAAAACTCAACGGTATATTACAGAGTTAGCCTTAAAATACAGCAATAACAACCGTTTTAGCCCAAAACAAACAAACATGTAAAGATGGCTGTAGCAAAACCTTCATATTAGCAGAGCTGAACGATACGAGTCGAATGTGACATTAATAACTTGTGTGCCGTCCAGACAGTTTTATATCCTGGTATTACGATCACATTGCCTTGACAGGACTGTAAGGGCTCTTTGTTTACTGGTAAATTAGGGACTGGTTTGTTATCAGATGAACTGGCGCCACCTTCTGATAAAAAAAAGACATTTCTACTCCAGATGTTCGGGTGAAAGTTTGTGATTCTACACTATAAAACTGGTGTTTTATGTCACATGATTCATTGGTAGTTGAATAATATTTGAAATAATAAAAAAAAAAAAACCACTTGAATTGACTCAAAATTCCAACTTGGCTGACTTTTATCTGAGCTGTGAAGTTTCTATACATGTCCTACATTCATTAAATTTAACCATTACAGTTGGTACTTTGAAGATCTGATACTAAGAGTATAAGGTTCAGTGTAAAATAAATAATAAAACTGCACTGCAGCCCTAGTATCTTCTTTGAATCCTAATGTGCGCTCTGAGATCAGCCAGGAAAACTTTCTGAATCGTTCCTGACTCTGAGGTGCCAAACAGGAAATTATGAGTTAGAAGTTTCCAATTTCCTACATGTTTAAATGCAGCATAATGTGTGTGCATCATCCCACATTGCTTGAGGTGTTGTGCTCTGCTTGTTGTCCATGACGATGGGAACTGGTCTACGTGCTGTTTTGTTTTTGTCTACTGTCCAGACATCATCTTTTTTTTTTTTTAAAGCTTGTAATTTGTACGAAAACATAACAACAACTTGTGTTTTGTTTATTTCGAAACAGGAAATCATTACAACCCCTTAAAAGACACACTGCTTCTCTCCGACAGGAATGATTGAACGACAAGAAGATGGCGACGACCCCCTCCCCCCCACACACCTTGCATGC
>NW_019525466.1:118033-137311 GCF_002814215.2 Seriola lalandi dorsalis
CCTCCCTCATCCTCAGGGCTCCCAGGGTTGGTGCTGGTTGAAATCTCCCCTCTTACATTATGATTTGGGATCACTAATTTAGATCTTTGGTTTGACCAAATTGGGCTTGATGGGGGTGACTTTTGTGTTTTAATAAAAAAATTTAATAAAATAAAAAAAATTAAAAATAGGAACAGTTAAAATCAGATCTTTTCAGACTATACTACAGCCAGGCGGCTGTGCAGTGAATTCAGGTTGAATCAATGACAACTGGGAACTGGGCGAGATTTGAGCTGAACAGAAGACGGCTGTATTTAAAAAAAAGAAAAAGAAAAGCTGAGATTATATATTTGACATGAATTTTCACACCTTCATTATTTTATTCTGCTTGATTAAGTAAAAGTTTAATGTCTAAAACATCTCAACAAATGTCACAATTAACCAATTAAAACATTGTCTGTCTCCCACACTGACTACTACACTAAATGTCTTTTGAGAAACACTAAAATAAAAACACACCCTAACACACTTATTGCTAATTATCTCTCACCAGAACTGACTGTATCACTAACACAAGGCATACACAGTATTTCTATGAGGAATAGAATATGACAAGGTAAATACACTACAACATGGCTCTCTGCAGTAGGATTGGGAATTGTGTGGAATTCATATTGCTCATGATGGAATCACTAAACAGGTGATTCTGTGATATACTGCAAGACAGTCATCTGTGATACATTACAGTGTGCGCACCTGAAGAGGACACCATTCATAAAATGGCAGAATATGTGTTAAAAAAAAATATATATATATATTTGCTGCTAGCTTAGTTGCTCATAGTTGTGCATGGACAAAATGAGATTAAAGTGAGGCACAACATCAAACTGTCAGGAAGTGGAACAGTTCGATATTCTGGAGTAAAAGAAGAAGAAAAGAAAGTTTCAGCTGTCTCAGTATCACAGAGACCGTGTTGCGATATATTGCTGTTCTAATTCTTTGTCCCATCCCTACTTGCAGATGAGCTAATGAGCTACAGTAAGGCTGCATTTGGCTCCACATGGATGTTTGTCTTCCCTCATTTAAAATGTCTGACGTCACATGTATTTTATCATCCGTGGTAGTATAAAACCGCTGAAATAACACAATGGCGATTATGTAGGACACACTGTATAGAATTAATATATGGTATGGACACGCCATGTGAAGCAAAAGGGGTAATATCCTCCCTGCCAGCATGAAGTATATCAAACAGCAAGCTGATGTCACACAGGTTAGGTGCTGTGCTGTAGATGTGCTATGGCAAAGAATCCTGTGCACAAATAGAGCTAGGTATCATTTTACACCTTCTAATACCAGTGTCAATTCAATGCCTGAGTTTTATAAAAACTATATGTTTCTCAGTCTCCCATTTTGACCAGTATCAAAGTTCCATTTAACAAAAGGATCAAAAGTTCTCAAATATTAAACACAAACAACTGAGCAAGAACTTACTTTGTGAAAATTGGAAATTATTATTCACAACAGTAAATGTCTCTGTAAAGAAAAAGTCAACCCGACTATAAAGTTGAGCAATGCCAACTGTAGCTACTTGAAAGTTGTTGCTACACGCTGCAACAGCCCGACAAATTTAAGTCAGAGTTTAAAAAAAGTTAAATTAAGATATGGTTTCATCATCAGCTTAGGGCTTATGTCTCGTATTTCACCACTAGGGGGAGTCACTAACGGGAAGACAGTGTGCTAATGTGGAACCAAATGCTGCCTGTGCAACTAAAGCAGTGCTGTCCCAGCTTCTAGTTGTCACTAATGCACGTTGAGCCCAGACTGGTACCATCTAGCATGTAGCATGAGACCCTCCTCAAAGCCACCACAGCCATGCTAGCCCGGGGGAAGAGGAAGTGTATTCCTACTCTGCATGTAAATATTTATATATTATTAAGACGGGCATGCTAAGTGAATGTTTTCTCCAATGTGACTGTAGAGCAGCCCTCCTGCAATACGGTTTGAGGAACATTTGAGGAATGTTCTGATCGGGTAGATTGTTTTTCTCTTGTGTAAAATGGTAGTTTGTATCTGTATCTCATGTGTTTGTATATGACAGTGAGATCTGGGTCGGGAGTTGTGCGATGTCTCACATCCATGAGAGGAAGTGCGAGCCTGCGCCGACTCCCATGGGTGTGATGCATCGCAGTGGGCGGGGTGGGGGCTGTAACTGGATGTATGGAGCTGGAGCATGATTTAATGGGGGTTTTTTATGATGGTGGAAGAAAATGTTAAAGCACAATATTATGTTAAGTGTATAGTGAGTTTTTCCTCTTCCTGAGTTTTCCTGGTTGCCTCTGTTCAGGCTTTGTGTCCACCGGGTGCTCGTCTTTAAGGCGCTGCAGCCTGTTTTGCCAGATGACTCACAGACTGATTTTAAACTAGTTGAACATAAAGCGACTGCTACACTACAGATAGTTCTGTTTTGATGAAGTAGTAAGGATGTAATGACTACATATGTACAGGACATTTATTACCAGCAACAGCTAAAAATATTTTGTAAGTGACTGAGGAATCAACAATGGAAACACAGTGAAACAAATTATCAGCATATTTTTCTCTTTTCTATTCGTCAGTTGTCTCTCTGCTTCAGTTTGACAAATACGCAACTTTCAACATGTGCTTCAATGTGCTGTCTATTTGTATTTTCTCTAGTGCATGTAGACATGTTTAATTCCTATAAACAAGTTCCAACAACGCATGAACTGTACCCTTAGTTTAACCACAAGCAGGGTAAAAAAGACTTTGTTTCTTCTCATGTAGTTTTCACAAAGCAAACTGTTTGTGTACGTTACAGACTTGCATGACTGTACTTGTAGTAGGGCTGGGCATCGAGCTTCGATACTTTTATGGAGCGATACTATCGAGGATTTCAAAAGTGTCCCTGTAATTTTATACCAAATTTTGAGTAAGTGAGTAAATCTCAATAAGCATGCAGCGTGCTTGGATCATGATCTAATAATGCTGGTGATCGGCTTTTTATTTACACATACACATTTGAGTTTGTGAAGAGACCTTTGTTTTTGTTAAAATGGATTTGATAAAATTGGTATATCGTTAAGAAACGATATCGAGGTCAAGGTATCGGTATCAGTACAGGTATCAAAGATTATTGAACGATACCCAGCCCTAAGGACAGAGTAGTTGTGGTTGTTGTTGTTTTTTGTGTATTGGAGTCATTATTTGATTTACTGCTGGTGGGGGATTAGCATGAGTTTTTAAGATGTAACAAAAATTTTTGTGCAACAGATAAAACGTTACATGCATACTTACGATACATTTACTGTAAATGGTTTAACAGGCTGCAGCACCATTAAAACATCTTATTTAACAAGCACCACGCTTCACAAACAAGTATCAGCCACACTGCAACTCATTCCCCCCGAAACTTCTCATGAACAGTTGTGACAGAAATGAGCCACCCGGTGGACACAGAGGCAAATCTCTGTAGGACTCCTGCAAAAGGATTTTGATTATTATGGAACTTCAAGTGCCTTATTGTTGTTTATCATGTTAGCAAGGTAATGTTAACTAAGCATCAGCGTTTGGTTGTGAATAATATCTGGTCATTTTCAAACATTTTTGGCAGCGTCGGACCATTTGCTTGCTACGTGGGTAATCGCTGAGAAAACCAAACACTGCCTTTCTTTGTCTGCAAAGGGATAATTTATACACCGAGCTAAATTACCTGGTTGTTGCTAATCTGCAAATAGATATCTCTACATATATTTTTGTAATGCAAAAAGATTTTCTTTATTTTCCAGTCCAAGAGGCTTCGGCCCGCTCTCCTGGCTACACGGCCCCAGTCCTTTTCAATGAGAACTGTTTGAGCTGTTATGGATCGTGATTAAAATCAATAATGTGTCTTTGCATAAGTGCTCTTGTTTTGCTTTTTACTTACTGTTACAGCATGATGCACAATCAACATCAACATGGTCATGTTAAAGGGTCAGTTATGGGTCGTTATGTTTCTTTATATTCGTATGCATTTCCTTCTTGTTGTTTGTGTCTATTTCCTTTCTATGTAAGAAAATAATCCTAGCTAGCTAGCTTTAAAAAGTTCAACTGCATCTCACCCAAGCCTATTCCACTAAATGAAGACCATTAAATGTGGTGAAAAGCCCACAAGAGCAAGTAAGTTGACCTTTAAAAAGGAGATGTTTACTTATCAGTCTAGAAGTCTTCACTCACCAAGAGTTGTCTCCAGTGGTGGAAAGCCACCCTCTTGTTTTGCGTATATTTCTCTGACTTCTTTTCTTCTACTGAAGTGCTAACCAGCCATTTCTGGCCGGGTTTGCCCGTCTCGTCACTTTCCGATACCGAGTCACTGTAGCGTCCAGTCTGAAGTAGTGCTGCTCAGAGGGCGTGTTATGACCTCTTGTCTGGCACACGCAACAGTGGCTGAAGCTCTTGTCAAGACTGGTAAGTAAACAGCTGTTAATGCTAACGTTGGCTATGTAGCAATAGCAAAACTTACAAATAGTATAATAATAATAATAATAATAATAATATAATATTTAGTTTCATGTTCTGTTCCTAAAGGTTAAGTTCTTCCCCTCCTTCAATACCCCCCTTTTCCTTCCTTCCTTCCTTACTTACTTCCTTTTTTAACATGTTACTTTTAGGGGCAACAAGCCATTCATACCTCTAAAGCTTTCAAGGAATAAGAAAAAAAGAAAATCCACCTTTCTACACCATTTTTCCCTTTCAATTTCAAGTGCAGGAGACTATCTTAGCATGCACCTAGTGAAAAGCAGGGAGACTAATAAATCACCACTGCACCATATACAGTGTATGCCAGTGGGGCCCTGGATAAGGTCGCTATGGTCTGAGCGTCTCCAGCAGAGGGAGCCAGCTCCCCTCGGCACCTCGTTCCCAGCTCGGGGTCAACGAGTGGAGCTGATGGAGCAGAGAGACAGAGAATGAGGTCATCCCAGCTCTGTAGGGCTTGGCTCAGTTGGCTCCTCATCAACCATTTTGACTTCAGTCACTGTTCTCAAAGCCCACATGGTCACACAGAAAGCACAAACCATCACAGAGCCCCGCAAATGCTCATGACTGTCCTGAAAAGTGCCCAGGCCCAGAGAGTGACTGATCATCACCGTGACTCTTCTGTGTGTAATCAGACTAATAGTAATTGATTGCTGTAATTGATTATGGATACTAACCGAATAAAAAAAAAAATCTGTTTTGAGGTTCTGGAAAATAAATCATGGGAGATTAAGCTTTTGGGGAAATACCCAGAGTTCCCATATGATAACTGGTGCACACAAGAGTTTGTGTTTAGGTCATTTGGTTAAGTTAGCTAACTTAAGGTTAAGTTAACAGAACTCAGAGAGACAGCCACATACTTTTATCTAACTGTTCATTATGTTTAGGCCTATCCATTTAACCATGTCCACTTTCTGTATGCTACTTTTAGCTATTCATTACCTATAGCTAACTTCTTCAACTGTTAATCCATTGTTCCCTGTTACAGCTGATTAAATATAAATATATGGATTTATTTATTTATTTTATTGAATTGTAATTTCTATCTTTATCCAGTTATAGTTGAGTCATTCCATGTTGCCACTGTCAACTGCAGAAGTAGCTTTACATGTCTAGGGAAACACTGCGAGAGATAAGCCCATGATCAATAGTTATTTTATTCTTGGTTCTATTGGTTGGGTCTATTCTGGTTTTATTCTGAAATCCACGTTTATGTTTTAATGTTTCATGTTGTTGAACTGATTCATGGATTCAGTCATTCGACCCCTCTCAAGTCTTGAAACGACTACTGAGTTCATCGCTGTTAAAACTGTTACTGGGACCAAGTCGGTGATATGGCTGAAATCACCCCATGTTTCCTCTCTCTTCACTGACACATTTCTTGACTGAATCGATTATGCAGCCCATTCTATGTAGGCCTCATGAATTAAATATGAGGAGTTACACTGAAAACAAACAAACAAAAAAAACCCAACATGGCATTAAAACCTGGATTCAGTCATGACACATCCCCTGATTTGTTTAATAATGTGCAAGGGTGATTTTTTTAAAATAATAAAAGCAAAGTATTCTAATAAAACTGTAGAAGAAGAGACTGGGAAGCAGCTCCCTGCTCGTCTATGGGTGTGAATATACATAGGAACACACTCAGTATAAGATCATCTTCCTGTTACAGGTGGGTTTTTTCTCTGTGACATTGTCACTGATGACGAGTCAGATTCTGCTTCTTTAAATGTTTTGTTATTTTGTGGGTCAAATGTGTAGGACCAGATGGAAAGCATCAGTGTGGCATGGTTGTGCTTGAGTGAACATGCAAATACTTATTATGTTTCCCATCCTTAATACAAAATACCTCCTCTAAAGTAAACAACAATATATGTATATCTCCGTTTAGCTACTATTCACATGCTAGTCGCTAACTTCATCTGCTGTTTGAGTTTATCACTGAAAACATCTTTTCACTCTCTCACTCACACTCTCAAACTTTCAAAATAAACCTGCAAACACAGACACACATTTCCCCCTTACATGTCTTCTTCACATTAATATCTTACACACATCTTACATGCCCCCTCTCTCTCTTTCTGTGTTTCTGTCTCCACCATATACAACTTCTTTCTGTCACATTTAAGCTTATGGACTGTGTGTGATGTATACTCTCCCTCTCTCTCTCTCTCTGTAAACCCAATATCCTCTGAGGCCCGGGGGTTTTAGAGTGTAAAGGCAGTGCAGAGGCAGGAAGAAAGAGACTGCATTATCCACATCAAAGAGCCAGGGTTATCAGCCATAATCAATGCCTTCCCCATTACACACTCCAGTCAGCCTCTCACTCTCTCTCTCTAATCAGATCAATATGCTTTATTGGCATGAATGGAGGTATGATATGAATATTGGCAAAATAAAGGGCAATTCATCAACAAAAGGTAGCACCACACAGAAAAAGTTTGGTTCATGTTTTAAAATATTGGATATGAAGTCTGAACAGTCTCCTAAAATTTGTACTTTTGAGACTTGAGAATTTAAATCAGACTTTTTGAAAGTTAAATGGGGTACAAAAACTAAAATCAAGGGTAGAACAGCTGATCCCTATTATGAATATATTCAGACTGACTGTTGTGAGTATGTGTATTTATTTATTTGCATTACAGCAATACTGTCGGCCTCAAAGCATAAAATGCTTTAAATGCAGTCAGTAGATTTTATATCCAATACATGTACAGAAGTACATAGCCAGTAATCTGGTTTCTGTGTACATGTTGAGGTACTCGTTGATAACAATTAAAGTTTATGACATTTACTTATAGACAATAAGTAAAATACAACAATGAGTCAAATGAAAATCACATTTTCTCAGTGTCTTTCATCCATATTGACCCTCTGTCCCCCACACGGCCAGGCCTATCGACCCCGCTCTCCCAGTAACCAGGCCCCATGCCTGGGGTCAGTGACCCACTGAAGCCCCCTGCCTGGCTTTGGTGTTTGGAAGTAAGTGTGTGTGTGTGTGTGTGTGTGTGTGTGTGTGTGTGTTTGTGTGTGTGTTCAGAGTCACACTGAACATTAACATCAAGCCACCACCTCCACACTGGGGCACAGCCACGCATCTGTGGAGCCACAAAGGCTGCAGCTCACACTGATGCAAATCCAGTGCCTGACCTTCTTGGGCTGGCAGGTCTGGATGACTGTCCAGGTTGCATCTAGTCTGACTGGATATTTTCAGTTTTCCACCAGTCATGGCAGTCCTCCCTCTCTCTCTCTCTCTCTCTCTCTCTCTCTCTCTCTCTCTCTCTCTCTCTCTCTCTCTCTCTCTCTGCCTCTTGATCACTCCCCCCCTCCCATCTTTCTTCCTCTGTCTCTCCATCCTGCCAGGAAAGTGTTGACAGCTCTCATCTTTCATCCATTTGATGTAATTATGCTCCACTATACACATTTGAAACTCTCCATTCACATTTTATGGTGTGATGAAAGGCCACATACTGTAGTGTTGTTTGTCTCATTGCTCTCCTGCTGTTCAGCAGGTGTAATGTTTACCTTGTTCACCATCTTAGTTTAGCATGCTAGCACACTAACATTTGATAATTGGCACAAATCACAAAGTATTTGGTCAAATACCAAAGTGTGCTGGCCAACAACATCATAGGATCATCATAGGGACTGGAATTGATCTCGACAGGGACATGAATGCATGTGCCAAATTTCACAGCAATCCATCCAACAGTTGTTGAGATATTTCAGTTAAAACCACGGATGTCTACCTCATTGTATTTCTAGAGTAAAGATCAGGGGAAAGCTCAAGTCATTAGAATTCATCTTCAGGGCAACGTGAATGTCTGTGTAAAATTTAATGGCAATACATCTGTCGGTTGTTGAGATATTTCAATTTGAATCAAAGTAGTGGACCTTACGTCTGACCGACATAGATCCATGCTGCTAGCCTGGCTACAAACATAAAATTCAACCACAGTCATGCTTCCAAGATGATAAACCATTTTAATTTTAATTTAAACAGAGCCTTTTTGTGTGATGCCACCCGAGACCATGTTAAAACAACAAAATGGCAGTATTTTTCATAATTTTGCCCCCACACTACAGCCTCTCATGTCCAGTGGTATGGCTCTAGACTTTTTAAAAAGTAATAATCAGTCATCAGAGTTTCAGGGAAATACATACTTAAGATTTTCAGCGTGTCATTTTTGTGTTAATCTTGTATGAGGTGGAAGGAATGGTGGACTCAGTGACCTGCATTGTATTGGTGCGTAATGGAGTTACACTGTAAGAGATACTGTAGGTTGTGAGCTTATAGAAAACCTCTTCCCTATCACTCTCTCTTTTAATGTCTCGGCTCTGGTTTGTCTCACTTAATTCTATCTCCCCATCTCCTGATCTATCCATCAGTGTCTCTCTTTGTCTCTCACCCCCTCACACATACACTCTTCCTCTCTCCTCCTCTCCTTGTCTTGCATCATGTCTCTTTGCAACTCATTTTTACTTCCATCATCCTTTCCTTTCTTTCTCTCCCTCCCTCTCTCTCGATGAGTGAGTGAATGAGTGGGTGAGCGAGTGAGTGTGGGCGAGCGGGCATATCCACTGATGCACTCCTGGTCATTAATAAAAGTTTTATACACAGTCAGGAAATGCATTTGAGCCCCGGTGGCTGGAGCTCCTCTCAGACACACAGGAAATGGGTGCTTGGCCGACAGCCAATCCTGCTATTTCAGGGGTTCGTCCGGAGCCAATCAAGCTGAGCCTGGTCAGTTAATGGATCAGTGGCTCTTCTCCTCTCTACACCCAAAAATCAGCAACAATTAGACAGTGTGGGGGTGTGACCAGGGTGGGCGTTGTGTGGGCGCATGCATGTGACAAGGCAAAGGGCAACACAAAGTGTTCCTCGTGCTTTTGTAGAGCAACATGAGGTGTCTGAATTCTGTAATACAATGCTAATCAGTGATGTAACGGCAAAACAAGAACGATATTCATCTTGGCCTCTTGACTGACTATACAGCTTTACTGGGATTGTCTTTTTTTTTTTTTTTACCAAACTGGCTTTAATGACTGGTATCAGAATAATTTCATAGTTGCTGTAATCACATAACAAGACCAAGCAATCACAGCCATGCTAGCAGCTTTGAGACTGTACTCACGATGCTTGGAGCTAAATGCTAATGTCAATATGCTAATATGGTCAAAATGGCATCGCTGATGCACAGCAAGTATAATGTTTACGATGTTCACCATCTTAGTTTAGTGTGTTAGCATACTAACATTTGCTAATTAGCACCAAACAGAAAGTACAGCTGAGGCTGACGGGAATATCATTGGAGTAGCAGGTTGCTCATGAACCAAAGGACTGAAAAAAATAAGATCTTGACCTGATGATGGCGTCAGAAGAAAAATTAAGTTTCCATCGATCAGGAACCTACAGCTCAGGCTATCTGCGCACAATAAGCCAATAACCAAATATAACATTCAAACATTGTATACTTTGTTTTGCAGATAATGTTTGTCCTTCTGCAAAATCCTACTGATTCAACACCTCACATATTTACACTTTTTGATGATGATTCTACCTTGTGTCGGGTAAAATTAACTAATGAAACTCTATACTGATGCCATCCAATCTTCAAATTCTGACCATTGTGCGTCACTACAGTTTTTACAATTGACCTTGTATGGGCCAGAAATGTCTGTACCAAATTCAATAGCAATCTGTCCAATAGTTGAGATAAGTCACTCCTAAGTGCTAAAGTGAGCCTAATGGTGGTGTTAGAAGAAAAGTCAGGGGATCAACTTGTGGTCTGGGAAGGTGTCCAGATACAAAAAAATAATGCCACTAAAGGAAGGAATGTAACGCTGCATCTGGTCATGGCAAGAACTGACAAAGAGACAGCTGGTGGTAAACCCAAACTTCAGGCTTCAAAACATCAACCAATGGATGGACCATATGGATGAGACTGGCAATAAAAAAAAAAAATCATCATTTCACCTTTAACCTTATAAGGGGGCCAACCAAAACCACTAAAACTGCTCTGCAGTTGTCAGTCGTGTCACATCGATTCATCAAACCTGTCGTCAGCACAGTTTTAAGACTAACCTCAGGGCAAATCAAGTGAGGAGAAATTTCCCCTCACTTCCTGTCTGACTGTTCAGCCAAGCACTTCAGATAAAAGCATCCAGTCCAAAGCGTTGTGTGTGTCTGTGTGTGTGCGCGCAAATGTGTGTGCAGTGTTACTCACGTGAGAGACATACTGTAATGTGTTGTGTAAGTTGACACCCATGTGCTTCATGGGTGGGACGCCTCCTCCCCATCCAGGGGTCATTGTTACTGCAGCACAATGACACAACCAGATCAAACAGGCGCACACACACACACACACACACACACACACACACACACACACACACACACACACACACACAGGAAGAGTGTGTTCAGAGTGCCGGCAGAAATGAATGACTTTGTCAGCTGTATGCTGTTAACCAGGCCATTTGACATTGATCCCTGCCTGACCCAGAACATCTCTCCATCTCTCTCTCTCTCTCTCTCTCTCAGACACACACACATCCAACCACACACACACACGCCTCTCCAGTTAGTTATTCTTGCTTAATTGGCAAGCATGTTGTGTGTTACACAGGCAGTATTTCAGGGATTCATCAGACGAGAAGATGGACACACACACACACTTTTTCCACACATGGTGACAAACCATCCAAAGGTAACAGATTTCCTATTACTGAAACATCCTTATTCAAAACTATACAGAAACACACAGTAGTTTCAATGTAGCAACACAGATCAATATATCATTATCATCTTAAAACATTCCATATAAATTGGTTTAAAAATCAATCAGTGCACTAATAAAGAGCCAGTTATACATATAATTTCCCTGAACTATGAAGATATACAGCTTGAAATCTAGAATAAGTAATGTTTGTCCTGCCTCAATTTGCTTTGACTATGAATTTACTGGGTGTTTTGTACGATTACTAGGTGTTTGCTATAGAGGTTGCTTTGCCACTATAGAACATATATGTAGATTTATATATAGATTTAGGGTAAGTATAACAACTCCCTTTTTCTGTAACATCCTGTTAATAAACGGCAGATCAATGCTGCCTAAACCGTGAGGATCATTGCATTTTTTTGTTGTTCTTTTGGTCATGTTCATGAAAATTTGCTCTTTTGTCATAAATATGAGATGATCTCATGAGATACCTCGATCCCTGAATGCTCCATTATACAATTGCGTGACACAGAATGCATTGTGGGCCAACAGTGGCTGCATTGGAAAAAGCATTTGAAATGGGTCCTGAGGATGTGCATATGTGTTATATGGATCCTAATTCTGAATTACCACATGAATTTCTTCTAAAATGACTATTCAAGAACACACATTATTTACATAATTATCTCGAAAACAGTTTTGATTTCTTTTAGATAATCACCTTTTCTTTGTCTTTATTCCCCTCAGTGTCTCTCCATCAGCAGTTTGTTTCATCTCAGATATTTTCCTCAACAGGAAACAGAGCTCCCCCCAACCCCCATTAGGGACCAGTGTCCGCTTACCTTAATGTGTGTGTGCGTTTGTACGCCTGCACTAGTGTGTCTTGCTATAGCTGCAAGCTGCTGAGTAAGGGCACAGACCAAAAGAGACAAGAGCATGCACATGCACGCGGATACACACACACACACACACACACACACACACACACACACACAAGCACCCTCTCACGCACACACAGACAAAGGAAGGAGGTTCATATTACAGTCATGCAGCATATTGTCAGTGATGTCACTTGTCCTTATGAACGAATGAATGAATGAATGAAAATCTCCCTCCCCCTTTTCTCTATTGACATGACTACAATATGTACAGAAACAATGCTGGACAAGGTTTAAAATAAACATGTAATAATTCAGAATGTTTTGCAGTGTGCACATTATAATACTACACAAACTACTCCACAACAGAGACACAGTGTGGTTTGCAGTCAGTAATGAGACAGGAGTCGATGGTGACACTACATCCCAAATATAATGGTGAAATCACTCCCTTATTTACTATTGTCTACATACACTCAAATGTTTACTCTGTAGTGAGCAGTGAAATTAGGTTTTGTACAGGTATGAATAATCAGCACTTGAGCAGCATCACTGACAAGTGTCATGTCCCAGCCCCCAGGCATGGATGCCCCCCCATTGTAAACCATGTGACTCTAGACTCGTGCTCGTACTTATTTTCATGCTGTTCATGTTTGTGGAAAGACAACAGGAAACAAGCCGGCTCAGCTAGAGAGGGACTTTCTAAAAGTAAATACAGCCTCAAATCCTTGTTCATGTATAACATTTCTCTGTTTGTACTTGTACAGCTACATGACTGTTTGTGGTTTCCTTATGGCCATTTACTTACCAGTCTTGGCAAGAGTTTCAGCCTTCATTGCGTTTACAAGGCAAGAGGTTATAATTCACCCTCTGAGCTGTGCTATACTTCTTCAGGGCAGCCTGGACACTACAGTGACTCGGTATCGGAAAGTGACGAGACAGTCCGACTGTGCCAGAGCTAGCTGGTTAGCATGCTAGCTTCAGTAGAAGAAAAGAAGTGATTAAATTGAAGCAAAATATGAGTATTGCTGTCCCCTGCTGGAGACAAACAAGGAATGAAGTTTGATGCTGAACTTGTTTATTTTTTCTTCTTGACTGTTAAGTAAACGGCTCTTAATGCTAATGTATTAATGCTTTGTAGCAATAGCAAAACTTACAAATAGCTCCATTAAACTCCCATGAAACACATCCAAGCTAGTTTTGAACAGGAAAAGTGTTAACTGCAAACAAGTAGTTTTGGTAAAATCTATGTCAATTATGTGTACAGCGCAAAATAAATAAAATAATTAGTAAAATTAGTAATTTAGTGTCTCTTTAATGCTCATGCTCTATTGGCCCCAGGACACAGGACCCAGAGGAAGCCTAAAAAACACTTGGTATAGACTGAGTGAGCGATTATCAGTGGATCACAGTATTTACAGAGAATATAATTTTTACACTAAGAATTTAGACACAAATAAAATGGTGTAAATATAGTGCATGAAGCTAAGCAACCTAGTGTCCAGTTAGCGATGGAGCTAGCTTTATCTGACAGTTAGCCAGCTAACTTTGCATATAAACGTGGCTGGCTAGCAGTAGTATTTTACCAGTTAGCTTGCTAACTAACAATCCCCTCAAGTAGTCGCTACGCCACTAGCTTCCAGCACTGGCTATTGACTGACCAGGGAATTACTCCTGGATCAGAAAGGACAAGAGAAAACCTGTAAAATCCTCAATATGTGGACAAAACTATTCCAATACAGATCTATAAATTAACTTTCCTGTGTGTAAAGGCAGTATAATTTCAACTGGAACTGGAGTCCATTATATTGTACTGGTGTTGCTCATGAAAACTCTTGCTGAGCTTAAAAAAATAATAAATACATATAATTAAATACATAAAATGAAGAACGAAATGGAAATGTCATATTTAAGTCACTTGTGAACATACAGTAATGTTACATGAAAGGCTCAACACCTGTTTGAGGAACATGTGAGCTCCTGCCCCGTCATGTTCATAAAGCAGAACTGAATTGAATTCAATGATGGGAGAGGGAGGGGTGGAGAGAGATAGAGAGAGAGAGAGAGAGAGAGAGAGAGAGAGAGAGAGAGGAGGAGGGGTGACTGGAGTGTGTGTGTGTGTGTATGTGTAAGAGAGAGAGAGTTAGTGTGTGTGTGAGAGATATAGTGAGTGTGTGTGTGTATGTGACGGGGGAGAGAGAGAGAGAGAGAGCGAGCATCCAGCTCTCAGTCATTCATCTCTCGGGGAGAGGAGAGGAAACTACAACAGGACGAGAAAAGAAACATTTTCTTTGAGTGGAAAAAAAAGAAAGAGGAAGACCTTTTAAAAAGTTCTGACTGTGGAAGACTAAGCTGCAGTTTTCCTTTTCATCTTCATTGCTTTTTACACACGTAAATACTACGCTGCTGCAAGTATTTCACACTGCTCCTTCTACTCTGCGAGGAGCTAGTTCTCCACCTCTCTCCCCTGCAGCTGAGGACGTTTTCCTTTTTCTGAAAACTGCAGATATAAAAGAGTCAAATGCCCAAACGGTGCCTGTTTTTGACAGGATCTCTACATCAGAAGCAGCTCTTGCAACTTGAATGTCCCTACAACTTGGACAGAGAGCGTGGAGCCCTTCAATGCAGCGTGCGTGAAGGGGACTGTTTGGTTTTTTTGGGGAGGAGGAGGAGGTGACCTCAGGAGGACACACCGGGATCAGAGAGCTCGTGGAAGAGCTCCGGGAAAAGGAGGAGGAGGAGGGCGCGTCACACTGAGAAAGAGCATCCTCCCAGCCTTCACCCTCCTTACATTCACACATCCTTAACACCACAAGGCTACAGTAATCTTATAAAATATCTGTGGTGGGGTTTAAAAAGATTTTAGCAAACTAACCCCTCGCTGTACCATAAAATCAGAAAGTCTTTCATCTTAAAGTAAGATTAAAAACTCACAAAAGTACCTTAAAGCCAAGAGAGAGACATACTCAAGTCATTCAAGGGATATTATAGGAATAGTGTAGAGATTTTTTGTCAGCGGCACACACACTCGCGCACACACACGCACGCACACACACACACACACACACACACACACACACACACGTACACTCAGGACACCCCAGCACGCCGCCGCAGAATGGATCTCCCACCAGTCAGAGGTAAGCATAAATTCATCCTGTCGCCATCCGATCTGCTGATCAACTATTGATGATTTGCGTGACCTTGAAATGAAATTGTTCCATCTGGAATTTTTGATGAAATAAGAAATTATTCAGAAGCTTTTTGAAGCTTTGCAAACAGCCGTTTTTTTTAATCAAATATCAGTTTTTTTTTTTTTTTTTTTTTTTAAACGTAATATTTCAGGCAGCCATCATAGAGATTTCACTGCAGAACAACACTTCTACCTTCTGACTTTTAATGGCAATGTGGGTATTTTTCTGTCCTATAACACTGCAGACGGACAGATATTATGGGGCTCTATTTTTTGCATCTACACCCAGTTTTTTTGTGGCACTGCTACAAATTTTGTTGTTCAGTTTCAGTTTAGTCTTTTGGGTCTTAATGTGACAACAAACTTTTGGTTGCTTTCTTAAACACTGTGGTCAGATCCTCTGGCTTCTCTTCCTGTTAGAACAAAAATGTAATCATTAACCGTCTTACAAAATTTACATCAGATGAAGCTGTGAGGGATTTTCCCCCCAAGTCCAAACTCATACGATCTGAACCAGAAACGTGCACAGAACACCGCTCGATTTCCCTATGCACAGACAAAGCAGGTAAATCCAGGTGAAAACGGTAACTGGATGCTGGTTTCACCTCCTGAATCCTTTGCAGCCACACAGTGAACTTGTTGATAAAGAGGTGGAGAGATAATCAGAATCAGGAAGCTGCCTCGGAAATATATTTTCACATCAGTAATGTGACTGGTGTTCATTTCCGTCCTTGCCCTGTTCTCCATCTCTTGGTGGGGGATCAGTCACATCACATAGTTCCTCGTCATATTTTATTCCTGAGTGGTTACTAGCTTACAGTTAAATATGTGGATGTGTGTTTGAGCCTGTGGGTGGTTGAAGTGATGGATGTCTGTCTGCAGACATGTTAACTGTAACCTCCTTTGCCCCTGGTGGACAGACTGATTCAAGTCATTCTTTCATTAGTAGTGAAGGTGAATTATTCCTGTTGACAGTTTATTAGTCTGCACAGAAACATGCAGTTTGTGTTTCTACCAACTTTTGGAGTAAGTTAGGCGACTTTAAGCACAACGTTAATGAATCCTCCCCAGTGGAAGAGAGGAAATAGTCATATTAACTGACTGTTAGGCTGCGTGTTAACATCTGTCCCAGTGTGTTTTAGCAGTTTGTGTGTGTGTGTGTGTGTGTGTGTGTGTGTGTGTGTGTGTCCATGTGTGTGTAACTGTGATGGGGACATGTGGGGTTGGGATTGATTGTCCTCAAGGTCGGATGCAGAACGTCAATACCCATCTCCGCTGGGGTGGGACTGGAGGGGCGGGTGGATGAGCAAATGATGGGACGGACTGATGGGAGGGAGGAAGAGCGAGAGAGAGAGAGAGAGAGAGAGAAAGTGAATGGGACAAGAGGAGTGGTAACATTAGGAGGAGGGATTGACCAGGGATGGATGGATGGATGAAAGGGAGGGGACAGTATGTGCGGAGGAATATGGCGGATAGATGAACGAATGATGAAATGGATGGATGGTTAGATGGATGGAGAGAGGAAGGGGATGAATGGAGATGGGGGGGGTTATACCAGAGCAGAGGAGCTAATGCACTGCTCTAGTGCACTACACAACCACATAGTTGTGGAAAGAGAGAGAAAAGAGTCACAGTAAAACACTTTGTAACAAAGAAAAGAAAGAAAAGAAAGAGTCTGGATGTTCAAGTAAATTTAATATGGAAAAAACAGTGAAAATGTCAAGCATCATTCCTTTAAAGTATATACCGGTCAGTTTTTTTACTTTGTTTCTGGTTGAAAACAACAGTATTTACACCTGGTAAAAGTGACTAACAACTCTGTCTTGTTGTTCTTTGCTACTGCAGAGCAAGTGAGGACTTTTCATTTCCTAACGTCTGCAATGAATCATTTTAATAAAACAAGCAAAATAATTAGCAGGATGAGCACGAGTAGCCAGTGTGACAGAAAAGACAAATACATGAACGCCACCTACGGACGCTCCAGATTTAAAATCAGAGGAAATTCTCACAAACAAGTCGTCAGTGTGCAGCAAATATAGGCTAGTGCTTAGCAGAAAAATATAATAATAAAAAGCAACAATCAAGACAGAGTTCGTTTCTTAAGGTGTAGTTCCTCCAAAGGCCATTAGATGTCACAAGAAAAACTATATTGAAGTGAATGGGAAAACCAGTACAAATTAAACTGAGTATTTCCCCATACGAAGTTAGTCCCGACATCTCAGTCATTTATCATGCAAGGCCAAAGGTCAAAGAGCGTGTTGGTTCCAGCTTCTCATATGTGAGAATATTTATCAAACAAACTGAAAGATATGAAAGATACATAGAAATTGTGTTTGGAATTGATTTTCTATATTTTCATAAATTTAAGCAATTTAATGATTCCTGGAAAAAGAATGAGATGGATCATCAACGACCTTAGTCTTACCATCAGTTTTAATTTTTATAGATGAAGACTTTGATTGACAGGTCTCTAGGGCTACAGTTCTAATGTTGCTGCCCCTCTGCCTACATTCGGCTTTCTGTCTCATACAATTAGAACGACTGTGGAACAAGATAATCCAACACGTTGAGCTTTAAATTACGCTTCCAGATGTTACGTTGCCATGTTTTTCTTCAGTCTATGCTTGGCAACAAAGATCCTGCCAAGATTTTGCTGTGATAACAACTGGGATATTTTCCAAAGAATAACACTAACACTACGAACAGCAGCAGCTTAACTGTCATATTGACATGTTAGGCCTCTTGTGGATCCTAGATGACTCACACTCATGTTTGCTCATAATCAACCAACTACCGTACAGGAAGCCTCAATATTTAATAAATCGTGGAAATAAAAGGACAGATGTTAGTGGCAGTATCCAGCATCAATGAAAGGGTTTTAAAAAAAATGAAACTTTGACAAATGACAAAATGAAAAACAACCGAGAGGTTAACTCACGCTCATCTTAAGTTTCAGTGACTTACATCACTGCTGCCAAACTCTGACCTGGCAGGATGCAGTCTGGTCTTTAAAAGGCTGGTGGGGTTTTTTTTTATCTCCTTATATAAAAAGTGATAACAACAGTGTCATTTTTCTACCATGAAAGGACCTTAATGGAGAAACTAGTCCTCATGCATCTGACAGTACAAGTCCTGGATCATTAGGGACATTAAAGAAAAAAGACCCAAGAAGGAGCTCTTCCTCTGTGGTTCAGACCAAAGACTCCTCTATCACAGAGGATTGGCAACTGCTTCTGAATTATCCCACGTAACCTTTATCCAACGTAACAGCTTTACTGGAAGTGTTGTGGCATTTCCTGGTTGGTCTTTCACCAGATATTTACAGCCCGTTCTTTCTAGGAATTACAATGACTGAACTATTGTACAAAACAAGGTTATTTTCAGTTCAGTTCCAGTTACTTGCAGGAAGTAGAGTTCTGTTTTCCCCGAAAGATATTTCAGACAGTGGCGGCCTTTGAGAAGTAATTGAAAAGCCATATTGTCTTAATATACATCTCAAATTTTTTTTTTTTTTTTCATACTTTTACTTTAAATAGCTGAGAAATGTGCGGATAGAGAGGATGGTGTGAACGTTTTATACTTTGTCAAAAAAGTAAGAGAGCCACTGGATGGTCCAAGAGTTTCAAATTTTCATTAGTTCACCTCAGGCCAACAACCACAACTTTTTAGCTTTCGTAACCTTAATCAAGTGTTTTTTGTTGCCTAACTGTAACCATGTCCTAAACTTTTTGTAGTGTGGAAATATTGCACAAATAATTAAAAAGAAAGGAAATGCTTTATGTTACTGTAACTATGTGCAACTAAACTGCCTCTTCCTCCCCTGCTCTCTCACGCTGTGGCTTGTTTTGACTTTTTCCTTCTTTTCTCATCCCTCTCTCTACATCTGGCTCCACCGCTTGTGTTTTACCATTATTAGTATCACCATCCCTCACTCATTCACTGCCCCTTTCTTTCCTGTCCAATCACCCCC
>NW_019525466.1:137331-144101 GCF_002814215.2 Seriola lalandi dorsalis
CCCCACCCCCACCACCCCCCTGCCTGGACTTGCTGGTCTGCAGTGTCTATTTCAGTCTTTCCGTTGGGGTCAGATTTGGCACATCCGGTATCTCATCCAGTTTATTGTCATTCAATCCTGCTGTGCTCCCGGAGGGCATCAGGAGGAAGGCCCCTGGGTCTTAGTGCCTGACGGACCTCATGAGCAGTCATACACCCAGAAAAGCTGGCACCACTGTAGTCGAACGTTTTGACCTTATGAATCTGCTAACTTTATTCTATTTTTCTTTGACTTGATTGGATTTTTTTTTTGATTTCATGTGCTGTTCTATTATATTTTATACTGAACCAAAAGAGGTCTTCACAGGCCGACTCTGTTCCTATTAACCCAGACCCGACCTGGGTCCTGAGTCAGGTCGGGTCCAACTTTGAGTCAATCTAACTGGGTCTGGTTGGTCCTGTTCATTTGCCATGTATCTTCAGATTGGGTCCAAAACACTGCAGCTACATTACCGGAATGTTTAACTTCCTTATTTAGAAGTATTTTGCTAACGATGCTAACTTTAAACAATACGCCTTTTCCAACGCTACTGCCACAAGAAGACATTGATAATCGATGATTCTGCAAAAAACCCAAATTAAATTCAATGGCAACATTTTTTATTCCCACCCTTTGCTGATGTTTTAGAAACACGTGCTTTTGCAAAATCTGTTACCTAGGTTATGGTTAGCAATTAGGGAAAGATGGTGGTGATGGCAAATATGTTTTATGGAAAACCAAACCACTTGGTGAAGGACAGGGAAAGATCGAGGTTACAGTTACTTAAGAGTTGAACATTGACTGGAGAGAAACTACTTCCTGCCTTGCTACACATAGGTAACACTAACATCTGCACTGACACTGAATGTCAGCACTGAACATAAATCATGAGAGGAACTGATATGAACATAAATCCTTGGATTACTGTGCTGGTTTACTCGGGTACATTTATCTGACCGCTGCAGAGGAGCCTGCTGATGTTTTGCATGTGCAACAAGCTTAACGGTACCTGAGGACAAACTTGTTGCGTTGCTACAGGGTCACAGAATACAAGTCAAAGAGACAAAGAACATGACTGAAGTATTCTATAAAGGCATTTGTTGGATGCTAAGCTCAACAAATCCAGGTATTTTACCAACTTGGAACCAGATCTACAATGGAAGCAGCTATCAGCACCCATCTCTACCCGTAATAAGGTTTGCAGAAATGTTTAAACATACGCTTTGGAGAAGCATTACCACAACTGCATAGACATCACACAGTTTCTCACCAGTCATCTCCTGATATCTGGGCTACCAGGTTAGAGATTCGTCATAACACTTGACAAAACTGTGAGTGTAACATGTAAATACGACGGCTCTACAGGGAGACAGGGCTGTGTCCACCACTGAGGACTGGGGAGGTCTGGAGTTGATGGAAGGCATGTGTTTTGTTTCAAAGTTGTTACGCTCACTGGCAAAGTGAATGCAGAGAGATTAAATTAATATCGATCGTCTCGGCTGAAAAACAAGCAAATTTCCCAAAATGTGTTGCTTTAAACTTTTTAGGGTTATTTATTTACTGCAATAGTCGCTGCTGAGCTGCACATGAAAAGTGTTCTCCTCAAAGATAATGTTTGATGCTTTGGAGGGAGAAAGTGGCACAGAAACGACACAGGACAAAAAAAAAAAAAAAAAGGAGAGAAGAGAAAAAAAAAAGTTAGAAGAGTGAAAGACAGGAAGCAGGGAATGGATGAAAGGGGAGAGCGGAGGGAGGTGGTGAAGGTGATATGAAGGGAGGAGAGGAGGCGAGAGGATGGGGGAGAAACGAGAGGAAGAGAGGAGAGGGAGGCAGGAAAGAAGAGGAGAGGTGAGGGCAACCCCTCCTCAATCCAAGGCGAAAGGTCACTGCAGTCGGTTTTAAAATAGCCCGAAACCATGATGTCATCTGTGAGAGGCGCAGCGATGCTCTGTCCGTTAAACTCCATCGACCATCAGCAGGTCGAGTCCAGGCTCAGCGGAAGTCAGAGAGTCAGCGGAAAGACGAGGGATCAGCACAGAAGTTTCTCTTTCCTTCTGACATCTGAATCAGTCAGTTTTTAACCTACAACTTTACAGATTTACTCTTCAACTTTTACATGACGACCAGGAGTTTGGAGATTTTTACATTTTCTACAAACCAGCTCTTTTATTGAACAGGATATAATTAGTTGCAGAATTTAAAATATTAATAAAGATTGACTCCTGATTCAATTTATTTAAATCAATTTGTTTTCCACATTCATATTCAATGGAGGGAGTTGAGTATGAAATACCTACTGATCGTACATTCAACTTTAAGTTTCTCTTGTCAACAAATCCCATGAAAACATCAAAAACAAAAAATGCATATTTCAATATAAAAGTCTTAAAATACCTAACTACGTACTTAATTACCTGTGCAATTCTTGGCATACATTGTTCAAATAGGATTAAATTTGCAGGGGACTATATTCCATGGCGGATTAATTAACAAGTAGAGAGATTCCCACGGGAGGCGTTCTCCTGCTGATCCACAGTCATTTTTTTGGGGTTAAAAGGAGTTTAAGTGAGTCGTTTACCAAATTTGTTGTACTTGGTGACAGTGTTCACCATTTTTTGAAAGCACTGTAGAATCTTTGATTTCTAGATTCTTGGCACCAATTGCTTTAACATTCTTCCTGCACGCTGAGAAAATCAACGTGCAAAGTTAAAAGTTGCTTTATAATGTAATCCATTACGGCGAACGCTCTTTCGTCTCCAAGTTTCTGCCAACTTCACAATATTTTTGTGACTTACTACCATTCTTAAAACCTGCGTAGTTGTGCGTTCAAGGGCGACACCCAAGCAAGGAGATGAGCGATAAGCCAAGCAGTTGTGGATGTCCGAAAAGATTTTAAATCTTTTAAATCTCATTGAAAGCGATAAAGATAAGTACGAGGCAGCTGCTAATAAACGATCCTAAATGAAAACAACATTCATAACATGTACATGCACAGGTACGTTTCTGTTTGACTGCTGATGCTTTGGCATCACTCGTTTCTTCACACTGGTCACCTTGTTTGTGTGCTTGTTTATAAAAAGCAGAAGAGGTTAGTATTCGCTAGAAAAGCCACAACAGCAAGAAGATAAAGGAAGTGCGCCACCAAAATAAATTCAAACTTCATCTTCAAATTATAGGGAAACTAGACGGACGTCTTCAACCATGCTAACAGCTCTGTGAAGCCCAGGAGAGGGTGAGATTAAGACTTAAATTCTTTAAGATAGTTTAAATATTTATAACGCCAACGTTTTCACTCAAGGCAACACATCAGCTGGAGCCTGGCAGTGGAGCTGTTGGTTGGGCAGCAGAAACAAAGTGTATATAATGTGTGTGTGTTTTTGTGGAAAAGAGCGCTGGAGCAGGAGTGTGTGTGTGTGTGTGTGTGTGTGTCCGTTCCAGGGCAGGGGTTCAGTCATTACTGATACTCCCCCAGCACACAGGTCCATCCTCAGGTTACCACTGACGGTCTCTCGAAACACCAGCTCTCTGTGACTGTTTTTCACTGTTTTCCAGTTTGGTTTTGTTTCACTCATTTTTACATCTTAAAACTCTCGCATCTTAAGAGGAACCGAATTGAAGAAGTCAAAAGATAGCTTGAGCAATTTGATAACATCTGCCTTCCAGCTTCCCCTTCTTCGCATTTCCTGTCGTTCCAGCACAATGACACTTTGTTCTTTAAAATGTGACGATGCTGTCGAGCATCAGCTTCAGAAAGAGAGAGACGGAGAGAGGAAGAGATGCCTCTCATCTTCTTCCCTCTCTCCTCTGAGCCAGATGGATTATCTACTAAATAAAACAACCATTGTGCTGACGGCCATGAAAGTTCAGTGTTTGCCATGAACCTGCGTCGAGTTTCCCCCTGAACCACCATCACATTAGTGGGAACATCAATGATGGGGAAAGAATGTGATCCAAATATGAAAGTTTAGATTCTATTGATTTGGCTGACAAAAAAAAATTACCAGAAGACGTGAGCATTTGATGAGAAAGTGCCAAATTTTATTTTCTGAAGTGAGATTTTGCCAATAAATAAGGCACATATAAAAACAATTGGATTGATAATCGAATAGCAGGACTCTAAGTTTTATTTCTATTTTCTCATATGGTTAAAACTTGTTGTAGTAATTTGTTTAGCAGTAGAGTTTTTACATGCACATTTCTTAGTGATTGGTGATTCTATAGTAACTATAGTGTGATTTTAATCAGGCAAAACAGTGACTGCTGTGGTTTGCACCTCCCATCCATTTACTGGAGGATGTGTCCATGGAAACCATGTTTGGGAATTCAGGTACCCAGAATCCCCACAATCACATACACACACAGTAACACACGTGTGATAAAAAAAACAACACAGCCCTGAGCTCCACTTGTAACTTGAGAGGGGAGGGCGCTGCCACACACACACACACACACACACACACACACACACAGGTCTCATCTTAGCTGTTGTTACCAGAGAACCTCAGAACAGCCAATCAGTGCAGCCGATACAGTTCATGTGATGCTAATAGGACCATTGAGACAGATCTTGCTAGAAATAACATTCAAAATACTAATAACTGTAAAATAAATAAATAAATTGTGGGAAGAAAATCTGGTGCTGATGCTGCAAATTTAGGCGACAAATACTGACTCCAGTGATTATCACAACAATTAGTTAATTAGATTCTGTTTCCACCTGCGTCTGTTGGTTTGTATGTTTGAGTTATGCAAAAAGTACTGAACCGATTTGCACCGAACTTGGTGGAGGGATGAGGCGTGGGTCAGTGAGGACTTTTTTCTCTGAAGTCTGGTGTATGTTGTTTGACACTGGCCTTGGTGGAGGGCTGCGCTCTCCGAGTGCCCTTGCAACTAATGATTATTTTAAAAATGGATTGATTCGACCCTTCTTTTCATGGATTAATCTATTCATCAATTACCTACAAAATGTCAAAAGAAAATTAGTTTTTTAATAAAACCACCCAGTACAAGTTCAAAGCAAAGAGATAAAATATAAAACAGAGAAAAGAATGAAACTATTTCATTTAGATAAGTGAAACCAAACTATCAACAAGTGTCAAAACTGTTGTCCTTTAAGTTAATGATAATCAATTAATCAAGTAACTGCCAATTCGTTTAACCCTAGTTCATTTTGCACAAATGTAGACTTGGAAGTTGAACTTGACGGGACGCTCCACCACATTTTTCCATCCTAGGTGCCACAGTCTCTAACTTTTTGATGTGACTTGCAGTATTTGTGTTGCTTTGGCTCAACCAGTAAATAAAAATGAGGTCATGGAAATGGACGGCAGGCCTCTTCTTTTTAACAATTAGATGGCCTGATAGGCGGGCAGAGTATGAGCGAGCCGTGGCCACCGCTCTCCCTGATGAGATTAGTCACCAGGACTTCTCCTCTCTCCTCCGACTAATTTGAAAATGCATCCTCATCTAAACCAACCTGGGCCTCCTTATCTGCTGCTTTATGGCTGGAGGGCGGGGTCCGAGAGGAAGATACAGGCAGGCTGCAGGGTACAGCACTTTTATGCTCAGGCTGCCACAGATTGCTCAAAAGTCTCTTGTTCAAAAGCCTGGAGGACAGGAAGAGTTTCTTTTTTTTGGTTTTATTTTTGTTTTTAGAGTCCAGCGTGCTAATCACCTCTCCTTCCTTCCCTCCCTGTGATGGATTGCAGTTCTTGTGTTTCATTCACCTCCCCCACACCTACTTCTGGTTGCTCCTCTCTTATCGCTTTTGCTCTGCATTTTCCAGAGGCCACTTGTCTTTTCTTACTTCCTGTATTTAACCGTTTAGCTGTACATAACAGGGCAATAACACAATGTGATTTATTTCACTTTGTTTTTCTTTTTCTGCTCAGCCACGGCTGCTCATGGAAACTATCCAGTTCCTCCTTCTCCTTTTTCTGTCATTGCAATGTTTGTTTATCAATTAACAGAAACAGCATAAAAGAAAATTGATCAAAGTGTCTCAGTTCATCGGTGCAGGACTTGATTAGGGGCTGGAACTTGTCTGGTGCATGGCTACACATCTGGCTAGAACATGAGCATGTTGTTCTTGTTTAAAGATCAGATCAACCAATCAGCTTGTTTGCACACACATTGTTGAGAGTTGTGAAGTTTGACTCGGCTCCTGTGCAAGACTCCTGCCACCTCGTGCAGCTCTGCAGAATAATGATTCCTGCTTAAAAAGGTACAAAGAAAACCTTGTCGTTTAGGGCTGGGTATCCAACTTCGATACTTTTATGGACAGACTAGATTAGTTTGATAGTGCTGGGGATCGAAAAATACCTTGTCATTCGATACCCAATTCCGATACTTGAGGAGTAAATGAGTAAATCTCATCAGCGTCAGTGAGCCAATAAGCATGCAGCATGCTTAGACCAGGATCTAATAATGCTGGTGATTGGCTGTTCAATAATACAAACACTGATGCTGTACGACGATACGACAAGCGCCTTGGTGGACGGATACCGAAGCCTTATTGATCACAGCCCATCCATTCACCCATACTCCTTAACAAAAAGGTGGCAGTAATGAATCGCCTCGTTATCAGATGACCAACATTCGACTTAAACACAAGGTGTTGGGGCAGTTTAGTGTAGATGATAACTGTAAAGAATCTGAAAACTTTTGGTTCGTTAACAGTGTTTTTTATTCCCCAAACGAGTCTTGAACCACGTGGATGTGAACTCAGGAACCCCCCCCCCCCCCCCCCCCCC
>NW_019525466.1:144121-183281 GCF_002814215.2 Seriola lalandi dorsalis
GTGAACTCAGGAACCCCCCCCCCCTCTCTCACCTTCTTCCTCTATCTAATCTCATGATCTGAGCTGCTTTAAATGCATTTCCATTTGGCCTCATTACTCTCCGATAAGACCGGCCCCCATGTGAGAAGCGAGCCAGCCATCTCTTCCCCTCGGCCACTTGGCAAGACTGCACTTTCTCTGAGTGTGTGGCTGAATGTGTATAGTGTGTGTGTGTGTGTGTGTGTGTGTGTGTGTGTGTATGTGTATACAGTATAGTGCATGTTGAATAGGGAGGTTTTGTACTGTCTTTATCATGCAGACACACACACACACAAAGAAACACACATTTCCTTCCAACATATATAACAAATATCAAGCTGTCATTTTCATTCAGGACCCATCTGATGTCTGCACAGTGTCACATCAGCTGCATATTCCTCTAGTTTAGACCCTTTCATGGAGCCTTAATTTAGTCTATTTTCTCCAGCAGTTAGAAGCAAATTTATATTTCCCTTTTAAGCATTTAGCTGCAGCTTTACAATGAGTGCACATCACACTACACGCTACCCAACCCAAACATAATTGTTCCTTTAAAACATATTGTGGATATGCTGTTTATGTATTTTTGTATGTTTATGAATTTGGCAAGTTCACAGGCAAACGTGTTTTTTTATTAAGTCACTTTCGCCACTGAGTTACGTTGTAAGATACCATGATTAAATATAGAGTCAATAGAAATGCATGAAACAATGTGAGTGGACACAGATTCACTCTGTGTCTGAAGCAAAGATGCATTCACAAGCTTTAAATCTAAGAAGTTTGGATGTAACAAAAGCCTGGAAGGTGGAAGATAACTGCCACGGTTTATGTGAGGATTGACTTCATAGGTAGAGTTGCACAATGATAACGTCTTTTTAAGAAACATCTAAATCCACTTTGAACCAGGAACTGCAGGAAAAAGAAGAAAAAAAAAAGATGTAGTACTGATTGTATCCTGAAAGGATTGTTTGAGAGCTCGAAGATAAATTTTACTGCTCATCTTTATCACTTACAGAAGTCAGAAAACCCAATTTGGTCACATGGCAGGAAGCCTGGGTGGAGCAGTGATGGGATGAGCAAGCGAAATTCACCACATTAAGTGTGAATGACCAGTGTGCCCACAAACACATCTCTTTTAAAAAAAAAGGATCAGCTCAGCCAATTTACATAAAGATGTATTTTTCTTCTTCTTCTCAGGAGTGTGAGCGTGTAGATACTTTCATTTTAAAGCACTAATGTTTTGAGAGACTGTATCGTGTGACTTCGGCTGCAGGTTCATTAGTTGTGCTCAAAATATTTCAAAAGCTCAACAGCTGGAAACGAGCAGCATCTTTCCCAGTTACACACACACACACACACACCTCTTTGCCAGGAAGTGGTTCCAATGAAAACAAAAAAACTTTATAGGCAGATATTGTGGCGCCTAAAGAAACTGCATCATATAAAGCATCTCTGCACTAGACTCAGCTTTTAGCTGTGGTTGCTGCTTAGTTGGAACCACAAACCAAAACTCTGTGTACTTTATATTTATCAGCCGGTTTTTCTAAAATAAGAGATCTCCTCAATGAGATTTCTCTGAAAGTGTCTAATCCATCTACTTGAACAGTCTTGTAAAGCCAAGCAGGTAAACTTAAAGCTCTAACCCTTCCACCGGAAACATGTCTGTCGCTTCCTCAACAAAATCTTTCGCAGAATTAAACCTGAGACTTTAATTTCCCCTCTATGTTCTCTGTGACTGTGTGGCCGCGCTGCCAGCCTCTCTGCCTGCAGGTGGGTTTCCTCCGTGGCAGCAGCAGCTGTGCTCAACAGATGCTAAATTACAGTGTGGACCTCATGGTTGTATCTCTCTGGCTCTGGCAGGCTAATAATAGCGTTAGCTTGAGCAGTGGAGAACCTCAGCAGTCATGATGACATGGCTGACGGTTGTGTGGAAGCTCCGCTGCCAAAACCCTACTCTGATCAAGTGCTGCTTAAATATCTGGAGAGAAATAAATAGGCTACTGTTTGTTGAGTGTAAAGCAATGTTCCCTCTCTGCCAATAATTGAGGCTAAATAACCAATTTTTGTTTGCTTTTTAATCATAATTTATTTTTCTATTCACACAGGGATTTTCTTGCTCCATATCACAAAATAACCGTAATTACAATTAATTATAACACCATAACAAAGAGTTGACACAAATCAATGACTCAGTGATTATTTGGTCAAATGCTACAATTTATGAATTTCAGTACTTTTGTTCATCATAATTTCTGAAAAATCTGACTGAAGAAAAACTGAAGTAAAATTCGCAGTAACAGACTTCTTTGATCAGTGTTTATGTGCTGGATTCCAAGAACTCTTCTGTCAATCAAACTATGGGCAGGACTATAATTTCTTCCTTGGGTTTCCTGCTAATGCAGTTCGAGTTTCTTGCTCGTGTTCTTTTCTGTCTAGTCATTGTGGGTTTGGTTCACATGCTAACTAAAAGAGCAAAGACAAAACACATCAGTTCCTTTGCACAAGAGGATGTGTTCAGAACATCGAACAGAGAACACAGAACATAGTATGTGAATTAAAAGCACTTATGTAAATGTGCGCACACGCCTTTATATGAAAATAGGCTTGAACAATATCCAACCCCCCCCCCCAAAAAAAAAAAAACAGTGATTATTTTGGCAAATATTGCGATCGCAGCATGTGTCACGATTTTAGTGGAATGGCTAGTGGCATTAAAATGAATAAATATAAATGTTTGAATCATTGATGGTTTATTTCAACATCACTAACAACTGTCACTTCCTTTGTCTGTGTGTTTGCAGGTTTATCTGATGTGCCGTGAGTGGTGGGAGCGTCTTGCCCCAACCCTGGCCTGCAGCCCTGGTGCCGCGCGGCCTGGCTCACCAGGATGGACCCTGCTCATTCCTTTAGGATGGAGCTGGACGGGCTGGACCTCCAGCAGGTCCCAGTGCTGTCGCTCGACCAGATACGTGCCATCCGGGCCAACAATGACTATGTGGAGAGGCCCGTGGCGCTGGAACCGGCGTCCCAGTCCGGATTTTTTTATCCCCATGACGACCGTTACCCTCATGGAGTATACACCCATCACCCGCAGCCCCCCTTCCACTCCGCCATGCCGCGCAGCCAAAGTCAGCAGCAGCACACTCACCTGTCCCACCTGAGCCGTTCCAGTACCATAAGCTCCTCCATTTCTCGGACCAGTGCCACGTCAGACCAGCGGCTACTGGCAGGTTTGACGCCGTCTCACTCTGGGTTAACTTCAGTGATCCGCTCTCAACCTAAAGGAGAACTCAAGCCCGACACTTCCTTTGGTAAAGGCCTGACAGAGGACGAGGCCGAGCTGGGCCGTCACATGTTCATCTGTGAGCGGTGTGGTCGCTGTAAGTGCCAAGAGTGCTGCACCCCCCGCCGCCTGCCTTCCTGCTGGGCCTGTGGACAGCGCTGTCTGTGCTCCGCCGAGAGCGCCGTGGAATACGGCACCTGCTTGTGCTGCGTTAAAGGCTTATTCTATCACTGCTCCGCCCAGGACGACGATGATAACTGCGCTGACCGGCCGTGCTCCTGCGCTCCAGCCCACGCCTGTGCCCGCTGGGGCATAATGGGGCTGCTGGCGCTCTGCCTGCCTTGCCTTTGTTGCTACCCTCCTGCCAGGCTGTGCCTTGCCCTGTGCCAGTGCGCCCACGATCGGGCCACGCGTCCCGGCTGCAGGTGCAGCAACACCAACACTGTGTGCCGCAAGATTTCCGCCTCCAACCCTAACCCTGGTCACCCCTCGCTCCGCAGCAAAGCTCTGGAGAAGCCGTTATGACAGGCTTGGATGGGGGCCAGGTGAAACAGTTTCCCCTCAGCCGTGGCCAAAGCAACACTTTCGCCAATCAGTGCCACAGCTGACGTTGTGACAACAATGCCATTGTGACCCACCTACCTACATATGACAAGCCAACCAACCAACCAACCAACCATGAAGTGTTGTTCACCTAACGTACCTTGAATTTACTTCTTCTCCAGCTCAGGAGGGACCAAAGCTTTACTGTGCCTGTTCACGTTGGAGACTTCATGCCTAAACAACAAAAATTCATCCTGAAGGAAGAAGCTGTCGTGCTTTGCTGGACTGCCCTTCAACCTTAACCAAGACGTCCACACAGAAATCACCTCTCTCTTCATTCCGTGGTGTGACATGGTCGTCTTAAAATCTATTTATTTATTGTTGATCCTCCTTCCTCCTCAACCTTTGCGAACAGAACGCACAGAAGCGGGTGATGGACCAAATCATGGAGGAAAAGACGCCTTATTGCGGTGACGTGTACGGTCTACGCCATTGGGAGTTTCTGTCCTCTTGAAAGAAAGGATCATAAGAAGCATGAGAGACTGAGATCACAGTGACATTCAGCAAACTCCACAAAAGGCTGAAGGCGAATGAATAAAGAAACCAATGTTATGTCGCGGCGAATATCTGACTGGGACTCGGAGCAAAGCACCAAGGCATAAAATGAGAACAAAGACACTTGTAACACACCTGTGACAACAGTTTGACACCAAAAAAAAAAAAAAGGGACCATGCACTGTACGAACTGTGTGAACTTCAATGCTATTAAGCTCATTTGTAAAGGAAAAGCACTGTGAGGTAGATGGACAATGTTTTCCTCCGCAGCCAAGAGCTGAATGGGGATTATTTAACCGGAGGGAGGGTGCATCCATTGTGACTAGGCAGCGTGTGTGTGTGTGTGTGTGTGTGTGTGTGTGTATGTGTGTGCGTGTGTGTCCTCCCACTGTACAACCTGTGTATGTAGAGCGTGTGTGTATGTTGTTTTGTCAGCAGCAGAAGCCTCCCTTGTCTTATTTTTAGCAGTGCCGCTTCAGTGGAGATCTTTGGGGGGTCTGGTCAGGTTTCCTCCTGAAGTCAGTCTGTCGCCAACCTCCCTCCTCTCGCCGGCCTCCTTCACTGGCCCCCACCTCCATCCTTCTCTCCCTCCCATCCTCAAATCAAATGTTCTCTTCTCTGAATCATCTCCCACCCAACTGAGCCTTTACATGTGCTGCCACCATGGAGGTACAGCGAAGAATTTCACAAGCCCTAATTATGCAAGGGACATTTGTTTTTACTCAAAATAAATTAAACAGAGGTTCAGTTTCCAGAGCATTTAGAAAGATATAACTAATCCAAACCTGCTCAAAGGATCGCCTGAATCCTTGGTATCCCGATGTTTTGGAGATTTAGAGTTAAGCCGCCTGAGTCGAGGCGCATTATTCCCACACACCCCTATATCCCCTCCTGCCTCGTCCGTCTCTCCTCTTACGCTCAGAGGACTAAAAGCCTCCAGTTCCTGGTCCACAGAGAGTTGATCAAACAGGCAATTAGCTTCATGATAGCTCTTAATGGGCCGGAGAAGAATGGAGCGTGGGAGGGGAGGGGAAGAGAGGGGGACAGGATGAGTGGAGTTGTGGTGTTTGGCAGATGGACAGCTGATGGGGAAAAAAGAGATGCTGGGAGGAGAGGGGGAGAGAGAGAGAGGGGGAGAGAGAGAGGAGAGACTTCAGATGAAGGGAGGAAAAGAGGAAGGAGAGGAGGATGCTGATGTCACCATGCAGTCAGATCGTGCTTTGCTCTTGGTTGAAATGACTTTTAGAGGAAGGAAGGCTTCGAAGCTGACGAACGAACAAAAAAAAAAAAATGAAAAGAAAAAAAAAAGCATCAAACGGGTGCATATGTGTGTGTACGCTTGTGTGTCTGTATGCATATGGGCTTTTCTGTGCGTGTATGTATGTGTGTCAGGAAGCATCACCCAGGCACAGAAACACACACACACACACACATATATACACACACCCCGACTTGATTTGTTAAAAGTTACTTTGCTATATTTTTATATGTAAATACGGGCTATTAACTGTATAACTATTTTTATTCTGCTTTATTTTGTTCCTATGAGATTGATATTATTATGGCCGTTTTCCATTATAATGAACATTTACTTATTTACTGTCCAACTTCTTATCAATTCAGGAACTTTTGGGGCAACTCTGAACAAGGAAAACGGTGTAGCAACAAGTCGTTACCGTGTCCCTTAGCATAGCTCAGCATCATGGCTTGGTGTTGAAGCCCTCCGAGTAACCTTTATGAGACCAAATACATCTTTAACATCAAGTACCAAAAGCTAAGCTCTGAAGCTGTTTGCCTTTCAGTCAGTTGTACTCTGGATCATTCCCTGTTCTTTGTTCTGGTATTAAAAAGAACAAAATTAGGATTTGTCTAACAATTCTTCTCAGGTGTGTAACATCAGTGCAGCTGCGATCACTATTGCATGTGGTATAAAGCCGGATTTCTAAAGGCCTCAGTATGCCTCAAACAAAGTGCTTGTCAAATCATCTGAAAGCCTCTTTCTGATGGTGGAAGCAACCATTTTTGTGACTTTCCCAAACACAGCCTGTTGTGCAGGGATGGAAAACTAGGCAGAGTTGTTTGAACTTTCTCTCAATTAATTTCTTCAGTTGTGCAAATCTGCAGATGCCGACAAGGAGAGAGATTGTCCAACAATGCACCATCATCCCCATGTGTACGATTCATTGCAGGATTGCAAAGACTTGCAAAAGTCACAGAATACTTAGAGATCAGATGCCTTCAGAAGTGGTTAGGCAATATGTTGTTTGAAATAGTTTGAAGCATAATAAGGCCTTAAAGGTTACCAAGGTTACCAAGTTTACCAAACTACTCTACAGATTGGTAATAGTGCACAGTTACACTTTTTTCTCCCTCACACAATACAATTCAGTTTCATTCACAAACCCATTTGTAAGTTTTGCTATTGCTGCATAGCTAACGTTAGCATTTACAGCTGTTTATTTACCAGTTTAGAAGAAATGTTGCGCATCAAATGTCATTCCTTTACTCCCCAGAAGCTGTTTCCAGTGGAGGAACGCAGCCATCTTGTTTTGCTTCTGTTCCTATCACCTTTTTTTCCTTCGACTAATGTTAGCATGCTAACCAGCTAGCCCCAGCCCAGTTGGCCAGTCTCATCACTTTAGCCCTGAAGAAGTAGCACTGCTCAGAGGGCGTATATAATTATATCTATTCTTTAAGTATATAATATCTTGTATTGTAAATGCAATGATGGCTGAAACTCTTGGCAAGACTGGTAAGTAAACAGTTAATGCTAACGTTGGCTATGTAGCAAAAGCAAAACAACTAGATTAATATTAGTAAGTCATTATATTTTTTGGCCAAATTGCTCTTCTCGGCCCTCTTCCAGGAGATGATGATTAATTAAGAACACTTTTTTAATTGTGCATTATAACAGTTTATTTCTACAAGTGGTAAGAAATATTTTATTATTCTTTTATGTGTTTATTTGGTTAATGTTTTTTCCAGGCTGTGTAAATGTTGCCCCAAATGTTTCTGCTCTCACTGGTTTCACTTTGAGATGGGTTGGCAACTGTGGAGGACACGCTCACCTTAAACATGGCTTTGTTTTCTTTTGTTTTTTAAATGTTGCAACTTTGTCCACTTTTAGTGTTACCTATGACTTTATAATTATTATAATTATTATTATAAGCATTGGCAACCAAAAATCATAACCTGTGTAATTGACACTTATTAATGCAAATCACCTAGGCTGATATTATGTCCACATTAATGCGATTGAATTTGAAATCCTTTTATTTTGTTTTGTCTTTTCATCCACACTTGGAAAGCGTTTTCAACCACATAAAACAAGTGAACACACTTTTAAAAAATGCTAGTCTGGAGAAACTTTTCAGAAACGCTGATGTACACCTACCATGGGAACCATTTATGATGCATGCATGCTCTGTGAATGACAAACAATGCTTCAGGAACAGCAAGAAATCAGTTGGCGGCCAACTGAATATCATCTGCAGATGCCTTTAATTTAAAAAAAAAAAAAAAAAAAAATTATGTACTTTTTTATTTTTGTGGTGAAAAACACAGTGTGGACTGAAAAGTGGAAAATGTTTTCAAATTTAATCTCATTTCTGTGGACATGGCCTCAGATTGGTTCTACACGCACACACTGTCTCCTCTACAATGATTGGATGACGTATGTCACATCTTGGTGCTTGTGGAGACGACTTGAGGAACATTTGCTATTTGCACCCGGATTGTTTTCTATCTCAGCTGGATGATGTTTCACATTAATCTGTGTTCAGAGTAACTTCAAATATTTACAGTCACAGTTCAACCATAACCACTTCAGTATGCAATGTTTTGTAAGTACTACAGATACACACAGAGTGATTCAAGCAGTGCATTGTGGGGTCAAAAGCCAAATCAACTTCCAGTGATTCTCATGTTTAATTAATCTTTTTTTCCCCCCAGAGTTAATGTTTAACTATTCTAAATTATATCCCTACCTATATGTTTGCTAGGTTGCCAAAAACACAAATTTTCTCATTTTAAAAACATTAATATTATGGTGGAAAAGGGAGCTAGATAATGGCAGGATGAAGAAGCATTTGGCATCAATTAAAAAGGAAAATATAATGTATCTTAACAATTCATTTCAGAGAAATTAAAAACAACTTACTTGTTGCTAATTTTAAGGTTATTTCTGGGAACTTACTTCATGATACAGTCAAAAACCACACTCTTAACATGGCTGCCATCAGAAACTTCCAAACCTCACCTCTGCCAACTACCCTATGTGTATCTGTACGTACAAATAACACACAATATATAAAATCTCTTAATTCCAAGATTTCCCAAACATTTCCGATGTTTCCAACATTCCTCCCTCAGGACCGGAGCTCGTGTCAGGAACCTGTCTGATGCTGTACGTGTGCAGGCTGCCACTATAACCACTACACGTCTCCTCTCGTGTCTTAGCAAGCATCGCTTTTGGTACAAATTGGCATCTTGTATGCTGTAAAAGAATTTAAGGAGAGTATATGGAACAAATATATATAGAAATCTATCTAAAATGAATATATTATATATGGAACAATATGCATTTCACACTTTGTTTCATCGCTGATATTGCTTCATGGATATTTATTTAAATGGTTGCAACAATGGCAGTAATAATAACCACGAGGATGATGTTGATGAGTGAAGTATTTATTTTAGCGGTCAGAGGAAATGAAGAGCACCGATGTTGTTGTTGTTGTTGTTTGTCTTTTGGTTTTGTTTATTTGTTCCCCTCAGTGTGGTGTGGCTGCTGCTACCCTCCTGGCTAAAGATGAACCAATAAAAAGTTTCCAAACAGACCACATTTGTGCTTTCTGACTGATTTATCATCAATAAAATAACACAATATTAATTTTGACACATTAATATAATTGATTGGGCCATATTTCCAGTGTATGTTGTTTGGACATATAGGTTCTGTCATTATTGCCCCATCGAGCTTTACCCACCTCTCAGTGTAAGCTATGTAGCATATGCTGAGCCGATATTTAAATACATTTATTCAAATAATACAGGAAGTGGGTCACGCCCAGATCACAAAATAACATTAGAGGTTGCCCCTGATGCATTCTGGGATGAGAACTAAAAGTGAAAACAGCAAACTGTCGTCAGGCTTTAACAGATGGCCAAATATACTACCCCTATGGCCAATGTTGAACAAATCATTTGCAATGTGTAATCATTTTTTTTTTTTTTTTAAATGTATTGATTACCAATTACTCCACATCAAAAGTAATTTGTCACATTAGCGTTGTCCAAGGTGCCCATAAACAGACCTTCCACAACATGCTTTTTAACATGTGTAAGAATGGAAAACAACACTTGCTAGTCTAAAGCTAGCTAGCTAGCTAGCTACATATACACAGCTTTGGTAGGTAGTTTTTGGTCGGATTTCTCCAAGCTAACGTTCCACAACACTCTAAACACACAGAGACCGAAGTGATATCAACAAGTCACGAGACCATATAGCAAAACTTAAAAGAACCTTTCAATGTCCACAGCCTTGTACCCTCGTTTTTTTCCTGACACATTTGTTCATCTAACGATTCAACCAGGAGAGTCAATGTTCAACATTGTCCATGCAAAAAATTACTTCTAGAACCTGGGACATCCAAAATAATTCCTCCCAAATCTAAACTCTATTTGATCAGATGATTTAATCCAAACTTAAAACATCTCCAGATCCAAAGTAATAAGTCTTTCTTGGATGTAATGGATATAACTCAGTTGCTTGTTTTTTTGTTAGAAATGATAACATCAGCTGTGGCGAGATCTGGGTGAAGTCAAACAGCAGTTTTATAATTGAGGCCCCCTGGTGCTCCGTTCCCCTCACTTTACTCTGTTGGGCTCATAAATAACTAATCAAGGCTGGGTCACACTAATGGCTTCTCAGAGCAGTGAATACAGATGTGTGTGTGTGTGTGTGTGTGTCTGTGTGTGCATACAAGAGACACGCAAAAAAAAAAAAAGGTGATGAGGAGCGAGGAAGAGAGCTAGATTATTAGACGAGTGTGTGTGTGGTGTGTGTGTGTGTGTGTGTGTGTGTTTATGTGCAAGTGGAGAAAAAAAAAAAAAACCTTTCTGTTCATCATATCAAATCAAAGTGCATTAAGGCAGAGCTCTTAGCATCTTCCACCCTGACACACTTCCCTCTGGAGCCACACATACACACTATGTGGAAGTACAGTGTGTACATGACCAGGCACACAAATGCACACATATTCAGGGAAATAAACACACTGTCTTCATGTCATGTGTGGCACACAAGTAGTAGTGTGTGTGTTAAAAGTGTGGTACAGAAAATGAATAATGCATGAATGTTTCCTTCCACAAGCTTTTACCAATAAACCCATTACTCTCCACCCCTGGACTCTGATATGTCAGAGCATCGTACTTGGTCCTGTGCAGCGCACAGAAAGTTGCAAGTTCAACTCCACTGCTGTGTCTAAGACTCCATATTGCTGTCTTGTTATTTATTTGCTGCAGGTTAACTGCTCTCCCTGGCTGCCTCTTCTGACCTCTGACCCCTCTAGTGTAGTGGGTATACAGTAAATAAGTAAATGTCATGAATTGTTCACACTGTATGTTTAGAACTTTTGGTAGAAATGTGTTGCAGCAGTTACACCTGCACCTGGAAGATATCTGTCTAAGTACGGGTGAGTTGGAGGATGGCACAGCCCTGAAATTCTGATTTACTCAGGCCAAATCCAAGTTGGACTGGAGCCAATATTATAACATCTAAACAATTTTCCCCTCCATGAACAACAACCTAATGCACAGCTGAGAGAGTTAGTGTATATGTTAACAACGAAAGCGGCAAGAGCGAAAGAATTCACTCTGGCTGCCCTGACAAGGATGCTAGATCTGACATTAATGAAATAGACAGCTAGCAACTTTGTTTGGAATACTTGGTATTCACAGCAATCACGTTAACTCCCGATCCGCCCATCTTGTCACTTTCCGATACCGAGTCACTGCAGTGTCCAGTCTAGCACTGCTCAGAGGACGTATTATAACCTCTTGTATTGTAAACGCAACCATGGCTGAAGCTCTTGACAAGACTCCTAAGTAAACAGCTGAAAATGCTAATGTTGGCTATGTAGCAATAGCAAAAAAGCTATTTTAACAGTTCAAAAACATACACTGTCCTATCAGCTTGAAGCTTGATTTTGAACTGGTGACATGTTTCAGACTTCTGCTACAGAAAATTACTTCTGTTTGGGATCTCAGAGACTGCAGCTGTTTAGATACAGTGGGTTCGAGGTCTATCAGGGAAAAGAAAAACAACTGAAGGGAAAAAAATGGCTTACTCATTGAAATGTTTTGATACTAAAGTGATTGCCTTTTCAATATCTTACTTTGAGGAACTGAACTGAAGTGTTTCTACAAAATGTCACAAAAGACAGCAACAATCTCAAATGTTAAAGCAGCCACATACAAATTTTGTCCAAATAAATTATAGTTTAAAATTATGATTTAAATAACCGGACTAGATTCAGCACCAGTTTTAAACACTCTGCCATGGACACACTTTAGTCTTTACCAAACGATTTTCTTTACTGGATACATCAGTTTGGTTTAACCTGCAGCTAAAAGTTATTCTAAATCTACATTTGCACATTTTTGTCCAGCTGTTTAGTCACTATAACAACAGGTGATCATCTGTTTAAAACAAATTAATTAAAGCAAAGCATTTTCACTGACGCAATGGCACTTGTGTGACATAATGATTAGAGGTTTAATCAAATTCTGGCTCATCTAATGCTGCAGTGACTCAAGACTAAAAGCTGAATTGATGTAAGTTTGGGTCTGACCTTTTGTGTCTCATTAAAACTCTTGTACTTGTCATTTGGATGTGAATTGAGGGTTTTTTTTCCTGTTGTGTTCCCAGTGGGACAGAAAGCAATGGGGATTTCCAAAGAAAACCTCTCCCTCTCTCTCAGATTCTTGGAAAGCGTAGGAAGAAACATGGGAAGAAAAATGAGTCAGGTGAAACTGAAAATGAGTGCTACTTAAAAACTGGCAATATCCTCTCAATGTGTTCGCTACAGCAAGTATCAAGGGTCAAAGTTGAACCTGGATGTCTGTAAATTGTGATGGAAGTTCACAGAACACACCTTAGGTAGTAATTTAACGTCCACATTGCTAAACAGAATTATCTTCCATATGCCGAAATAATTATCAAGCTATGAGGATGACAATACAGGGAAATAATGAATTGTACTTAAAAGAGGCTCTCGCTTTCTTCCCTCCCATAATGAGACAGGCTGATGAGTGATGCCACTTTCAGCCGCGACCTCTGACCCCACTGTTAAAGCAGTGGGAGTCCAGAGGTGAGGAGCCTCCCCCCACCCTGACCGACCCCCTACCCTCGCCAACTTGTGCATCTTCACTGAGGGCCTTGTTGTTTCTATACAGGCGCTGTCCCGGTGCGCCCTGGGAGTCGGTCTCACAGCCCCACAGAAACAAAACCGCCTGTCCGTCAAACACCCATGCAACTGTCAATCACTCCGAGAACTATTCTTGTGTGTTTACAGGACCAGTACTGACACACACGAGATCGGCCTCACACGCACTCGTCGCTATGGTTCATAGCTGTCAACGTGCGAGCAAAAAAAACAAAGGGATGCAAATGAAAGGAGGTCAGAGGTGAGCGCTGGCTACAGAACAGCAGCGCATGAGGTGGGAGGGATTCAGTGTCTTGCTCAAGGACACTTCAGCAAGGTGAGTGGTGACACATGTCAACCTCACAAATATGTTTACCGTGGTGATTAGTGATGTAATGTGGTAATCGTCACACAATGGAAAACCATTTACAGCTCCTTAAACATCAACAATTTGTTGTTATTTGTTTAAATTTACCATCACCGATAAAGTTGAGTGGTGTTTGCACTCCACTACATTACATTTGATGATGGAGCAAGAAGCATGAATGAGAATATGTTTTTGGGAAATTCTGTTTTAATTGTGGGCAAGGTCTATGATGTAATGACCCAAGACACAAAACGGATTCAGATGGCTTAGGTGCTGGCAGGGAGTTTGGAAAAGATAAGAGGTCATAGCTATGGCTTCTCTGTGTGTGTGTGTGTGTGTGTGTGTGTGTGTGTGTGTGTGTGTGTGTGTGTGTGTGTGTGTGTGTGCGTGACAGCGAGCTCCGATAGGAAGTTGGGGATTTGGAAGGGAGGAAAAGATGAAGACAGGAGGAGGAGATATATGAGATGATATAGTTGCACATGATAATACTTTCTTGCACGCAAGTATATCAAGAACTCGAAGCAAAAGAAAATCTCACTTCCAATCCAACCTGTGCAGACGTGTTGATTCAGCTTCATGCTGAACTACTGTATAATGCAATATCATTCAAACAGCGACACACGCTCCAAAATTTACAAGTTGAATCAACACCTCTCTTATAAAAAGGGCCCATATTGTAGACCGTGAGATTTCCATGTCTTTTTTGATTGTAAAGCAGGCACCGTAGCACCGTAGCATGTTTGTTCACATACATGTGCTTCCTCCTTTGCATGCACAGAATCCCTCGTGAAAATATGGCTCCATAGCACTGCTGGTGGCCAGAACCTCCACAGGGTGCCTTTAAAGAGCTCAGATGGTTTCTTTTGGCGGGCAGTGGCTGAAAGTGCTTAGAGTGCCAGAGGGTAACAGCTGGAGCAGGTATTATGCTGAATGAGATCATTTTACTGTCCGTCTTTACAGAGTGTTTTTATTGATGGAGGGGTGTGTCTGTAATTTTGGGGATGACTTTTTTTCTTTAACAACGCACTGGAGTTTTATGTTGGTTTGACTATGTGAACTGTTATGGGCGATGTGAGAATAATTTCTCAACATTTAAAACCGAAAAGGCAGATCCATTTAGCGTATTAGCTGCACCTGTTGTATCCAGCCCAACGTCCAACCACCACTTTCATCACAAGCGTGTGTGTGTGTGTGTGTGTGGGGTTGTGATTGTAACTGATTAAAGGGGCCGCAATTTGGCACTGAACCAAGATGAAATTCTGCACAACAACCTGCACAACAACCTGCACATTTTAGCAACATCTGTAAACTAGACTCTAGTTTTCTTTATATTGTAAAGCTAAGACATACTCCCACATTTACTAAACGACAGCGTTTGCTACCTGTGTTGTTGGTGCATCGGTCAAACGCTGCAGATTAGTGTAATGCAGCACTTCACATCGGCTTAAAGATGCTCAACAGGAAACGGACAACACAAACTGTGATGACCATCAAGCTGAATCAGAAACATGCTTTCAAACCAAACTGCTTCAGCAATGTTGTTTCTGATGATCAGTTAAGATAGATGACGAAACTTTGAACAGTGGAGATTCGTGGTGTTGGACTTGCATACAGGAAACATGTAGGAGAGAGAAATCCAGGGAGCGAGGGAGGGCTTCACACAGCTGCAGCGATGGGGGAGGGTGGGAATGTTATCTTCAGGGGTCGAGAGGTCAGGAGAGAGGTTTTAACTCACTTCCTGTTTCTGCTGCTGGGATGACAAAACTCCTCTCCCTGCCCTCTGGAATTCACATCCATCCCTCCCTCCCACACTCTCATTCTTTCGTCCCCTGTCCTGTCTTCAGCCCCCCCCCCCCCTCACTTTAGCAGCTCACAATAGCTGCGTTCCAATTCAGATATTTTCATGTAAATTATGATGTGCAGAACTAGACGAGCTGAGAGGAAGTGGCAACATTTGATTTAAATCTCCCTGATTTTTCAGACTTTGGAGCCTGACCGTGATTTATCAGTCCAATAAAACTGATTTTTCATACACACTCTGTATGACCCAGAGTTGGTTCGTGTTCATGTGGACAGCTCCATTTCTCCGTCGCCATCTTTGTAAAAAGTCCAATAAAACCAACATTAGCTGGCAGTGAAGTATCCCTATCCACTAGTTTTGCGGATGTTTGTTGCTGACACTGTGGTCAAAATGGGTCAGCAGATGCAGATGCAGCTGTGTTGAAGGGCTAAGATAAACCATTTGGTTCAAATATGTTCCCACCCACTTTATAAAAGCTCATTTGAGACTCCTTTAGCTTGTTTTATTTGGTCAAGTGAGAGAAATACCAAAATATGGTGTGGTTTAGAAAGAGGATCCCAAAAACACAAGGGGTTATGGGTAGGAGGGAGCAGATGTTGACATGATATTTCATACCGGGATAGCAAAATGAGTAAAAACTTGGAATCAGGAAGAGGTAAATCACTTTTTTTTTTTGACTCCCCCAGTGTCTAATGAACAAACTGCTTGTTAGTTTCTGTGAGTTGTTTTTCAAAGTCATTGTGAAACTAAACAAAACTGCACCACAGACGACTGTTGATATGTGAGTCTTCTCGTCAAAATGTTTAAAAATAGTTTGTTTCTCCTTCCGTCCAGAACTGTGGGCTTCTCTTTCGGATGCGTGCGTCTCTATCCCTGCATTGCAAACTGTCGTCTGGTTGGTTTGTGTTGACGTAAACGCTGACCACAAACAGGCAAGAGGCCGTGTGACGCAAACGGCCATAAAAACCCAAACTGAGACGCATATTCTGAACTCGCTGTTTACATGTTCAAAGAAAACTCCTAAACCTGAATAATAGACAAATCCCAAAACTTAAATTAAGAAAATGCTGTTTACATGACCCATGTCATATTCCAAAGTATTGTCATATTAGGAATTATAAAGGAATATCAGTAGGCTCGGGCCGATACTTGATAATATCGAACACTGTGATATCTGGCCTGGATGGTATCAAGATATTACTTTTTGGATATCGCCCAAGCCCAAATATTAGTGTGCATGTAAACATACTGATGGGTGGGTGTGGCTTTTTTTGCACCTTCAACCACACTCAACTATAATACTGCTGATAAACTCTTAAATATTAAACTTATTTGCTGAAGTAAGGAGTTGCAGATTTGTCGTCTCATGTCCTTGAAGGACCTTTACTCATGTTTTAGCCCCTTCCCAAACCTTACTGAACATTTCTGCTCACAACAGTTGCATTTACTGAACATTATGTCTGCTTATTTTTGTCTCGCTACATTACTGTTGTGTGGTTGTTGAGTTGTCAAACCTGTTGGCACTTTAAGAGGCACGATTACTTGATTCTCAGGCCAGTTGTAGCGAGATGAACCGAAACCAAAGGCTGCAGATGGGAAAATGAAGAGCTATCAAGCCTACACAGTTTGGCAACAAAAGTGGGCTGTAATAATACAAAACATGTGTGATTTGTGACTCAAAAAGATGCAAGATTCTTTATCCCATATCAGTGTTTAAGAACATGACTTCTTTTATTGTGTAACTTGTTAACATTTTTGAAGACTAGAAGTTAAATTCTTTGTGTTTTATTGTAATATTGTGTAAATCTGGTACAAGCAGGCAACCTAATGTAGGTCATGACCAGGACTTTACCACACACATACACACTCACAAGCACAGACCCCTTGTGTGCATGTCATTAATATAGACACACACACACACACACACACACACACACACACACACACACACACACACACACACACCCTTTCTGTGATTTTCAACAGACTCTGTGCATCCTGTAGAGAATGCAGAGGAAGTGATTGAATAATTCAGCATATTTCCTGAACAGTAATGGCCCTGCTGCTGATGGCGGTGTGGTATTCAGCAGTGGGGTTAAGTGCTGTGTGTACTCAGCCAGCCATGCAACCAACCAGCCATTCATCCATCCATCCATCCGGGCTGGGTTTGGCCTTAAGTTTATTTACAGCCACAAAGCATAAAAACAGGGAAATTACAGAGGAAAAAAGAAAATTAAAATGAGCAGGAGAAACTCTAGGAAAGCTACATCTGCGTATACAGTTCATGAAAACTTTTGATGAATGATGCTTTTGAAAATGTGTATTTTACTGTAATTCTCAAATATGATAAAATGTCATGCAGCATAGTGCTAGTTCATGTAAGCATTAATTAGCAGGTATTCATGTCTGCAATCCCTATTCCTTGCTGGTTAGCTCGTTAACTAGCTAACTAGCGAGCAAATGAACTAGCCTTGGGTTAGCCTTAGAGCAAGACACCCGTACGCCCAGCTGTGCTAACGATGCGAAAGGGAGCGTACAGTTATTAATCCAGCATGCAGCAATGTCTCTGCTCCACATACACCCCACCTCTTTGCCCATTTTGGGATTAGCCAGGAGTTAGGTAGTGTCAGGAACCGCCAAGATGGCAACGGTAGAGCAGCCCACTCTGCGTTTCGTGTGTGACACCACCAAGGCTACTTCCATCTTTAGATACAGGTTATTGTAGCATCCAATCATTTTCATCTATAGATTATCCCTCAAAGAGCAGAGCTTTTCCCTTGCACTAAATCTAACTTGCAACTATTTGCCATAAATGGTAAATTTATAGCAGCATTGATAAAAAAACAGAGAGAAAAGAATGAGTGAGTGACAAACCTGCAGGAAAAAAACCACTCAAAGAACAGGCTTGATGTCAGCGCTGTATTTTGGCTGTGTATTTTGGGACAGGGCGGGAAATCCACGGCCCTGGGCGTATTATATTTAGCCATTTGGTCCAGGAAGTAGGATGAGAAAGCGAGGCGGTTGTTAGATATTAGTGAGCCTTGTGAGATGAACCGGGGTTCCCACTTTCCCACAGTCTGAGCTGGAAAACGCTGGACAGAGGCCCTGACAGCTGGCCCCGCTAAGGACCCTGGGTAACAGACTGCCCACTGCCTCCGCAGGAAGGAGAGGTCACGGTGCAAGCACACACACACACACACACACACACACACACGCGCTGCTGGCCCAGCACAAACAGGCTTGAGATCTTTTTATTTACCTTCACTTATTCCATTATTTTGGAAGATCAGTTGGTTGGTCGACTTACTCTGTGAAGCCGACACCTAAATGTTTCCTTTTGAGTCGTTGCTTCACTGAGTGAATTAGTGTCCTGTTCTCAGTCACAAAGCTCTGATAAATCCTTCCAAGTCATACGTCAAAGGACACATCAGATGCTACAGGTGATAACTTCACTGGTCCTGAAAACTCGCTCACTTCATATCCTAAGTATTTTGTGTTCGGTCAGATTTGACTCACAATGGCTTGGCACATAGCACTAATGCAGGACTGCATTACTTATAGTAAGAAGCTTATTCAGTGCATTTGCATACAATAGAGTTACAGTCAGCTTTTTTTTTTTTGGTCAATCTGTCTCAAATCAACCTTCCTCCTTCTCTCCTCTCCCTCCAATGCTGTCTTTCACTCTGATTATAGTTCCTACTGCTCTCCTCTGTCTGTCTCTACCTGCCCTCCACTGTATCTTCATTATGACATCTCTTTTTCATCCTTGTCTTACTGCTGCCTCTCTCTCTCTCTCACACACACACACACACACACACACACACACACACACACACACACACACACACACACTTCTCTTCCCACAGTGTTTCTGGTCAGGGAGCAGAGAGTGTGGGAATCTTTTCCCTGTGTGCCAAATGTATGATGAGTCAGAGCACACACACTATTTTTTGACCACAACACAGCAGCCTTGTATTTGCTATTATTAATGCCTTATAGTTTTAAAGTTAGGAGTTAATCATGGGAATTTTACCGCCTGGCTCTGTGCACGAGCTGGAAAATACTCTCAAAGTTAAAGAGCCTCCTCTCCGCGGTGTGAACGCATATGGAGGTTATGTCTTCTCTTCCTGAGATCGTTCAAGTTCCTGATAAGTTAGTCAGTTTATCTGCTACTGCGGCTGAGAGAAGAAAACTCTGATGTTTTAGTAAAGTTGTAGCCCCCTCTGGTGGCGTTATTAAGACATGGATTGCTATATGACAGGAATCATGTTCTTCAGTGGATTTACAATTCCTATTTGGATGTAATGACCATTAAGTGCCATAAAACTAATGGCAATACTCCCTAAAGCACAGTCTCAGGTGTGTTCAACTCAACCAGCTGCCACTAAATAACATTTTCATTAAAATCATGACTCACGACTCACCCACGACTCTTACACATCTGCTTCAACAGGTGAAGTATGAGAAATGCATCAGCTCACAAACACAGAGACTGAATGAGAAATTCAGATGAGCTGCAACAATAATGTTAATCATGTTTTATATTTTCATGTTACATTTGCTCAACTGTTCAAAGCGGTGCAGCACAGCGGCACAATAACTGAACATCTGCAAACACTGCAGGCAGCAAACACCAAAACTGCAACAACAGTAAAGCGGATCACATTGCATGCTGTGTGATTCATGGCTGACTTTGCACAAGCTGCCCCTCCCTCTTACAGCAGCCTCAGCTACAACAACCTGCTCCTGGCAATTTCACACAAAGTCACTATCTCACTTTAAATAACAAACACACTTCAGACTTCTGGATACACACACACACACACACACACACACACACACACACACACACACACAATATCACACCATATAAACCACAACAGCATCACACTTTGTCATCCTTTTGTACTAGACCCCCCCACCTGACCCCCCTCCCTGTCAACATGGATGTTAGTCTGACTCTATTATGTGTTGTTTGCATTGTCAATAACATAAAGACAATAACAACATTGCTATGGGAAACAGATAAACCAACTTAAAGCGACAAAACAAAGCAAAACAAAAAAGCAAAACACCAACATAGCAGAACCACAGCCAGGCCAAATCCCAACTGCATCTAATGATTATTTTAATTATCAATTAATCGGTTAGTTTATAAAACAGCAGGAAAACCGTGAAAACCGAGAAGCCATTTTCTAAATCAAACATCAAAGTTAAAATGGAAAAGCAGCAAGTTCCCCGGTGTTTAGTCCTTAGCTACAACCGTAAAGCAGGTGCATGTTGCAGCAGTGACACTGACGCTGTCTGGTTCAGAAAATGTTTCCTACCTGTGTTCCCTGACGTCCGTCGCGTGACGTCCTCAGAAGATAAACAACACGTGCAGCTCAGCAACATGTCCATGGAAAAAAAACAAAAACAAAAACAGATTCATCTCGACTTTAGATCCTGTGAAGCTTTGGTCGCTTGTTAATAGTCCGAATCCCGCGTTGGAAGAAGTAAGGAGGGAACACAATTTGAGCAGCAGTTTAGTCCCCGCCCCTTTACACACCTGTGCACAATTGACGAATCACTGCGCACAATGTGCCTCTTCACTGAGGTTGTTTTGGTTTTACACCGTATTACTGATACGGATATTTTCCTAGACTTACAGTATAAATTACAAGTAATTACATTTCTACATGAACTAATCTAATTATTAAATTACTCTTATGTATCGGGATGAGTGCAGGGATTAACTCAGTGTACAAAACTATGTTAAATCATATGGGTCTTTAAAAGAAAAGCTGTTAATCAGCATTTTCTCAGACTAATAAAGAAACTTATATCCCATCTAGACAGGTATCCCTGGGTTCTTTACCGACACTCTGTGGCCAAAAGTTTGTGGACAAACACTGTTCTTTTCCGTACTTCCTGGGCTACACTCCTTGGAGTCAGTGGAGGAAATTCTTAGATTTAGACAACAGTTTGGTGAAGGAACTTTTTCCTGTTTCTGCACGACAACGCCTCCATGCACAGAGCCAGCAGGGTCCATGAACACATGATTTTGATGTGGAAGAACTCGGCTGGCCGGCGCAGAGCCCTGACCTCAACCCGATCCAACACCTTCTTTGGATGGATGGGGTGGAAAGAACACCAACTGTGAGCCAGGCCTCACCGCCCAGCATCAGTGGCCGACCTCACTAATGCTCCCTGCTGTTGATACCACAAGAGGGGAGGCTTTTACCACAGCGGATTAATGCCCATATATAATGACATGTTCAACAGTTACACATGGGTATAAAATTCAACTGTCCACATACTTTTGGTCAAATACTGTATGATGTCCTTTTTTTTCTTGCTTAAAATTGACACTTCACCTTAAGCACAAAGAAAGACAGATTTAAAGCCACACAGGAGACAGGTCTGTGTGTGTGTGTGTGTGTGTGTGTGTGTGTGTGTGTGTGTGTGTGCGTGCGTGTGTGTGTGTGTGTATAAAGGGATTGCATTTCTTTTTTCCTTTTTTAAATATCTGGTTATTTAAAGGTTTAAAACACCAGTTCTGCTGAGTCCCAGGTCTTCTGTAAAAACAAAAGAGCAGCAAAGTGAAGGGAGCACAAAAGTTTATTTTCCTGCCTCCATTCACCACAGAGCTGCCCCTCATTAATAATAAATACATGCTCTACTTTCTACAATACGTTTTGGGGGGTTGCAGTGGAAAGGAGGGGGAGGAAGAGGAGGGCAGCAGGGGTGAAGAAGAGGAGAAGGACCAGAAAGACATGCACATCCCCTCTTGAAGGAGACTTCAGGATGGAGTCAGAAGAGGAGAGGGAGAAATAGTGGAGTGATTAAATGAGGAAGGAGAAGGTAGAAGAGGAAGGGGAAGCAATTCAGGAAAAGGGAGGGAGGTGTAGTGAGGAAAAGAAAGAATATAAAGGATGAAAGGAAAAGGAAAAAAAGTAAGAAGAGAAAGGAGGGAAAGACACTGTAGAGGACATATAGGAGGACCTATCAGAGGAAAGGAAGGGAGGAAGGACAGGATTGAAGAAGGACATACAAGAGGAAAGGAGGAGGTAAGGAGGGGAGAGAAAGGGTGGATGTAGTGGAGGAAAGCCAGTGAGTTCTCTGGACGACAGGGGCAGCAGTACTGTTTCTGACCACACGGTGTCAGTATTGGAGCACAGTAATGATCCCTGTGAGTCACGATGCCTCTCTGCTCCTGGTGCTGCTCGGCGTCAGGGCCCATAAAACACAAGGAGCCTCCGACAATCTGCTACAAGCCTGCTTCCTTCAGGGACCTCCAGCTTCAACAAGCTCTGTCTGGCAGCAGTTTCAGGTTAAATCCATCTGCACAGACTGTGGCCATCTCTTCTCCAGGTCCTACTGAGGGGCACTGACTCAGCGCACGTGTTGTTTTTTTTCCAGAAATGGCTTGTTACACTCTGTTAAACACCTTCACACCTGGGAGCCACTCAGTGGCCTCTAAGCAGCTCAGGTGGAGTGGCTCTGGTTTCGGTGACTCCCTGGTTAGGTCCTCCAAAGAAGATCCAGTGTGGTGCTCTCGTGTTGGGAGATATAATCATCAATTTATGATGTTTGACTCAATCCAGGAGTTATTTTGGGATAAAGTGAATCACCATAAAGTGACATCACATTTCCCCTCAACTGTCTTCCTTACTTCCACCTTCTTTTAGTGATTTCATACAATTCCCTGAAGGCCTCTTTACAGAAAACAGACATGAACATGTTGTTTATTAATTGAATTTTGCATTTAAAGATGCTAAACTGCCGCTTCTTGAAAAAAGGCATTGCACCAAAATCACACTGCTACACTTCTGCTGAAACTTTACCTACTAAACCACCCAGTTTCACCGTAACGCCACAGTGCACATTGAGTTTGCATTTGGCAGTGCTGTCCAAATTTATAGCACGAATTCTTATACCCTACGTAGTGGACTCATATTATCCCACAATGCATCATGAGAAGTAGTGTACAACTGATGCTCACTACCCAAGCAATATATACCATCATGAATTGCGCTCTGAAAGAAAGAAAAGCAGCGCAGGAAATGAGAGTGATTTTTCATTTTACCAGTGAGCTCAGTAAATAGTCTTCTACAGAGAACTCCCTGGATATTGAGGCGGGAGCAGTGAATGAGTGAGTGACTTCACACACAACCAATAACTTATAAAAACAACAATGTAATCAGGAAGGAATTTCTGTGTTTTTAAGGTTGGGACTTTTTGGAAAATGCTTCATTTAGAAGTCACCGGTTGTGGGACAGAAAACAATAGAAGACATTTTCATGAACTGAAAATAGTGGAAACAGAAGCAGAGCCGGCCACTTTGGCTCCACTTTATATTACATTTCCTTATGTTCCTGCAGTGGATGGATGAAGTGATGGTGCAGACGGATAACTCCCCCGTTAACACCGATAAAAACCTGATTATACAGAGAGCATGACAGCCTGTGGGCACAATCTGTTTATGTCCTGTCCTTGGAAAGTCTGTACCGCATTTGAAATATTACTTAAAGTACTTCTTAAAGTATTTTTATCACATATATCACAGGGTTGTTACAGTGTATGATATTTTAAGAAGAATCGGTTGCTGGCTTAAAAAAAAAATTGAGCTTGTAAATTCATTGTCGACTTTTACTTTGACATCGGAGAGACAGCAGTTGACAAAACAGTCTCACCACATGATCCATTATGTGGCTTTTCAGGAGCTTTTGATCGTGTCACACCAGAACAGCCCACATGCAGAGCTCAGTAGAAGGGAAATGTGAACGTGTACAGTGCCCGGACTGAGACGTTGTTCCCGAGATCAAGGATGAAATTTCAATCTTATCTTCATACACAAAGAATTTTTGATATCCTGTAGGAAAACCATATATTATGTAATCTAACGATTCACACAGATAATTCAAATATTACAATTAAAACATATTTATTTACTGCCCATAGTATACCTGCACAATGTATATAAGTCGTTGATTGTAATTTGATAACTGTACATCAGGTTCTAAAGTAACAGTGACTGTATTTATTTAATTTCCCACTCCAGAAAAGTGCAGTGATATGATGCAACAAGAGACCTTTAAAATATCAACGAGTCACAGATCCACCAGTGAAGACGTTTTGATCACACTTCATGATCAGCATCAGTTTCCAGGAAACCCAAGACCTGTCGAGCAGAACATGGAGTTCATATAAGGGTCACTGAAAACTGTATTTATAATCCTCTGAACCCCAAGTGATAACTGTTGCTGAGATCCTCTCTTTCTCTCTCTCTCTCTCTCTCACACACACACACACACACACACATACACATCCTCTACATGTGTGTGTGTGTGTGTGTGTGTGTGGCTGATCAATAAGTAGCACTGAGGGAGGTTAGTTGTCACTCATCCAGCGTCTGACATCTGCAGAGGAGAAGGCCTGAGCCTGTGATAACCTCACTGTCTGTCTGACTGACTGACTGACTGACTGTCTGACTGACTGACTGACTGACTGACTGACTGACTGTCTGTCTGACTGACTGACTGACTGACTGACTGTCTGACTGACTGACTGACTGACTGACTGTCTGACTGACTGACTGACTGACTGACTGACTGACTGACTGACTGTTTCATTATCTGTCTGACTGTGTGATGGCATGTCTGTTCATCTGTATGTCTGACCATCTGACTGTTAATCTGTACTGAACAGTGTTTGACTGACCAACTGATTACTCTACTGATTAATGGACTAACTGACTGTTTACATGTCTGACTGTTTGACTACCTGTACTGCCATCATACCATCATACTGTAGCCTAAAATGCTTGTTTTGATTTGAATTCAGATTCACTTATTTGTTAATCAGATATTTTCAGATCTAATTTCAATCATTATCTTTTCATTCAGTGCATTCAGTCAACAGTATAATAAATAGCACAGCTCATAATGTTGTACATTATCTCTCTGAGAGTAGCATTTCCTATGTGAATCAATAATGTGCATCTATGGTGAGCTAAGCCGAAAGGACAAGTGCAGTTCTGCACAAATGTTGCATTTCATACATTTACATTGTAGGAAACATTTTTTCCATAAGAAGTTGCACATACTGTACGTGGTCAGCTCTACTGTAACACCAGCATGGCCTTGTGTACTGTCTAAAAGTAGATGTGGCAGGCAGGAGAAATAAATGTCATATCTGTACACTGAAGGAAGAAACTGGGTCAGAGTACAGGCATGTAGAGGCAGCTTTAACATGCTCTGCAGTCATGCTTACACTGACAGATGCACAGTACAGTATGGCACATGTATGTGCATGTGGTTGCAGAACAAGCATGCAGCCAAAGTGCAAACACACATCCACTACAGCCCATCCTGAACAGTCCCCTCATGTGATGTTGACTTTCATATTACGGCACAGAAAGATTTTGTAAGGGAAGTGAAGGGGGCAGAGGAAGAGGAAGGCAAACTGGGCAAAGAAGCAGGGGGGAGCACAAGCGTTTGGAAAGTCAAAGTGACAGGCAGCGTGAGCCGGCAGACCAGTGATTGAGACAGATGAGACAGATGAGCACAAAGACAACACCCAGACACACAGAGGATGCATCAGTCAAGCAGACAAACACACGGGTGTTGATGCGGGAAGCTGTCCTGTACACCCAGGCAGGCGGGCTCCACCTCTGATGTTGTGCCGTCGGGTTGAGGTGTCTCACTCCGGGGGTGCCTCAGATCCGCCGTCGAGGTGGAGTATTAACACTAACTTCAATGCAGCCAAAACCACTGCAGCCGGCTCTGGGCCCCATGGCGCAGCTCTGCCAGGAGGCTTCAAAAGCTGCTCTGGCAGCCAGATTTCAATGATGCGTCCACATGATGGTTTGGTATTCAAATATATGTTTGATTTTGCTTCAGAGCTCTGAAAAAAAAATCCACTGATCAAATATTACCATGCGTATTGAAACATTTTAGACACCACGAGTCAGAAAATGCCCCGGTTCCTTTTTGTATGAAGTTGTAGTTGTAGTTTAACACTTGTGACACAATGTGGAGAAAACCACAGGGTTGTTATCAAAGCACATCCAATACTGACCACCACAATGTAACCATGAAACGAAGAAGAAGAAGAAGGAGGACACTTCGACACGTGGACTGGAGGAGCCGGGGATCGAACCACCGACCCTCTGACTAGTGGACGACACGCTCCACCTCTGGCCTCCTTTTAAAAAAATCCAGGTATTTTTCAGTGAAAATCTGCGAGAGCTGAAAACGATGAGCTTTGCATATGGGACAGTGTGGACCACGACTGCCTCTGTAACCGTTACATCAGTGCTGCAAGACTCCTGATAACCCTGACTGCTGCTTAGCAATGTAGATTACCGAGACGTTTCTCATCACCTGGGACAGTCTGACTGGACGAACCTTGTCTCGTGCTGCTCTCCACAGAATAAGTTTCATTTCCTGGCAGAAGAAAGAGACAGAAATTGGAAATTGTCTTTATGATGACACAGACGTCCCTGCGTTTACAGAGCGTTGTATCAGTGTAACCGTAATGGTGACCAGACCACATGAGTTAGTCAGCGCTAGAAGTGTTTAGTAGGTGAGAGAAATGAATTTCTGACGAGTTAAAATGAGTCAAAATGTCTTTAAAATATTCTAAATGCCTGAGAATATCTTTCTGATTGTTTCCAAGCTACACAAATGTGGGGGTTTACATTATCCCTCGATAGAAATGTTTCACCTGGACCAAAAAAACAAACCTTGAAGGATCTCCCAGTGAACAGTGAACAAGCTGAAAGGTCAAAGTGTTGACCTTTGAATAGTGAAAGAGGAGTGTGTATCATGATGGTTGGGGGAGGAAACATTGGACGGACTCAGCCACATGTTTGAGCCTCAGTCAGACCCAGACTCAGAAGAGGAGTTCATGTGTTAGTGGGCCCCAATAAGTGGGCGGGATTGGTTCCTTAATTATATATGGAATGAAGCCCTGCTTGTCTGAATCCATTTTTATGAGACTGTCACTGGTTCACTGCAGTTGCAAGGTGGAAGTACGCTGCCGTGGCGTTGACTGCTTATTTTACTCATGATATGTCTTGTATTATGTAAAAAACCCATATGGACCATGTTTACAATGTTAAAAACTAGATTTCTGTCAGAGGGAGTCTTTAAAGGCACCTCTGATGGAGCTGGCAGCTGAGTCATGAAAGAAAAAAGTAATGTAATTGATTACTTTTGCGGCCGAGTAATTAGTAATGTAATAACTTTTTCAATGAGTAATGAAGCGTGATGAATAATTGACCACAACTTTCAAGTAACTTCAGTCAGGCATTCATCTTGACGAGTTCACAGAAGTCTGGTGAAAATTCCGACAAGGAAAAAGTTGGTTAGAAAAAGCGGGAACAAACCGTGGGCCACTGCGTCTCGAACGAGCACCGCTCCAGACGCACCACTTGTGCTCTCCGGACAAGAAAATTAGCCGTGATTGATTCTCGCGTGACCTCCGCGAGCTTGATGACATGAAAGCTGAGCTGCAGAAGATTAAGTAACACATGAGCTTTGTTGAAAGATTGTGTTTTAGTTCTGTGTAAGTATTTTTGTCAGAGAAAACATCACCTCTCTCGAGAGTTTAGGATCACATCTCAGAATGAGGACATTTTCTGCTTGAGGCATATTGACTGTTACTATATTATATTAATCCAGATTTTTTTTTTTCAGAGCTGCAGGTACTTATTTTAAGGCTGTATGTTTCTCCCACATGGACCTTGGGCACATTTCTTTTTTTTTTTGAGTTAATAAAAGTGGAAAAAGAAGAAGGAGGATGAGGAGGGATAGAGAAAAATGTTTCTGTACAGTGCTGTTTTCTGAGAGGAAAATACCATAAGCCACAGAGACGCAGGGAGAGATGGGGAGAAAGAGTGAGTCTGTGTGATAAAGAGGTGTCTTCAATCTAATATCAAGGGGCTTTATTTATTTTGCAACTCGGGGAGGGAGGGAAGAGGGCTTTGGAAATTGTTGGGGGAGCTTTAAGCATCGAGGTACTGCACTGAGAGATTTCAAGGCCAGAGAATTTCAAGAACACAAAAGCAGAAGGAGGAAAAAAAAAAACTCTTTATATATTTTTTTCATTATCAATCCTCAAAACAAATTATTTTTTCTTCAACAGAGTAAGAAGAGGGGGTGGAAGGGAGGGTAGTTGATTTTTCTTTTTTCTCTGTTTTTTTTTTTTTCCTCTTCTCTTTTCTCCTTATTTTTCAACAGATGTAAAAATGATTGAAATCCCAGCAGGCCTCATTACCGCGGTCCTCCAGAGAGCCGGGGAAGGGCTTAAGGTCTTCAAGTAACGATTGAAACATGATTTGTATTAAAGCCAACGATCTTCCTCGCCAGAGCATCAAATTAGCGAGAACCTCTGGTGAAGAAAGGAAGAGATATCACCAAAATGTAATTGTCTCTGACGCCCGGAGCCTTGGATAACATTACAAGCTGAGACACGAGGAAAGCGCTCAAGGAAAGTTTACTCACTGACACTGCTGTTGTAGTTTACCACTGACACTGCTGTAGCGTCGAATTAAAGTCGTCTAACAAGGACAGAACTTTCGATTGTCCAGTGTAAAGGTACGAATCCCACTGCTGTAACAATTCAACATCATATTTCTGTCACAGTTGAAGACATCCATCAGAGCGGATGAAAGAAGGTTGTTGTCTGTGGATCAGCAGAGCGAACGAGCCGGCGGCCCTTTGATGGCTGGGATCACGGTCCCAGAGGAGACCGTACAGTGGCGTCTGCGTTTGAATAATCACGGCTTTATTTTCCCTGTTTGTTAATGGATAGGGTTTAACCTTACAAATCCCAGCGCCTTTGCTTCACAGAACATTGTGTCCCCGAGCCTCCGAGACGCAGGTGATCTTTTACTATCTCTGCAAAACAGACCATCGATGATGTGGGAATATGCAGTCGTGCAATGCAGTATCAACTTATTGCAATGTAGCCTCTGTGACGTCACCCACAGGTTTCTGAGGAACGGTTTTCAAGCTCAGAGTGGGCTGCTTAGCCATTGCCATCTTGGCAGTGCCTGACTCCACCTAACTCCTGCCTAATCCAAAAATGGGCAAAGAGGAGGGACGTGTGTGGAGCTGAGGCTTTGGTGCATGCTGGTTTGTGGCGAGGATACGCTCAGCCACCTGTCACTCAAAGCAACACACCCTCAATTATGCAGAACTTTAAGCTTTAATAAAATTTAAACAGGTGAGTTATATTCAAACCCTGTGCAATTGTCATGAAACTAGCTATAGAGACCTAAACTGTTTTTTGTACCAGGCTGTAAACATGTATATTTCTGCTGTGGAGTTGGGCATGTTAACATGGGAGTCTATTTGAGCTGCAAATGCTTAGATATGAGATCTCGATCTCAATGTGACTTCCTGATTAAATAAAGTATATATACTCAATTCCATAAGGACAAGGTTTCTGTACCAATGTTCTTTGGTTTGAAGGTGAGCTGTTAAACCACTGGAACTCAGCACGAACAAGACTTTAAGCTGGTTTTAAATCGCTCTTTAAAGCAGCCCTTCAACACAAAGTCTGCATCGATACCGCAAACCACACTCCCGGACAAGTGCAGCATCGATGTTTGAGTCTTGATGGCTCTCACCAATCTGCAGCCAGACAGTTTTGTCAGGAGTTGGTGAAACACAAACTTAAGTTAAATGCAGAGCAAATATTGGACTAAGTCGGTTTATTGAGCGGACTCAAAACACAATTTCAAATGGATGATGTTTTGATCGTCTCCTGCCGTCCAGTGGCCAAGATTTGCTTTTATCAGATGGTATATATCCATCTCACTTCCATTTGGAGAGATGAATTTGTATTCAGATGCTCAAGGTTTTGTCCAATCAATAAATGTGAATACAAACAACTTTCCCTCAAAAGCAGCGATCAAAGTATGAGGACTGAAACGTGCGAGCGCGGCGTTCGATTTACAAACTTTTATCTTTGGTGCTCAATTAAACTCATGAAGAGATTAATCCGCCCGGATTTGATTTCAGGTGTCACTACGTGTTGTGTGTTGAGGTGCAGTCCTCCAGCTCCTCAGCAGATAATGAAGAACGCACGTGACAGAAGGAGGAGGAGGAGAGCGCAGTGAGGGAAAGAAGGAGGAAGATGAGGAGGCTTAATTGATTTAATAACCTCGAGGTTGAAACTATTGAGCAGAGACAACGGGAGTCTAACCCTCGCCGAGACCTGCTGAGAGCAAACCTCCTCCCCGTCTGTGTGTGTTTACACTCCCCAACGTCCTCAGGCCTTTTCCATCGCATAAAATCATCACCCTCTGTTTCTCACACCTCCCACTGTAAACACCCGTCCGTCTGAACCTCCCCTCGTTCTGTTCATTTCTGCCTCCTTTTCAATCTTCATCAACTAAACCTTCAACTCTCAAATCCCCCGTCTCAAATGCTCCTGCATCTGAGGGCGTTTCATTTAGTTTCAATTAGTGGAACTACAAAGTTTCTTCTTTCTGAAAAACCAGGAATTAAATTGCATTATTCTTATGATTGGAGCACAGTTCGTCTTCAGCTTCTTATCGCTTATTTTGATCCTTCAATCTTCCTCCAGCTGCCTTTTCTTTCTTCCCTCCCTTGTGATTTTTCTCGTCTTTCACCCTCCTGCTCACGTCTCTTCCCCTTTTCTCTTCTTCTCCCTCCTGTTCCATCTTTTCTCTCCCTCTTTCCCGAGTTAGACGCCGAGGCTGGGCAATGAGTCTGGAGAAGATAGAGGGGAAAGGTGAGGGTGAGAAAAGAAAGAGAGAAAAAAAAAAAAACTCTCATGTCACTCACTCCTCTCCTCCTCCTCCTTTCCCCTGCTCCTCACGTCTCCTTTCTCTCCCTGTTTGTCTGTGTGAATGTAAAGCTTTGAAGGGGAGAAAAGGCGTCGGTATCGATTGGCCCTCTGAAAGATGCAGCCCGAGCAGCCAGACCCCCGCCGCATTGTGAACGCGCCTCCCACCTCTATCACACTGGCAGATCGATAACTCCCCAGCTCGGAGCAGGCCAGGAGTGAATTCAGTGTGGAGGGTTTCTTGGGGAAGAAGATGAAGATGAGGAGGAGGAAGAGGAGGAGGAGGAGGAGGGGAGGGTAAGAGAGGTTTCCACCAGCTCTGCTGAGGAAGGAAAAGTGATGAGGAGAATGACTGAGAGTGACTGACAGGCTGATGTAAAAACAGTATCTGACATGATTAAAAAACTGCCTGAAAGTTACTGTTTGGAAGCTGTAACAGTGAAAGAACTTGTCAGGAATATATATATATATATATATATATATATATATATAGCAAAACTGAATTTCAAACAAAATTCTTTCTGGCATGAAGTTCCTCATCCATAAAACGCCAAACAACAGAACGTTTTCTGCGGGGAAAACAAAGGTCATGAAGCAGCAGCTTTCATTCAACTCTACCAAACAGCTTTCAGCCATAAAACAGCGTTTGTTGTTTGCAGAAACAGCGTTAAGGAGTGCACCAGCGGGGCAAGGCTCTCAAAAATGGATGGGTTGACAATCAGACACCTGAGATGGAATAGCTCTGTTTTTTCCTCATCTAGACACCAGTGCACTGCTGGAACAGCGTTTTCAAATTAATCCACTATGAAGATGGATGAAACAAAGTGGAGAATGTTGGCTGAGAGAGCTCGGAACAAGAGAGAGAGAGAAAAATAAAAAGTGTTTGAAAATCTGTCCACACGACATGGACTCACCTCCACTCCAAACAAAGAGGCTGGTTTGGAAGACAGTCTTTCCAACTGACAAATACTGATCCGATACTGATACTGGTCTTAGACCAAGGGAAATATCCAATCCAACTGCATCTTAAGGCTAAGATGATCCTAGAATCCTTTTATGAACCTTCTTAAATTCATTGCGTACCCTGTTTAGATTTCTTGGAAATAACTTTCATGTTACATTAAGTGTGTCTCATCAAAATGGATTGTGTGGTCTCTTGAGGCCAATGAATGCGTTGACAGTGTCGAGGGAATCTAATTTGAAACACTTACTTCACACTGGAGGAATCCAGTTTAGAAGCGGTTTGCCCAAAGCTCATTGCCACGTTCACCTCAGACGGAAACCTTACTGGTGACGGCCCTCAGACCGAATTCTCTGGGGAAATGAAAAAGACCAAAAAACGAGTGAAAGAAATTTGCTCATTTTACCAAACCATGGAACTGGGGAAAAAAGTAGCAGTAGTTTAGTGATAGTTTGACATTTTGAGGATATGTCTGTGAAGATTGTAAGTCATCCTGGTAAAGGTATTTTCTGTGTGTTATATAAAGGTGGCGGGAAATGCTTGAGGTTCTTGGAGACGTTTCACTTCCTTTCCAAGAGGTCTGAAGAAGCCTCTTGGATCTTGATTAGCACAGACAGGAAAGAAAGCTTGAAATAAAATTCTGCCACATTCCGATCTACAGTTTCTATCATCACTAGAAACTGTTCGCTAGAAGTTCTGTCCACTTCAAACACTTCTGATATAGACTCAGAAATAACCGAGTTTACATACAATACCTCAAAAATGTTAAAAATGGTGCAGTCATAATTCTTCAAAGAAAACTCCTTGTTTCATCACTGGTTTTGCAAAGAAAGAAAAAAAAGGCTCATTATCATTTAACAAGTGCAACATCTTGGAATCAACCCGTTACATGTGAATTTGAGGCGAGGAGTAAGAGAGACAGAGAGAGAGAGAGAGAGAGAGAGAGAGAAGGCAGCTGAGCGCTGAGGCAGAAAAGCAGAGTGAGTCTGACCCCGCAGGTCGGTGGATTATGACTTTATCCAGTGCTAATGAGAGCGGCTCAGCTCTGAATCTCTTCTCCAAATCAATAAAGAGAGCTAATAAGAGCTGGGCCGTTACCGGCTTAGCCAGAGATCACAGCCGGCGGAGGGAGGGCGCGCTTTCGTGGACAACAGGCCCAAGCTGGTGGACATTATCTGGGATAAGAGAGACAGGACCCCCCCTGTGAGGACTGTGTCAAATAGGTGGGGGTGAGAGGGTTTACATTTAATACCTAAATGGTATCCTACACAATAAACACATGTAAGAGAATCATATACATAAAAATGCACATTTTGTACAGTTTGTTTATGAACATGCAATATCTGTGTGTTGTTTCTCATGATAATGGACACTTCATATACATACTAAATGTTTTGTATAGTAGTTTACAGCCATATACTTATAATAATGTATAAGGAGAATATTGGTTTCTGTCACTATGCAGCTCTAACCCTGATTATTAAACAAACCCAGTGTGTGACATGTCTGGATTATAAGTAGCAGGAAGAGAGAGAGGGAGAGGGTGGAAGAGAGACAGTTAGATTTTACAGCAAACATCTCCTATGTCTTTGTTGTCCATTGCAGATAGATGTGTCAGACCCCCCACCCCCCCAAAACCCCAGGCTCTCATGGGGGAAATAGAAGTGAGTGTGTGTGTGTGTGTGTGTGTGTGTGTGTGTGTGTGTGTGTGTTGATGGTGCCTTGATCAAGCCTTAATCCAGGGAGTAGCACCCCCTCCATCCAAGACACACACACACATCCCATTTCGGGCTGATCTATGCAAACACCATCTCTGCATGGTAAACAGCCCCCTCCCCTCTCATGACGGAGGGAAATGAGAAGGCAGGGAGGGCTGACACACACAGAGAAAGAGAGAGAGAGAGAGAGCGAGAGAGAGGAATATGGAAGAGAGCAAATGAGTCAATGGAGCAGAGTGAGAGGAAGAATGTCATCAGCACCAGATCCTCTTTGAATCCTTTAATGAAGCTGCTCATCTGGTACAAATCTGGGCCTTAGTCGTTATTCAGTGTGGCTGAACCGGTCTGAATCTAATACATATTTATCATATCTCACTCACTTATCACTTGCTGCATGTTTTGTCAAACCCTTTTTAATGGCAGACAATATCATTTGTCAAAGCAGGAAGAGCAACACACGTTTGTTAACGATGCCTCAGTTCCATCAAGGAGCATCATCCTGATAGGCCAGGATGTCTGCTGTGTAAAAGGCCTATTGGTCACAGGATTCAATATTATCTATCTAATACAATAAATGATGAATAGAAGAGAAAATTTTTATGGAAGTCAATGGTCATTGCTATAATTAAAGCACAGTGATGAGGAGCTGATGAAGTTGTGATTTCTCGTATCGTAACGATCCTGAAATGTTTGCGTAAAGCTCCTGCGGGGACTATTGACGTGATGATCTATGTTTGAAAGCAAAAAAGCCCTAACTTTGAGAGATAAAGGAGGACAGACGATAACATGACTGGAAAGGCCTTGAGATGAAGGTGGAAAAATGATTGAGAGACAACAAACAAACAAACTAGGGAGCAGAGCAACAGAGTGAAAGAAGAGGAGAGAACTGGAAAGAAGAAAAGGATACGAGAGAGCAAGAGTAAGTGAGGGAGAGAGGGAGGAATATAGACGAGGAAAAAGAGGAATGGGAGAAAACAGAAAAGCAAGAAAACAAGAAAAATTGAGAAGAAGTGGGGAGCAAAGGAGAGCAAGAAGAAAAGGACGAAGCGAGGGATGAATATAGGGAAATTGGGGAGGAAGAGCGAGAGAGCCAGCGAGCCAGCCAGGCGCAGGGTTAAAATTCTTTCAGATCAGGTACACATAATAGGCCTCGTTAATATTCATAGTTTCCTCAGGTACAGCGAAGGTTAAATTTTACTTACTTTTCAACTCTCATTACTAATACATGACGGCAATAAGAATATTCAAAGCGGACGGGTGACCAAAGGTTGATGAGAACCGTACCTTTCCTCTGACATTTAAACACATTACCATTTCTGGGCCCCTTCCTCTCAATCGCGCCCGCCAGAATAAATTGCCAGCTAATCACGACTCGCCCTGCGCGCCCGGCCTGAATGATGATATTCCTGGCAAAGTCCAGCCCCCCCCACTTCCTCCATTTAGGACCCAACTCTCATTATGTGGGAAAAGAGAGAGTCAGAGTGTGTGAGTGAAAGGACTTGATCTATCTATCTATCTATCTATCTATCTATCTATCTATCTATCTATCTATCTATCTATCTATCTATGTAGTTAGCTAGCTGGATGGCTAGTTGACATGTAGCTACTTAACTATAAATAATTGACTTGCAGTCTTTTGGTGTCATAATCAAGAGCCTTAGCTTCCACCAGCTTTCATCACTTTTTCTCCAACCGAATCATATTCTGAGCAAAATGAAAATCTCTTATTGGATGGTAAAATATAAACAATGCATCATAAGACGAAAATTATTTTGTTATCATACAACAACTACAGCTTAGCCGCTGATCAAGGCATGCTACAATACCAAACACAGCATTCGAGTTGTGGCTGTTGAATACTAACAAAATAATTATTGATTTATCTTGGTTAAAGTTAATTAAGGGTTATGCTATTTGCCTAGATTTGGGTTCTTTGGTCAGATGGTAAATTCTACTGTGATAAACAACCAGTTTGTTAGCATTCAACTACGTGAGTCTTTTGCTGATGCTGACGAAATAATAATTGTTTTGTTTTGTTTGATCTATTCTATCTCTGCCTGTTTTGACACTTCATTCTAATTCTTCAATTGAGAGAAATATTCCAGCCCCAAAATACAGAGATTTCTTTATGGCTGCATCATTACTTCATTATACGTAATCACTGTAGATAATGTAGTGTAGCATTAGCCTACATGTTTGGGTAGATATTTAAAATAACATGAATTTTACGCAGAGCAGGATCCTTATGACACTGTAGGATTAATCAAAACTGAGAAAAATGTGTTGTTTTTCAGGAAAATAAAAAGGATTTTCCCTCTAAAGTAGAGCGAGCGAGCTTTATACAGGTTCACATTGTAAATGCAATTTAAATGCCAGTAAAGGGTGTCAATCATCATGGAAGTGGTCCCACTTTTTTTCGTAACAGCTACACTAACATCTCCAAAACTGATATGATTTATTGATGTTAAAACGCTGCACATACAGTAAAGAGAACATCAGTAAAAACAAGAGCTGCCAAATGCTCAATGATCAAAAGTATTGAAGTATTCAGAGTGAATATGTCAGAGTGTGTTTGTGTGTGTTCGTCTGCATGAGAGACAGTTCTCCTCCCAGGTGCTGATGTGACATGCTGAGGCTTTAGGTGAACAAACAGGGACAAAGCTCTCTCCATCAGGACCAATCAGCATCAGAGCCGCCCCGACATGACATGGAAGTGTCTGTCGCCCTGAGGCAGTCAGCATGGCAGCAGGAGGGATGACAGGAGGGGAGACGGGATGAGAGGATGAGGCAGGTGACAGAAGCAGGGAAAACCACACACCTGCGCAGACCGCCGTGTACGCTGGCAGACATCAGTTTACCGCCGTGCTCCTGAGCATCATCGTATTCCCTAAATCTGTTAACGTGACCATAATTCTACTAATATTCATAAAACATACATGAATTTAAACGCAGATAACGAAAATACCCAAAGGCTGAAAATAACTGTATTCTGATTCATTTTAGATAACAGGAGCAATCCAAGGCCATCAGGCGTGCATGTGTGATGCAAAGTGTAAACATGCAGCATCACCCTTCACACACAAACAGTGAGTTCAACAAACAGCAGAGCAGACAGAGGGGCAGACAGCCTTGGAAATGTGTGGGCTTCCCAGTTTCCCAAACCTCAGAAACCTTTAACTTTTAAGTCAATTCACATTCACTCTCCGGTCTCATTGTTTTCATGCAGGGCCAAGGCTCCAGCAGTTTGTTTGGACCTGAGTGACTGGCGGTTATACAGTATGTGAAGACGTGCGATAGCGTCTGTTATGCTGCAACAGCGCTTGCCGTGTGATTCTCTGGCGTCTACTTCCAGGCTTCCTTTTGCGGAGACCAAAGTGAAATAGTAACGATGTCAATTCGTCCTTCTGGACAGAGTGTAAGGAGGCCGTCAATCCATTTGTGCACACACACCTTCACTGATCCTTTCTCACTCAATTTATATCTATTTACTCCAAAATTTTCTGTTGAGCTCTCCTGTAGCGAAGAAGCTGTTAAATGAACTTGTGTGTGTTGTCATGCAAACTAGGATTCTTCGTGTATCAGCTCCACTTGGTGCTGTCCAGGTTTCTGTTCGTCTGCTTTGGTGTAGGCATGTCTGCCATTTCTTTATTGTGTAGATCATCATATCATTAGTTTGTTATCTATATATTCTGTATATACAGTATATACTCATATTTAATATTAATTTTGAGGTTACACCACAGCACATGACAAACACTGATCAGACAGCAGGATAGGGGCTTATGATGTTTACACTTGCAGACACATAATGAGGATACTGTAAAATCTGGATGAAGATGATGACAAACCTGGAGGCTATAAACCTTTTTCAGCTCATGTGACAGGACGAACAGTTTTCATTACAGGGGCTATTTGTAAGTTTCCTGTGCGGCCAGTTTCCTGCCGGTTTCTCGGCCATCATTGTGTTTATAATACGTCCTCCAAGGAGCACTACTTCCTCAGGGTAGACGATGCGTCAGCGACTCGGTATCGGAAAAGCGACTAAACACTCCAGTCATCCTGGGGCTAACAGGTTAGCATGCTAACTTCAGTAAAAGAAAAGTGATAGAAATGAAAGCAAAATGATTCAACAGTGGAGTAGCTTTACAACCCTGGAGACAGGTGTTGGTGAGTAAAGGAATGAAATTTGATCTACAGAAGAAAAGCCTTTTCAGCACATTGATCCTGGGATCCTGACTACTGTATGTTGACTACTTCTTCTGTCTGTGCGAAGTGTCTGGCGTGTGTTACAGGCATCAAATAACACATGACATGATGCAGCCTGTGTGTGCTGCACTTTAGTTTTACCTGTAATACTCGACTGACAGGTGAACTCTGAGCAGTGAAGAGCAGAAAACCTCCCAGCTCTAAGTGCTCAGCAAAGGAAAAAGAAAGGGAAATAAAATGAAATGATTCTCTTGAATCACCAGTTAATGAGGGTGTAGCCTCCCTTGTCCACAAACTTTCCATCTATCCATCCATCCATCCCCACCTCCTCCTCCTGTTTTCTCCTCCTCTTGCCTGAATCCCTACACGCCTGTTTGTCACTTAAACCAAAGCTCACAGACTGACAGGCCGATATCTGAGTCTTTAAAACGAAACTACCAGCAAATTAATTTTTCATCCTTTCTTATCAGTGACTGATGGGCCGCCGGGTCCCTCCCAAAACCCTCGGTGTCCCCGCGGGCAACTCCTGCAGCCCGGGAACCAAGGTTTTCATCCTAAACGGTGGTAAATGGCTCGCCGCACAAATAATGCATAAACAGCTGTTTTGCCCAAGTAAGTTATCCTCTTAAAAGATTCAGAACCCTCTCTCTCTCTCTCTCCGCCGTCCCACAGTCTCCTGCTCTCTCTCTGCCTATCTCTCTCACTCAGTTAATTCATCAATTTCTTATGATAGCAACAGTTCTGCTTGGCGCGGGTGTTTAAGTACCAATTAGGGGGGCGGGTTCCCCTCGGCCCGTTCTGCCACACCTCTCCTCCTCCTCTTACAACACTTCCCTTCCTCTCTTGTCTCTCTTCCACTCCTCCTCTGTCCATTTTTAATGTAATTTTTTTGTTTTTTTTGTAAAATCCCTAGTTAAAACCCGTCCCCTCTCCATCCACAGCATAAGTCCATCCTTCATGTCTATCAAATCTCTTCCCTCGTCTCAGAAGTCCAAATTGCTAAGACTTTCTTGAGTCTTTATTAACTTTTTAGTACTTTAAATTATTTATCCCAGATAATCACAGATCAAAAGGCAGAAAACATACATCAATCAGGAGAAATTTCTAGTGAGCGGCCATCAAACTCATTAGTTTCTTAGTTTTGAATACTCTTTTTTTTTTTATTTCAAGTTGCCTGCTTCGCCCAGGTCTGACACGGACCACCTCACTCTGGTGGTTTGGACGCCTGAAAACCTTGATCTGAAATCAGATCTCGAACTCGCGGCTGCAGTCGGGTTCGAGCCGGTGCAGCAGCCCCTGGAAAACGCCGGTGGAAAGCAGATGGTGGCCTTTCCTTCGCACGTCAGAGGATCTAAGATTCTCTCTTCAAAAGGAAAAAGCGTGTGCATGTCTGTCTCTGTGTTTATGTGTGAAAGTGAAGGAGTGTGTTTTGATTATGGGGGAGGATGAAGAGAATCCCCCCCCCCCCCCCCCCCCCA
>NW_019525466.1:183301-210765 GCF_002814215.2 Seriola lalandi dorsalis
GAAAAAAAAACCCCCCCCCCCCCCCCTTGATAGCAGTTCTGGCATTATAATTAGGTAGGATGGGAGGGGCCGGCCACCATCTTGATTTCTGAAGTCCTGCCACTTGGCCTCAGAGTTGTCTTCAGGCTTCGGCTCCTCCAGAGGAAGCTGAGACTGTTGTGTCTTGTGTCTCTGGAGCCTCTCAGATGTGACTGCCAAACGTCACGCAGAGAAGACACCACTGCCAACCAGCACACATACTAGACACACAACAGGAAGTGTAGTGTGTGCGGGGTTAACAAGCTTCTTTAAGAACTGGACTGGACTGGACTGGACTGGACTGGACTGGACTGGAATCAGAACTCTGCTAGAGGACCTGACAGTGTAGATGTCAGACATCACGTATTACATCTGCAACTTAGCATTATTTAAACATTTAATATTAAATGGTTTATAACACACTTTAATAAAGTTGTAACCACATATAAGGGCGTAATAGGTGTTTAAATATTTTTTATTATTACAGCTGTGTTTTTAATATATTGTCATTTATTTTCTGTTTATACACCAGTATCCACTTACGAGTACCCACAGGAGGAGTTAATGTTGTTGATGAGTTCATTATTTAGTGCTTATATCTACTTTTTTTTAATGTTTATAAACTGTTTATAAATGCTGAGTACGCAGGGTTTAAGATGAACAGGTTTAAAATGTGTCAAATTCTTACAGCAAGTTTTTATATTCTAGTATTCTCACTTATCTGATTTGCAGTGAACCCCAGGCAGATGAAAGAAACCCTTACGTTGGGTAAATGTGTGAGGTCATATTTTCACCATTGGCAGTGCAGTGTTTAAACGCCAGGTTCAGGCGGCTCATGCTGCACCAATGCAGTTGTTGGGTCACTGACAACAGGCAATGTGCGGACACTTCTTCCCTTCCCAAAAACTATAACTCATTTAATGTTTTAATCCTTCCAGGAAACTTGTGTCTTTAAACCCGTGTTTCCTCTCGGGACGTTACACATTTCGGTTATTTTTCTTCATTTTTTTCAGTATTTCCTCTTCCTCAGTCTGGCAAGACGACCTTCAATTTCTCAGACAATTTTTCTTTCTCGCTCATAATTATGTCAAATATTTACAGTGCTAAGATCCCAGTTCGTCACTGATTGAAGGCATGTGTTGTTTTTTCAAAGGCATCTGCACAAACCCGGCCCTGTTTTCCCTTCTGCCGTCTCCTCTACTCCTCTTGTAGGAGGCGTTCTATTTTCTCCAGCTGACACAGACTTAAGAGAGATCTCTACTCCAATTGAATCATGCCTGTTTTCTTCACTTGGAGCCTGTGAGTCAGAGCCGAGGGAGAACGAATCCAAGAATATAAAACCCATCTTTGAAACTGTCCCCAGATTCTCAGAGCCTTTCAAGTGCGCAAATCAAGATTCATTTACTTCCCTTTTCATGTTAGAAATTTGGTTTCATCATGGCAATTAGCTATTTCGTGTCCCGGCCAATTATTCCATTAAATTAACGACTCTTCCAAGATAATAAGGGCTATAATTGATTTTATCTGGGCAGCCAGACTTCCTTTTTCTGCAGCTCTAGTGTGTCGTTACACCTCATTTAAAGGGCTTTTCTACCATCTTGCCCTCATTAGCGGTTCAGTGTAGAGTGTGTGTGCCTGACAAGTGCTTCATCTCCTTACCCCCACACACACACACACTCGGCACACACACACACACACACACACACACACACACACACACACACACACACACACACACACACGGTGAATCAACATCCAAGCTGTGTAAAGTAATTTGTCAAACACTGCTTTTAATGGGATACACGGAGGGATCTGTGCCACAAATGGGCGTTTGTTCCTTCCTTTGTTATCTCCTGTTTCCTTTTTCATGCCCTCCTCCACCACCACCACCATCACCCATCACCCATCAGCACCACTGTACCACCACCCCACCCGCTCTTTCACTTTTTTCTCTTTATTTAAATAAGTCCCTCCCTGCAATGAAAAAAAAAAAGGAGAACAGAAAGAAAATAAAGTGCTAAGGAGGGGAAGATGGGTAGTTGGGTGGTTGGGTGAAAAGGCGAGGAGTTGGGTGGTGTTGGAGGTGGTGGAGGGGTTAAATGAATCATTCATTAGGTCCGCAGAGAAAGGGAGCGAAGGGAGAAACAGAGAGAGCGTGGAAGAGAGACAGGGCAGCAGGAAAGAGGAGGAGGAGGAGGAGGAGGTTGTTCAAAGGGGAACACAGTGGATTTTTCTGGCCCATCCACAGACGCAGGAGGTCGGTCGCGGGGAGCCCTGGGGAGCCCAGCCTGTCTCCAGTGGAGAGACGAGAGTTCGGTTTGGTATAGACCCCCGGACCCCTCCCGCGTGCCCCCAGGCTGATAGGGTCGGCCTCCAGAACTCTCTAATGAAGCCCCTGGCCTCTTCACTGCAAGCTGGGCTGGAAATGCTGCAAAAAATGTTGAGCAATGAACAAGATTTTTTTTTATTTTATTTTTTTTATTGCAGAATCATCAGCTGCAGGTTTCTATTCAATCACAGCGGCCAGGTGGTTGGTTTCATGTCTCTCTCAAACTGTGGTTTACATCCTATTTGGTTTATGACCCTTCAAAACAAACGAACAATGTGTCAAAGAGTTATTCTATTTCCTGATTTGTACCTGCACCATCTGTCCTGATTATAATCAACATTTAAGAAAACTTGTTTCGCCTCAAGCTGCAGGTGGATTTCAGATCAATTCTGACAAGTGTGAATAAAAGAAAAGATAAACAACCTGATGATGAAATCACTCCTGCTTCTTATTTCTATTTTTCTATACATCTCATTTTTTGCAGCGTTCTGAGCTTCGTCCTCACCTTCATCTCCTCATCCCTCCCTCCATCGTCTCTCCAGCAACGCTCCGCTCTTCTTCCCCCTGAGTCCCTCCGAGGAGCTGAACACACACTGAGAAAGGCCAACGCTTCTCTCCACACACACACACACACACACACACACACACACACACACACACACACACACACACACACACACCCCTCCCTGTTCACATCACAGTCTTTGATTTTTGCATTCCTAAGCAACCAGCCACCATCCAGGAGCTCCGGATCACCCAAACACCACCCGCTTTATGCTAATTGCATTTCCTCATTACTATCAGTACTGTCATTAATCTAGTGAAGCCATCTATTAACCAGAGCAGCACGAGATCACAGGGTTAGAGCAATCGGCCCATCATCTAACACTTATTTAAAAATATTAATTATAATAATAAAAAATGAGAGCCACAGAAAAACAAATAATCAGTGGGAGAATTGATTTACACATTAACAGTGTGTCTATGAGGCTGCGGGCTGCAGGTCTAAATCCTCCATTTACATGAAATGAAAAATTTCTGATTAAAATAAAAACTTTTCATTTTTAATAAACTGAGATTCAGTTTTTACACACAATTATTTTACAGTGTGAACAAGGTGTTTTTTTCAGTAACAGCTGAACACAGAGAGTGGACCCAAAAGCAAAACTAGAGACATTCAGCAGGTAAAAGTCACAGTTTTTACTTAATAAAAAAACATTAAAAAAAGGCCAGAACTCTGACACAAGTGAAGAAGACGAGCCGGCACAGAGTGGAGGGAACACTGAGACTAAATACACTGGGAGCAAAGGAGACAATGACACACAGGTGCAACACAGGTGCAACACATTAGGGCGGGGCCAAGTAATCAGTAGGGAAAGGAAGTGCAGGGACCTGGAATGAGACAAGAGGTGAGTATCAAAATAAAACAGGAAACACAAATTGAAACGTGAGTGAAGAAGACAAAAGGGACACAACTGATGTGAGAAGATGTGACAGTTTTAAATGAGGTGTAATATGAACATGTAGGAAAAATAAATAAGACTTTATTCCTTTAACATGGTTCATTCATCAAATAAAGCTTCATCCTCTGTTTATCATGTATTTTAACTTTACAGAAAAAAAACAATACCAGTCTAAGATTAAACTTTGATTTGAATATATTTATCTTGCAATCAAACAGACTGAAAGACACATTTATAGGCCTACAGTATAAAGTATAGTAGCTGGGATTCAGGAAACAAATGTGATAAGACTGTTGGAGCGCTGATGTGCATCAGTGCTTTGATGCACATCTGCTGTGTGGTGTCCCTTTGACTTGCAGTGACTCCATTCAAATTACAGTTTTGTCTTAACTTGAACAAAAGAACGAGTCCTGCAAAATCAAAAACACTTCTTTTCCTCTTGCTTCTCATTCTGTGAATTTATAAAATCACAAGCACAAGAACTTTTACCAAATCCATGTGTGAAGCCTTTTTCTGCGCCGCAGCTTTGTGCTGCAGGCTGTCGTCTATTAATGGATCCTGGCATTGATAAAATCCATTGACTGACTTAATATGCTATTGCATCAACTTTGCTGTAGTTACAAGGGAGGGAGACACCCTTCTTCAGGCAAAACTCTTCAAAATCTTCCCTCTCTCATCACTTCTTTCCCTTCTTTCTCTGATTTTTCCCCTTATTGTAATTCCACAAATGTTAGATATCCCCAGGACAGAAAATTTGAGAAACCCTTTATAGTGATTTTTCAAGCAACTTCTTGTAGGTTTTTCAGCTTTCTTTCTCTCTTCAAATCACTTCAGGGCCGCAGTCAGGCACCGCAGAGACTAATTAGATTAGCAGCTAAATTAAAAGTTGATTATTCCCTGGATATCCCCTGGAAATATATTTACACAGTGGCATTTAACTTTTAAAACCAGCAGCTTTTCATGGACTCTCAGCAGCGTTAGCTCAAGAGCTTGAGGCCGGGTCTACAGGGACTGAGTGTGCACGTGCTTGTGTATCACTATGTATGTGTGTGTGTGCACGTGCGTGTGACTGCATGCTCGTGTGCATCTGTGCTTGCATGCTCACACACATGCGGTACACGTACCAAAAGCTAATTAAGCTAATCTAAACACTTTGAAAGTCCTTCTGATGAGGCTAATTACGACTGCAGCTCATCATTAGCGCTGCCGACGTCTCCTTCAAGGGCGACAGTTTGAGTCGGATGAAACAGCTTAACAGAGGCACCATGTCGTTGAGTTCTCTCTGTCTGTTAATGTGTTACTCTGACTATTTGTAAGTAGGTAAATTTCACTTTATCACTCACCAAGTTAATTGCTGTGATCTGTCAACACTGTGACATTGTTACTGGGTACTCAGTGTAGACTTCAGCTCATAATGTGGTGAGGGCAGAATTAATGGCTTAAACTACACAAATAAGTCAAAATAAACTGCAATGATCCTTTAAGCCTGTGTAGACCTGGTACAATGATTCGTTGTTTGGTCCAGGAGATTCACTTTCAGGCCAACAGCAAGAAAGGATGCAGACCTTTCCTTAACGCTGGTGCACATGGATGGATTACTGAATGGGTTTATTGGGGACAAGTCCAGGGACCCAATGAGTTAGGGGGGGGCCCTGAGTCAGAGCCTCTATTGACTGTCAACATTTTGTGTTGGGAAAGAGACACCACAACAGAAAAGAGACAGAAAAAAACAGAAAAGAGACAAAAAAAAAACAACAGAAAAGACACAAATGATCAAAAAGAGACACAAAATTAGAACAATGAGATGCAAAATGACCAAAAACCTCACTGAATCTGTGGCTCTTGCTCTTATAATGTCGGGGTGGGTGGGACCTTTTACATGTCCAGAGGCCCGATGTCTCACAATCCGTCGATGCCCCGGCACTGTGGCCCTCTCTGCTGCGTGGTCACTAGTCTCACACTAAGCTTGTTGTTGCAAATAGACACTGACAGAAACTAAACCAAGATGCACTGCTACTGATGGTGTGCTGCCAGGTGAGAACCACAGACCTTCAGCTCGGTCAAGATCAACTCTCCGTCTCTAACTGTGATTACAGGTTCATTTTTTAAAGTCAGTTCACCTACTTTGTGCCGGGGGTGTAGGCGGTCTGTCTTTACCAGCTAATAACTCCTGTAACCATGGCCACACACTACTCGAGGAAATAAACTCCAATGAGACAAATCTCATTATCTAATCGTCCCAAAGTTAGTGTGGCCTCACCTTTTTTTTTTTTTTTTTTTTTTTTGAACAATCAGCTCCAAACTCATGCTCACGCTCGTCTCATTGATCTGATCTGATACCACCTCGCTCCATCCCATTTTGCGCTGTGTTTAAATGTGATGTGTGCATGTACAGTAGAGTGCACTGAGTGGACACTGGGCCGGCCAGAGGCAGAAAAACAAGGGGGCCCTCCATTCATAATTCACTAGGTGGAAGAGTACTGTAAGAGTGTTGGTGGGGGAGAGAGAGAGAGAGAAAAAGAAGCAGGCAGGTCCATTAATGGAGTAATCTCGTCCTGAGCGGTGGGGGAGTAAAAACATCTTACCTCCAGTTTTGATGGGGTTTCTGTTCATGTTTTTCCACTATGGCTGAAAGTTAACGTGACTGTTCGGGGGGGGGGAGTGAGCCTGATGACCTCTTAGCCCCTAGAAACCTGTTTAAGACACACTGTGCGGTTGCCAAAATGCATGACTGTCAGAGAAAGAATTAACTTTCCTTTCTTCCTGAGTGATCACAGTTTAAAAGCTCAGTCAGCCATGCAGATAGTTTTGGATTTATGTGTAAATCTGTCTCAGATTTCCGCTCTCTCCACAAAATAGTGAAAATAAATACAGTTTTGTGACTTATTTTTAAACTTCATTAGCACTGGGAGAGGATTTTGTCTCCCAATGAAACACTGGCACAGCTTTTGACCTACATATGACAATCACATCCGTGTGTAATCAGCACATCGTGGACACTGTAACGCATTCATGTGTTGAAGATTAAGTACAAGATCCTGCTGTCCTAAATTGGACAGTTGGATGTTTGAATGGACGGTCTTGCCAGCGAGCCCAGTGGGACAGAGCAAGAGAGAGAGAGAGAGAGAGAGAGAGAGAGAGAGCCATCATGTGTGGTGCCCAGTGAAGTGTGTCAGTGAGTGTTTTGTTGCTTTTTCACTACACATGTGGCTGTTCTGTCCACTCGTAGGACATGTCTGCAGGGACGATGGTACAGTTAAGGTTAGCTGTGAGCTTTTCAACATGCATTTGTGTGTGTGTGTGTGTGTGTGTGTGTGTGTGTGTGTGTGTGTGCGCGCGCTTGTTTTCAGCTCTAACCCCAGAGAACCGGTACCTGCATCGCCTACCGTGCAGCTTTGATCAAATCCGCAACTGACAAACCAAATTCAACCAGAGGTGACAGTTAAAACGGCAACTTGACGGGCAACACCTGAACGTATTGACACCACGATGATGGGTGCATTCATATTTTATATTCACACAAAACACAGACTAAACAGCGGAGAGATTGTGTATCTCAGCCAAGGCTGCACAGTCCTCCAAGTTCATTACTATTCTAATAACAGAAAATGTTTACAATTTTTTTTTTTTTTTTTAAACGTGAACCAGGATCCAGATCAGTGTTGAACCAACATAGGGATGGACAATCATAAGTAATTCAAAGCTGCACTAATCGATATTTTTATATTACAAATGGATCAAATGGCGCATGTGTGTAATGTCATGGAGGGGTCGGGCATCTTATAGCTAATTCTTTTGTTTGTTTCAGCTCACATCTCTGCTCTCATTAGCCCAGATTCCAGCAAAGAAAAGCTCTGATTGACTGACTGTACTCGCCCGGGGTAAAGTGAAGCATTTAGGAGCTACAGGGCCAGATGGTGGAGACCAAAACAGAACAAAAAGTGATCATTGGATTTGCAGAACCAACAACGCTGAGTCAAAAAAATGAAAAAAAAATGACAAAGTAACGCTGTGGTACATTCAGGTTCCACACAAAACTACACAGTAGCATACCGAAAGACATACACACACGCACACACACACACACACACACACACACACACGAGTGCATGTAGCTCTCAGTCTCACAGACACACAGGGAGTCCCAAGTCCTCATTGATTCTTGCTCACTGACTCTCCCACCGGCCTTGTCCTTTAAAACACAGCCGTTAGGAAATTCACTGGCGTGTGTGACTCAGTGTGTGTGTGTGTGTGTGTGTGTGTTCCCGAGTTACTTCCTAACATTATCTGCATGGCTGGACTCGGAGCACTAACAGAGAGCCATGATTTCTGTTACCCAGGCAGCTCTGCAGGGAGAGCGGGGGAGAGTGTGTGTGTGAGGACTGACGCTCACATCACACCGGCCTGGCGCTCGGCTCGGAGGTCGGGGTCAAGAGTCCGATTTGACGGAGGCAGCTGAGGCATCACACTTTTATAAGGTAGCACAATAATCATTAGAGGAGAAAACAACACAGAACGTATGTTAATAAACGCGTCACATTTCTTGACGAAGCAGTATCGTATCTTTATGACATGACTGTAATCCCACACCTCCCTCCAACATATGACATTACATTACAACCTTAATTAATATTCATGCTTTTGATTCATTATTTTTACATGGAGGACCACAGTGGAAGGAAGTCTTTGTCATCCTTCACATTCTGTAGTTTTGCGTCATAATCAAAGCTAAATATATGTTAGCCACGACTTTATCTCTACATTATTGTTCTGTTGTTAGAGAACTTCCTCTCAAAACACGCTAGCAGATAGCTAGCATATACTTTCATCCGTCACGGGACCTTTGTTCTCAGCGTTGTAGCGCAGCCTCTCTTCCAGAGTCTGCTCCTGTTATTCGCCTCTGTCCTTCTTCCTCTCGCCCTTCACAGTTATATCCTCTTCTTCTTCTCCTCCGCCTCCGTCTTTCGCCTGCGCGGCTCCCCGCTCTTCTCCTCCACCTCTAACCCCAGGAGGATGTTTCATGCTGGCCATGCTGGTTTTTACGTGCCATTGGCTTTGCCATGTTACAGTTCTGTCTGCCGCCTCCTGCATCATTTAACAGTAACCTCCCACAGCGGCACGGCAGACAGGTAGAAGAAGAAGGAGAGGAGGAGGTGGAGATGGATGGGGTGAAGTGGGGCTGAGGGCGGCTATGGGGATGAAGACAAGATGAAGAAAATAACAAGGGTAGACAAAAGTAAAGACGCAAGGGAGGAGGGAAAAAAGAAGAAAAAATATAGGAAGAGAGAATGAAGTAAAGAGAAAACCTTTTTAATATTCACACTGAAGACGATAATCCGCTCATGTGCTCACCAATTCCTCTGAAACTTCACTGATTGCACTTTAGCTACCGATAATACTGTGTGAACAGTACGAGGAGAATATAAAACACGACCATTCACACATGTATCATCTATATTTAAATGTGATTTCTGCCTCACTGGTGTTCGCTGATGACACGTGTGAAAATATTCCACAGCTCAATTCTTTCTTTTATTTTCTGAAGGCCTCTGCGATCTGAGGGGGAAATAGGAACAATTTTTATTATCTCGCTCAAGCTCTTGTTTTGTCCCTAACACAACTACTTTTGTCACACATGTGCAACACCATGAATGTCCAAAAGTGTGTGTGATTATCCCCGTTTGAACAGCTATTGCGTCTCTGATCACCTAAATGTTTGAGGAAACGACAAATTTTATTAATTCATCCAGCTTTTAAGTTTTTGGGTGGCGTTGGTTTCTTCACCCCTCAGCTGCCCCACCAGGGGCTCGGTGTGGGTGCTTCCTGGTTGTGATGAGGTCCAGCAGGAGTATATCTTTATTTTTTTTTACATCATGTATCTCTCTCACACCTCCACTGCCCAGAGGAGGGTAAGTTATCCTTTAAGCATGTAGCCGTCTTCAGCATCAGTTTGTCTGCAGGATGAACAGAATTTCATGAGAGAAGCTTCTGGATGAGAGGCAGGAGGTTCACATATGTCTAAGTTTTAAAAGGCTCATATTGTAGAAAGTGAGATCTCCATGTCTTATTATATTATTACAAAGCAGTAAAAACTGTGAAAGTATCAAAATGTGCAAAAACAGTGCCTTAAAATCAGCCGTCAGGAGTTCAGTAACTGTGCCGAGCCCCCGGCACCATCTACATGGACCCACCATCCAACGTTGCAGGATTGGATTTCTCTGAGTGTTTACCTGAAATCTGCTGTATTTTTATTTGATGACTCAGAGGAAGAGAGGCCCTGAGCCTGTCTCTGATTGGCTCACCGACCTGTTGTTACTAGAGCTCCGGAGGGAAGACAGAGAGAGGAGATGTGAAACTACACTGAGATGGTTTTTGGTATATCTTCGTATAAATATAAAATCTTCAAATAAAACACAGGAAGAATTTAAAATATGGGACCTTCAATATGTCCGTTTCTTTAAAAAAGGATAATACTTTTTAAAAAAAAATGCTTCTGATACCTTAAAAAAAATACACTGACCAGACTGATTAAAATCAAAGAATAATACATTTATAAAAGATGACAGCAGGGGCAGAGGCCAGAGTTGGAGTTTTCAGTTATATAAGCGTAAACAAGCAGGGGGCGGATCCAGAGAACCAACCAATGTGGAAGTGGTGGCAGAGATAGTTCCTGTCCATAAATTATTTACAGCAGAATTTAATTTACTCAGCTGCAAATTGCACTCACATTAATGTTTCCGCTCGTCGAGATATTTGTAAAAATGTGTGACATTAAAAGAATACAACAGGTCCAGTTGGGCTCTATCACCAACAAAATGACCGAACACGCTCACAAACAATCTCCTGCCTTCAAAACCAACAAGGAGTCAATCAGAAACCTTCACTTCATCCACTGTTGAAGCAGCGGGAGGAGCGAGGCGAGACGGAGCGGGGGAAGAAACGGACAGAAATAACACCGAAAAGTTAAAAAAAGGAAGCCACGCTAAGACGGAGAGTGAGACGGGAAGAGAAATAGAAGTGTATTAGTCACAGGAACATAGGAAAGAGACGGAGAGGGAAGAGGCTGAGGGTTATGCCACACCTGGCAAAGGGTCAGCAAAGCACTCTGCACCCATAACCAGGTTAATGGGTAGGTGGATGGGAGGGGGGATGGAGGGGGTGAGATGGAGTTGATGGGAGTGGCGGTGGTGCTGGAGGAGGGAGGGAGGGAGGAGAAGGTTGTTTTTGAGTGAAGCTTAAGAGTAAAGTAAAGCAGACGGAGAAAGGGGGAGGAGGAGGAGAAGAGGGGTAAATGGGAGGAGAGGAAGGTTTTATATTTTTTCTGGCTTTCTCTCTTCTCCCTGGATCTGTCCCCACTTCTCCTCCTCCTCCTCCTCCTCCTCCTCCTCGCCTGTTTTAATCTGACTAAATAGGATAACCTGCTCTTCATAAAAAATGGATGCCACTTCATTCGGCGAGACCCACCGGCAGGACCCCTGGAGGCCTCGGCCAGCCGAGAGAGGGGGCCCACGACTACCGGGCTGGCCAAAATCACTGGCCGTAATTAATCAACCCCCCCTACTCACTCTTGCCCTGCTGCCACCCCATCCCTCGGCATCTGCACACCACAACCAAACACCAATCACCCAGACTCAGGAATCAAATTTGGTTAAAAAGCAAAAGATGTGAGGTGAGAGAAAGGAGGGTGAGACAGCAAACAGAGAGAGAGGACGAGTGAGCCTGGAAGAAAGAAAGAAAGAAAGAGAGAGAGGGGTGGAAGGGGGGGGGCTGGTGCTTGCTAGGCAATGCAAGCGGCTTTTTACCCAATCACGTGGGAGAGTTTGTCAAGCAGGAGATTGCAGTCTGAAATATTAATGTGGCCCTCCTGCTCCTCCTCCTCCTCCCTCCTCCTCCTCCACCCAAGACCAAGCGAGCCAGCTCCTGGAAGGGACACTCGCCCGTCAATATTTCATGAGCCGGGCCCCGGCCCAGACAGAGGCAGGCGCTGCTGGGCCGCCTGCCCCTTTAACGCTACACGCATCAGCCATCCCTGCCTTTAATGTAGCCAGTGGAGGTGGGGGTAAAGTGTGGGTGAGAGAAGCGTGAGGTGAGGGGGTATCTTGGTGGTCTCGGGCCAGAGTAGCGTCCTAAAAATGAAGAGGAGGCATGATGAAGACGAAGTGAGTGGAAGACTCACTGTGAGAGATAACTCCCTTAAAGCGTGTCAAAATCTTATGGGGGCGGGGGGGTGAGGAAGACGGGGAACGAGGGTGAGAGAGGAGGCGATGTAGTAAATCTGGACGATCTTGGTATAAAGTCTTGAAAACCCCTCAGAGCTGCACGGCCGCTGCACTGCTGAGAGGATAAGGGATGTGGATGAGGGATTTACAGCAGTTTGTGGCGCTGAACTACAGTTCCAGGTCTGCTCCGGCAGGCGCAGTTTATTTGCTGCTGCTGCTGCGAAACCACAGAACTGCAGTTTTGTTTCTGATTCAGTGGTTCTTTCTGTGCAGGGAGGGAATTATATGACTCTAGAGCCGTCAGGGTTTAGTCTCTTCACCGAGCCACCGAGCATTAGGACTTTTAACTGAGAGAAGACCTGTTGTCATAGTTTCCAGGACGGAAGAAAATAATAAAATATATCCACATATATAGGTGAGTATTTCATAAAGCCCATGCATCTACAGTAAAAATACATTACCTTCTCTTTAATCATGAACACAACACTAAATCTGACCCACACAGGTTTGTGCATGTGAATGTTTTTGCAGACTTCTGTGTGGACCGGGCATCTTTACACACCAGGGTTAGATCCAAGGATGTAGCTTATTAAGAGACCTGGAAACTTTGATCCAAGATGGCCGACCATCCATTCCAATTAAAGCTGCAAACCAAGCGCAGACGCTGAAAATCTTTCAGGCCTCCACAGACCGTGCAAGTTACTCCTCTACTGTCTCCCCACATATGTGAATGTCATCAAGTCATTCGTGGATACAGCTGTTTGAGACTTTTGCACCAAAAGAATGATAGCAAATCATTTCAGGTTGAATTATACATGAATGAATTATATATTATTTAATGCAACTGTGTATTAGTCGTTTGTAGCTTATAGTTGCAGGTCATTATAGTTGAAGAGCTTTTCTGTCTGAATTCTCATTATCTCAGTGTAAAATGGGTTTAATCTGGATATGCTGAATATTGGTGGAAAATATCAGCTGCCCTTCAAAGACTTTCTATCACTTGACCTCCAGGGGGGTACTGTGTGTTGAGCCTCCTTTGGAAGGTGTGTGTGTGTGTGTGTGTGTGTGTGTGTGTGGATGGGGTAAGGGACAATGAGGCCCCTGAAAGCCCGTTGGAGTCCTGGTCTCCTGACCTTTGACCGCCCCTGGAGCTCTCAGTGTGTCCTGACGCCTCAATAATTGATGTGAGGGAAAAGGGACGTCCCGCCTTGGGAACAACTCTCTCACCTGCACACACACAGATACTCTCACCCCCCCCCATCCTCCCCCCTCACACACTCATACACTTCTCACGACACGTTCACACACACGCAGGCTTATTGATTTTGTTAACTGAGCCGATGCTGCGGACACAGGCTGAGTGGCAGGGTTTAGGAGGAGGAGAAGTAAACACATCCTTTCACATCTTCGACTGTCTGTCAGTCAGCGAGGCCACGTCGCTTTATTCCTCTTTCAGAAATCGGCTTGCCGATTGTGCACGCTCCTTTTTCGGCTTCGGCCCGCTTCGTATTCGCTCTGTCACACGTATTCTCACCTCGCAGCTGCTCAGAGCAGCCACATGCAGCTGCTGGTGGACACTGAGCGGGTTTAGTGACTTGTTCAGGGGAATACTGACAGAGCATACTGAACATGTGTGGAGCGTTTATCATTCAAAGCCAAGCCAACTTTAAAGTTCTTTACACTTATCTTTTACGACAACACACTGTCACCAGGTCCCACGATGGAGGAAATGAACAAAACAGAAACAACAACAACAAAAAAACAACCTCAAATTATTCATTATACTGATCTCTACAATATATGTCATGGTTCTTTAAGTTGCTGTCAGGCTAAACATAAATGTTGCATAACTTAATTCAAACAGCTGGTGTGCTTTTTCATTTGCTGCAACAGCCAGCGCACCAGTGTTTACAGATGTTCGCTGTAGCTATAAGCAACGTAAGTGTCTGAGACGACTCAGAATAAACAAGCTAACAATATAAGCTAATGCAGCAGTCCCTGCTTTTTTTTCTTATGTCTAATGTCAATTTGAAATTACTGCAGCAATACATGTGATACATAAGTAAGAAAGACAAAGTTTATTTTCAATGTGTGAGAGGTGGAGCTTTAATCTGACAGCCGACATTTTACAAGCAACGGATAAAGTTAAAGCCAAAGTTGTGCATGGTGATGGAGGATTGTTGAAATGTGTAATACTGCTGCAGCTCAAACATATTCTCAGGATGTCTGACGTGTGTCTTCATGGTCTGAGCTCTGATTGGGCCACTCCAGAAGGTGCATTTCGTTGTTTGAAGTCACTCTGCAGTAGCACCTAGACGTTTAGGGTCATAGTCCTGCTGCATCACCCACTTTCTTGTGAGCTGCAGCAGCTGGAGCCGCCCGGACATTATCCTGAAATAAAACCTTGATAAACTTGGGAATTCATTTTCCCTTCGACGATGTTTTGCAAATCAGCAGTTCTTGATTGTAGATCTCTTCTCTATGAGACATAGGTTAATTTCAGCATATAAAAATGTTTAAGTGTTTTTTTTATAAGTCATCACCTCTCCGACCCAGACCTCTAATCTGGTTTCATTGCCTAGACTCCAGGTTTACTGACTCCTGCCTTTAAATAGATTGTTTTTGTTCATGATTGCAGATACTTAGGCTTCACTTACTTTTTCTTGCCACTGTACGTACACATCTGCAGACCTACTTATCTTAACACCCATCGGCCCAAACACACACTCACACATACACAGTCTGATAGACGGCTACACAGACTCCGACGCAGACCAGATCTTTGCCACTTTCCTCCTGCCCCCTCGATGCTCTCTCTCTCTGCCCCAGGTGTCCTCTGCTCCGGCCTTTGCTGTCTTTTGTCCGCTAAGTACCAGTTTACAATATTGATGAGGCCTGGAGGTCCAACCAGCAGCAGGACACACAGTCTGGGGGGCTTCTTACACAGTAAGTGTGTTAGAGTGGTTTGTGTATTTAAAGACTGTACGTGTTGGGGGTTATGATGTGCGTGCTCATGTGTGATGTAGACCTTTACAGTTCATAAGTAGCAGGACACTGACACATTTTGGCTCTTTGCTCCAGCACATTGAATCTGAAAGAAAGATGGACTCCAACATTAGAGTGCTGACTTTTAGCTTTACTTTTGAAGAGTTTACAAACCTCTTGAATCATAGGAATTACAATTCTATCTCTATTTATAATTAATTATGGGATCAAAAAATATTAGACAAATTAAAAAAAATGTAAGGTATTATATATATTATAAAAAATATCAAATATATATATTTGATATTTTTTTATATATATGTGCTGTTGTCTCTAGTTACACCACAGTTTTCATAGATGTATTTCTATTTTCACAAAAACCTGTTTGGAATTAATTTAGATAATAAAGTTTTATAAATGTGGATAAACATTTTACAACCTACAGAAAAAATGCTTCTAAAACCGCGCTTTATCTTTGCCAACTCTGTTGAACAACGACTGAAGTTTCAAGAAAAACATGCCTGAACACATGCGCTTACATGCAGAGGGGCGTTTTGTGTTCTGCTTTTTCACACGGTCCAAGATTAATATCAGCACGATCAGCTGGTCTGAAAATGATCCGCCGTTGATGTACAGGGATTTCCACAGATGCTGTGAAGGGTGTCATTTGAGAACAGTTTTGTACCAGTTTTTCAACAAACTGACAAACGATCTCGTCTCTTATCATACAATCTATTACACACACACACACACACACACACACACACACACACACACACACACACACACACACACACACACAGACACACCACTAAACTTCAACAAAAATGTTCCTTCATTGGTAACAGTTGGTGCAGCTGCACAGCTGTGAAATTCACTGTCAAACCACTTTAAGCTTCTCTTCACTGGCTCCCATTCAGTTTTAGAATTGGTTTTAAAATTTTATTGTTATTGTGCTAACGTGTGGATATAACACAGGGCTCCAGGTGTGCCTACAACCTCAATACAATACAGGTGGATGGAATTTAATTAGTGGTGCTCATAGCATTGAAAAGAAAAAAAAATCAGTGACAACAGCTATGTCCCACTTCAGGGGACGCATCTTTCGGCGGCTGCATTTGAAGATCGATCGCATCACAGCGGCGCAACTAGGCTGTCCCATTTCGAAGGTTCCTTCAATTGCAGCCGTCTTTTCCTGGGCAGTGAAGGCTCCAACGGGTGGATTCATTCAAGATTCATTGCACCTGAGTAATGAAAATAAAACAGCAGCAAACAACGTCATCAGAGGGCCTGAGGATTACACCTTTTAAATGAAAAAAAAAGTTGTCAAGGTTGCTAGGCGACAGTTTGGGAGGTAATTTAGCTATGCCTGCTGCATCATCGCTTTGTGTGTGCTGGTGACACAAAGTGAAATACGACGTAGGCCAAACCATCTCATCCTGGTTCACAGTGAAAGCATCCTCCATCCTCCAGCCGCCACAATTACCAAAACAATGTGCAAGATACCTTCAAGGTAAGAAAATGTGGAATTTGGATTCTGTATGATCACTTTTAAGATAGATGCCATTTAAAGTTTACTGTTATAAAGCGCTAAAAACAAGTTGTGCGGCCTTCACTTTGCAGGAGCAATAAACCTCTTACTTTTGAGCCTAGCGTTTTCCTTTAAAGACAAATTGACATGGGGAAGTGGAGTCTGTGATGTAGCTTCATTGGATGTTAAGAACACAACCTGAGGGTCTTCCACAAACCAGTTACCACCTCTCATCCTCTCTCTCTCTCTCTCTCTCTACGATGTGTTTGCTGCAGTCTCAGCTTAAATTTAACCAGGATAAAAAGATCAGACGAATTAAACAGCAACACAATCTCAGAGCGCGAGCTGTCATACAATATAGCAGCGCAGGCAAGACTTTCATAGCCTCAGGTCAAACACACAATTCATGAACGGCTGTAGAGCAAACACGCCGGATTAAAGGCTTCTCTAATAATGAATCTGCTGTATAGAATATCTTCAGTAGTATTGTTTTATCTTATACCTTCAATTGTAACTTTGAATTTAGTCGAGTCACTCATGCTCAGAGATTCAAGCTTATTCCAGTGTTTCACTCACTGTAATAACTGAAAATAACTGCATTCTCAAAAATGTACATGTATGTGTTTTTGAAATGATGGTTTTTCCCCCTTTGAGACTGTATTTGAAAGTTTTGGCTCAGGTGTTACATCACCCCATCCCATTCGATTGCACTTCCAGTAATCTGAAAAGCAATGGTGAGTGACTGACAACACTTTTCTATGTGTGTGTGTGAAGGAGATGGTGACAGATATTTTATGGCAGATGAAGTGTGAAATTGAAATGTTTTCCATTCAGATTTGTGTGTGTCACTGACCTTGTCTTGATGTGTGATCGCTCCCAAACAGCGCTGCCGAAATTCAAACGTGTATTTAAATGTATGAACATTCTAATGACACCTGAAGGCCACGCCGCCCTTCAAGTGCAAGTCAGGTGACACAAAGTCTGTTGGTCTGTCGAACCTTAAAGGAGCCATTCGGAAGTTTTGCTATTGCTATAGCCAGCGTTAGCATTAAAAGCTATATAGTCTGTCAGTCTGGGCAAGAGCTTCAGCCAACGTTGTGTTTACAGTACAAGAGGTTATAATACACACTCTGCACAGCGCCGCTTCTTCGTGGCGGTCTGGACACTACAGTGACTCGGTATCGGAAAGTGACGAGACAGTCCGAGTGGGCCGGGACTAGCTGGTTTTAGCGTGCTAACTTCAGTAGAGGAAGTGACAGAAATAGAAACAAAACAAGAGGGTTGCTCTCCACCACCGGAGACAGCTCTTGGTGAGTAATGGAGTAAAGTTTGATACTTAACTTGCAATGTTTCTTCTAGAGTAGGAAACAGCTGCTAACGTTGGCTATGTAGCACAAGCAAAACTCACATAGTTCCCTTGAAGAAATCGTCTTATCCTTATCTTATCTTTATATTACTACAAATTTTACTCCAGACTCTTGCCTGGCTGTTGTTGGTGCTGTAATCGGAGATGAATGTAGAGCGCAGGTTCATTTACTGATATGGTTACTTCTTTTACCTCAGAGTTTGTTGTCTGGCTGCATCTTCTGCACGTGTTCTGCTGTAAAAGCCACTGGACGGACAGTTTGACTCCTCCCACTCCGCTGTTCATAAACTATTCAGAATACGACTGCTGCCCGTGAAGTCACTTCTCAGCCTCTGACACCATTACCCTTCTTTTAGCAGTATGCTGCTTTCCACACACATGATGTCATTTACCTGTGGTGTCACTGGCAATGGAGGCATTTGATGTCACCATGGCTGAAGTGAAGTTCCACAAACGGACGGCTAGTATGAATATTTTAAACGTATGGTTTTGTTGTCCTGCTTTTTTTTTTTTTTAGTTTTTTTGAAATATTTTTCCTGTTTTGTGCCAAACATATTTAATAATAAATCATTTGAACATCCTTCTTGGTACTTCACATTTTATCTGGATTGTCATCAACAGTTCAGGACAGCGAATGACATCAACCTTGTACTACTGCTATTCAACAAAAATGCTAATGTACTAGTAGAGTAAGTAAAGCGATGAGTCACATAGAGCGGGAAAAACAATGAGTCATGATGCAGGAGAAATGAGTCATCTCATTTATACGCCTCAGTCATCAGTTTATACATCTTACTCTTGTTCCTGAAAAATTTCAAATAGGATTTTTGACAAACAAAATAAAAAAAGCTTAATTTAGAGGACGGGGTTGCGTCTTCTACACAAACCTAAACATGGCTTGAAGACTGTTGTATGTCTGCCGTTTACTTAATGCTTGACTCCCTACACATGTCCACCAAACCACAGAAATAATAGAAGATACAATACGATTTGCACATGCAAGGTTTCCTGAAAGTCTTGAGGGACAGTTGCACTGGAAAACAAAGGAATCCTGAATGTTGTCCGGGGCAACTTGAACATTTTATTGATAAAGAGACAATTGTTCTATTAGCTTCTAATCTAGTTGCTATGATTTTTCTGACAGTGTGTGGGGTCATGCTGCATGGAAAACCTTTCCTGGGTCCTTGGTCTTCAATTATCTGTCTTGGACCACAGTAGTGGTTTAGCCAGGAGACACTTAAAATTTAAGGCGCAGACCATAAACTGTGACAACCTGGTTTGTGTCCAACTCAGGACTTTCCCATTTCCTTTCTCCACTGTCTGCTCTCTAATATAACCTCACCAACCCTTGAACATAACCTTTTATGTTTAAATATAAAGTAAGTGGGGCTCCGTAGCTCTGAAGTGAGGGTCATGAATAATTGTTCACAGTAGTTGTTTGTATTTAGTCTTAAATCAAACTTGCCACATGGATCATGTCCATGTTTCGCCTGTGGTGGCACCTCTGTCCTCTGAAAGAAAAACTACAGTTACTGTCAAGTGATGAATATTCATACCACTTTAATCTGAACCAGACATCTGGGTGTAGATACACCAGATCAATTATGACTTTCCACGCGGGTATTTTCTGGATTTTTATTCTCCAAAACAAACGTTGTAAATTTAACATGGCCGCTCTTGCTTTGGGCCTGCCCCCAACAGGTCTATAATCATATGCTTGGGGGAATTTCTCCGAGGGATGGGAAACGTATCAAATATTTACTGTCGGGTGCTAGCTAGCAGTGACATACACTGCATAAATTTAACATGGCCGCCGCACAGACAAAAGGCAGGACTGCGAGAAGTACGCTTCTCCGAGTGTGGGCTCAGAGAGACAGAGGTCTGGGTTGTGGGATATGAAACAACGGATATAAAAGAGAGGAGAGGAGAGGGCCGCGGTGCCGCCGTTTGATCTCTACTGTTGTGCTTTTAGCAGGAAGTTGCGATGGTGAGTTGTAGTATTGCGTGTGTGTGTGTGTGTGTGTGTGTGTGTGTGTGTGTGTGTGCAGCAGCTTGCATGCGACCACGTTTGTTTGCGCATGTGTGTGTTAATGCAACTCCTCGCACGCATGCAAGGAGTTTTTTTTTCTCCTGTGTGTGTGTGTGTGTGTGTGTGTGTGTGTGTGTGTGTGTGTGCAGTGCCCTTGCATGTGTGAGAGTGTGTGTGTTTTTGCCTTAAATTACGGGTGCTGTTTGCTGAGTGGTCCAGTGGAGCGCACAGTGACAGATGATGTAAATTATTAATTGCAGTCTTTCCTGTAGCTGAGTGTGGTGGGCCTTGTCCTCCTTCTCTCTTCCTTCTCCTTCCCTTTGCTCGTTCTCTTTGTCTCTATCCCTGCCATTTCTTCAGGTCTTTCGCTCAAACATCAGCCTCAGTTCTCCATCCAAGCCACTCACCGCTTCTCCCATTTATACCTCCTTCTTTTTTCCTCCCTCACTCGCTGTCCATCCGCTGCCAACAACATCGGCCCAAACAGGAATTGTTCATGACAGAAAAAAACAAAATGTGTTTGGGTTTATCCAGAGTGGGCAGATTCAAGAGGGTTTCATAAGACCAGAGATGAAAGACTTTCCTTAAACCCATTAAATGCTTCAAGTGAGGTGAAAGCTCTGTCAAAACCAGAGTCGGAGAAGCGTTTTTACATGACAGCAATATCCTCAGCTCTGTAAAAGCAAAAATTGTTTTAGCTACTATTGTGAGATTGATCCCGATAAACACATTAACGGGGACTTACATCTCTGTCGTGCCTTCAGTCTCCCCTGCTGCTGTGGAAGAACTGCGCAAGTCTCCAAGACAGTCAGAAAGGCGGCAGTAGAGTTCAGCAGCTACAAAGGCATGATTTCATTTTATCTTAGTAAGTGAGGGTCTACAGTGGCACTGGCTGAAAACTTGAAGAGCTGTTTTCCAGAGCTGCTGCCTGCTGTCCACTACACTGTCACTTCATACAAAGTATAACAACGACTCATCTCAAATTGGATCCTGTTACGCTGATGAAGCAGGAACCATCATGAGGCCCCCTGTTGCTAATGTGTTAAGATAAAGTTTAGTAGGCTAGGCTATGGTATATAGTAGGATAGTATAGGCTATATAATATACTAGTTGAATAGTTCCCTTCCCCTCAAAGATGCTCAACATGTCAGGGGTTGACAGGTTGAAATTCCTGTGTGTTGTGTTCAAGTGCAGCTTTCATCGCAACTATATTAATGCATTTTATCAATCAGCTGTTTGTTTATTCTTTGAAGTTACATTTATGTGTTAAGGCCTAATGGTCTGATATAACTTCTAAATTCAGGACTTAATTATCTCTCCAATATCAGTTCAAACAGCAGGAAAAACAGTTTTAATGTAAATTCTTTTTAAATGCCATTTCATGAGTTGACGTTCAACTGCACGTCGCCCCCTGTGTCTCTGAGGGAGAACAGGTGATGCAGCGGAGAGAGATGCGATTCATCCGTGGGGCTTTTTCATCCTAAAATGGAGGAGGGTTAAGTGACTTTACCTCTCACATTCACACACAATACACTCTGAAACTCACCGCTTTAACTTTCACATGCAGGAGAAAAAAAAAGAGAAAAAAAAAAAACACAAACACTTTTTCATTCCCCGCCTCAGCTGCCAGCTCAGGATGCATCACGCATCTCGCACATCGAAAGGCTGCAGCTGCCCTCTGAGTGCCACAACGTGTTCATTTCCCTACCTGCAAATGGCCTCCACAGACACACACACACACACCCACACACACACTTGATGCAACCGTCTGGACCATTAGAAGTGGTGTGTGTGCGTGTGTGTGTGTGTGTGTGTGTGTGTGTGTGTGTGTGTTTGTGTGTAGTCGTCATGTGTGTTTCAGGAGGTGACAACATACCTGCTGACGCTATGAGCAAGAGAAAAAAAAAAAAACGTTACCTCACTGCAAAAATCTTGCATCTCATTAATATTTCACTGGCGCGTCTCGCCGTGGACATCTCTGAGCATGCACACCACATCCCCAAGTGTTTATCAGCCCTTCTAATCACACGTCTGTCCACGTTTACGTCTGTCCCTCTGCTCGTACGTCTGTCCTTTAACGTCTTTTAAGCCATTATTTTTGTTTTGTCGTCTATTACAGATAAAGATGAAAGTAAATTAATAATCGGTGCCTCCATCATTATTGCAGACAAGTGTCTCTGGGACTTTATTACCCTGAATTCTGCCTCTCAGGCCACATTGCAAACTTTATTACTCAAACAAGGGCACGGAGAGGAATAAAGTTTAATTCAAAGTCAATCTGGAATTCACATGATACACAGCTCATTATGTACTTACATAAAAGCTGTAATTACCTAAATGAAGACATCTTAACAAAGTACAAAATGTTATTAATCACATAAAAATTTGTGATCTTATTTCATCAATTGAAAGTACTGTTTTAAAGCAACACTCTACAGTGCTATCATGTGTTTTTATAATGTATTTTTTATCATCTTTCCACTTCCCAAATCAAAAATTTATCTTTCCACCCATTCTCTCTGTCTGACTTTGACCCAGGGAGGGAGGGGGTGGAGGCGGTAGAGGTTTGCCCCAGTCTGGCAGGGCAGAGGAAGTGGGCACTCCTGTTCAACGACCCCCTCACCCTCCTCTGCTGGTGGGTGGCAGGAGGGAAGCACCCTATCTTGGGTGCCGATTTCCTGTTTATTTTTTCATGAGGCCGCTCATCTGGGTGGCCTCACCCCCTCTCCTCCACCTCAGCTCGTCTCCTCCGTCTCGCCTGCGTTTTATTTCCTGGTCCAACTCAGAACTGCTCCTTCTTCCATTAGGGGACTTAGAACTCACCTAGAGCATCTCTATATGTATAGGCTATCTGATACTAGAAATCACTGCTTTATTGATCAAAACCCAATTAAAAATTTGTATATTATGTATTTGTTTTACAAGCGACCTTAGAGCAGCTAACCAGAACAGTTTTCTTCTTAAGACAAAATAATTTGGTACGTAGTAATAATGTGAATTATGCCTCATTATGCATGAATAAGCAGTGAATTACACTATTGTACTATCATTTTTTAATATTGATATTGACATTTTGCAGTATCTTTTTTTTTTCCACTGTCCACTTTGTTGCTGTAACACTGAAAATTTCTCCACTAATAAAGGACTATCTTATCTTATCTTATCTTAAAGCTAACTGTCATGTTCACAACATGTTTCCACTGCACCCAAGTGGCCATAAAAATCTGTTCTTGTGGGTTTGAACTTTGAAAAACTCTGCTGTTTTGGTTTAATATTGAAAAAGTAAACTCATCCATTGTAAAATTGAGTTGTATTGAGCTGCATCTGCTCTACTCCAACCTCCAAAAACTTCCACTCTCTTTAAAAACAAACTTTCCAAGCACATTTTAAGAATAATAATTTCATTCTGCTCCGTTCTGTTGTTTCCACCCAGAGTCTCTTCATCCACCCAGCACTTACGAAACAGAAAACAAAAACAAAATGGAAAACAGCGATTTGATGGAGAAAACAAAATTCCAAGGTTGCTCTGTGGTTCTACAAGCTGTATCATCCATGAGGATGGATCATTGATTTTACATCCTGTAAAAACACAGTGCTGCAGCGTGATGGTGGAGTCTGTGTATATGTGATTGTATCTGAGTGTGGGCTTGCTTTTGTGCATAAACTGTAGCCATGAACACGTTTGCAGGTCATTTGTCCCTACACTCTGATATGACAAGCGTTTCCTGAATTAGAGAAATGCTGCAGGTAATAACTGTTGAAAAATAAACAACTATCCCATTAATGATGTGTCAATGCTGTGGTAAAGGTTTGGTCACAATAAACACTTGGTTATGTTTAGGGAAATAATAAAAAATAAGCTGTTGTGGTTAGAGAACATTTGTTGTTATGGTTACAATAATAAACATGCCATTTGAGGTTATACAACGAGTGTAGTCATGGTTACCCATTTAAAGTACAACCCCTCCATTGGATCCTTTGTAGTGCTACTTTTGTACTGGACTCTTCAACATTTTTTGAAAGTGAGTCTCCTGATTCTATCTGTGCAAAGCATTTTAGGTTCCCCACATCGCTGGGACAGCACCATCATCACAACCACCAAATCAGGAAATAGCTTTTGGAAAAATGCTGGTCCATCCCTCGAGCAGAGTTTCAGAGACTTGTAGAATCAATGCCAAGGAGCACTGAAGCTGTTCTGGTTCTCCAACACCTTACTAAGTGTTTCCATCACTTCAGAGGACACTGCATTGACTTACATTCATTTCCTGGAGACTTACTCTGTATTTACTATTTGCCTAAACCTAAACCTAACACTACCTGAACATTAAAACATGTCTTCACCTTAAAATGTGATGATTTACACTATGGGACTTGCTTTTTGTCCCCATAAGAGCAACAAGTCCCCATAATGTGTGTAAACACACTTAGGTCCCCACAACATGACTATTACCTGGCCAACAAACACACACACACACACACACACACACACACACACACACACACACACACACTATCATACTCTTGCACACATACATGATCACACACACAAGCACTGATACACTCAGACTGACAGAGAGAGGAGCAGAGTGTCTATTGATTTCTGGATGAACATCGATCACATGCACAATTAATTGTTCTTTGAGGCGTAGCGGCTCCGATCATCATCCAACTTCAGATGGAGATCAATACAGTGGAAAGACGGGAGGGTGGAAGAGGGAGGGGGATAAAATAAACAACAAAAAAAAATAAATTAAAACATTACTTTTCATTCAGGGAAGAATAGCTGTGTTTCGTATGATGAAACTAACTCCTGGGTGAAAGAAGAAGAATTCATGTGCATGATGTGACTCCTCATCTGTATGTGCTCTTCTACTAAAGTTAGCATGCCGGCTAGCTCCAGCCTGGTTGGCTCATCTCGTCACTTTCCGATACCGAGTCACTGTAGTGTCTGCTGTAGTGTCTGCCCTGAAGAAGTAGCGCTGCTCAGAGGACGTATTATAACCTCTTGGGTTGTAAATGCAACGATGGCTGGAGCTCTCGGCAAGCAACAGCTGTTGCTGTTAACGTTAGCTATGTAGCAATAGCAAATATCTATCTATCTATCTATATGAGAGAATTCTCTCACATTGTTTTGTGTGTCCGTGTTTTTTTCCTCTGTTACTAGTGTGTCTGTGTGTGTCTCAGAGAGCTGGTCATAATAGTGTATGCACTGTATTTCCATGCAGGATGCATGCTTCTATTGGGAACATGTTTTGTGTATTTTTTTTTTTACTCTGAATTGTGTCTGTGTGCATTAACAGGATCTGTGTGTGCGTCTCATTACCTCAGTATTAATGTGTGTTGCTGCACTGTGTTGTATTGATTCGTTAGCACACTGTTGTCTCTCCTTATTCCAGCTAATTGGGAAATTAAAGCTAACTGTCACACAATTCTGCACTGAAACTCCCATCAATAATTTAGCTTTCCCCCCTGGTCGACTGCGGTTCATACATACACGCACACACAGGCACACTTCACAGTACAAACACACACCAGCTGAGGAAAACTGATAATAATGCACACAGGCAAGTCAAAACAGGAAGACTCAGTGACACACATATGCCAAACTGACAAAAACACACACATAAATGTGCAGTTTCTGACACACACACACACGTAACCAGTGTGCAACGCGTTGTTGTGTGATGTATCAAATGAAGGATCAGGAGACAATGATGTGTCTATGATTCTTTTACTGGCACTTTTATTAAGATATTCACAAAGCACACTGTGTGTGTTTAACTGACTCTACAATTATAATCATAAAACTACAGTAATGTAGACGACAGATTCATGGTAACATCAGTAATAAATAAAACTTATAATAAATCAAACATGTTCAGACGGAACCACACAGATAACAAAACAGTACTGTTCCAACATGGTTCAATTTATCTGACATGACATAACAAACTATCACAAAATGTATTGATTATTTGCTCAGTTTAGTTTAAGATGAACCTTTAAACACACTGAACAATACAGACTGCTGGTAACCATCCCCACACCTGGTTAAGATCATGGACATATGTAACCACAGCTTTTCTCAACTCACCCCTGCCCACTTTAAACCAATGAGAGAGAGCGCAAAAACAAAAATACAGACACCTCCCTGTCAAATAACCAAAGCCATCGTTACTTTGGCAACACATTTTGTGTTCATGTGGGACGCTGGCATCAAGATTATTTTCATGGCTTTTAATGGAGTGAGTACATACGACCCGTAGTGTGCAGGTGTTGAACTTTTTGTTGTGACAACCCGATGGACTCTGGAACTTTTTCAGTTCAATTTGAATTGACAATTTTGCTAGAACTTGTCAGAAATAGTTAAAATAATTTTTACCGTATCACAAAGTCCTAACTTTGGCTCACCCGCTGGAGCGCGTACCACAATAAATGCACAACTGCATGTTCATATTTTCACTGTGTGAGGCCATTGTTGTGAGTAACTAAGCTGAAAAGACGAGATGTTGTCACGATGTCAGACTTTTTTTTTTATTATGGTTAATGGACGAATGTGTGGAAGAAGTCGCTGCACAGGAGGCGACTCAGCTGCTATTTTAACATGAACAGCTCAGGTTGAGTCCATCACTGACTCTGATCAGAGGCTTCTTTTATCACACGAAAGCAGCCACTTTCTGCCTGTTGAGCAGGTAAGAATAAAACTATAAAAAGCAAATCAAAAGACAGCCTTAATACAGCCTTCAGGGCAGAAGAGGTCGGTGCAGCGTGGAGGTTTGTGAAGACGTTTTGAGAGTAATTCAAATATGGCCAGAAGTCAGACTTGAAATCTACCCAGAATACCACCGAGCTGTAAATACGGTGGCTGATGGCAAGGCCAAAGATCTTAGGCGGATGCTTATTTTCAGCTCTTGGCTTGAATGTCAGTGTGCACTTAACAACCCAGAGGAACAAAATTCAGACGACTGAAACACAAACAACAAAGAGAGAGACAGAGAAATAAGAACCCGAAATTCCCCTCTTTCCACAAACTGAGCGAAAAAAACCAAATCTCCAATGACTTTCTGTGAAATTCAAATTCTCTCCGCAGCCAATCTCACCAGGGAGGGGGAAGAGGAACGGATGATGGAGCGAAGGACGGCTGAATGATCGGACGATAGAGGGATTAAAAGAAAACATGGCCGGGATGATGTGGATGATGATGATGTGAGCGACGAGCCTCCGTCAGCGTGGACGGAGGCAGCGCGAGACGTGATCGATGCTTACAAATCTTCTATAAAAGAAAAGAGAAACATGGGGAGTTGGACAGAGGGATGGGGACTGAGAGGAGGAGGGAGGAAGTACGATGAGTAAGCAGGAGATGTGACTGAGGACGACAGCGAGTGAGAGGATTCGGGGAGACAGAGTGGTGAAGAGAGTGAGAAGAGAGCAAAGTCCTAATAATCATCTCTTCAACTTATCTCCCTTTCACAACAAATCTCTCTCCTCTTCCTCCCCCTCCACCCCACCCCTCCCCTCCCCTCC
>NW_019525466.1:211003-235023 GCF_002814215.2 Seriola lalandi dorsalis
ACACACTAACTCACCCATCCACCTACCCCGCCTGCTCCCTCACCCACTAATGTAACTTTTTCCACAGGGGGGGTGGGGCGGGGTGGGGGGGGGCAGTGGTGGATCATGGATCAGAGCATGCTCCAAGTTGTTGTAGCGACACCCCCGGATGGCACAAGGAGGGTTGTATGAGTGAGTGGGTGGTGGGTGGAGTTAGGTGGCGCTTTTGTCTTCATGTCTGCTTTTCCTAGAAAAATAAATAAATTTCTGGTTAAAAAATAAAAAGTAAAGAAATAACACACAACTGTGATATTTTTGTCATTTTTCTGTGTAAAAGTTTTGATCTTCTCAGTCTTCAAAACAAGCTAAAAGTCATTATTACTCAGAATATCTAAACACTAAAATAAAGCTGCAAAGCATGATGGGTCATATTAGGTTGAATGCCAATTAGCAGTAGCCTATTTAGGTTTAAAGCTATAATATGTGACTTTTCCACATTTGAATGTTTATCCAAAATGTTTCCAGTATATTTCTAATCACGGTAATGATCTGTTTCGTTTCATCTGTCAACGGCATCATAACCCCTATGTGCATGCCAAGCAAACCCCCTCCGAAATGTCCTGCGTCTGCCGAACAGATTTTTAACATTAAACATCTTTTTACAGTATTTCTACCTGTTTTAATCCTCTGGTCCGTTTCTTATGGAAAAAGGGACAACTGCGGATAATTCAGCTGCTGGTGAAAACCTCCTGGTTCTTAAATTAGAAGAGAAATGATAAAAACAAAGGTCAGCTGCAGGCTCAGTCTTTCCCTGAAATCCCATGTCCACCGTACAGCGTCGGTGAAACACTGACCTTTAATGTGAAACTGTTGTATTCAGTGTTCTTACTGGTTACAATGACCAGGTCTTTTAGTTTTGGAGAGGAGGACGCCTCCCGTGATCCAACGCGGATTCACCAACCCCGTCTTTTGTCATTGTTTTTTATTGAGTGACCCCCTAGTGGCAGAAGTTAAATACTGTGTGTTTCAAAGAGGAAACTGGTCATAAAGAGTCTGCAGTCGTGCTGGTGCCTGTGAGGCTGTAGTACTCAAGACAATCAAACCAATACAGTGATAGAACTTAAAATATTGACCAGAATACGGCACAAGATAAAAAGTCCATGGTTCACCAACATTCAGAAAGACTGGTGCTGGTCTTAGAGGAAAAGTAAGAGCTTCACCAGAGTCTTTAGGATTCATCCTCTGGGAACCATGAGCGTCCACACCACCTTGCACAGTAAATCAACCAATCCACGTCGAGACATTTCACCATGATCCATAACTGCCAACCTGGTGGTGGTGGGATTCATCCTCTGGGAACCATAAATGTCTGTGCCATTTTTAAGTGTAATCCATCCTGTAGTTGTTCAGACATCTCATTAAAAATCAAAAAATGTCGACCTCATGTCGGAGGAAAAGTCAGGAGATCACCAAAATCATTACTATTCATCCTCTGGGAAGCATGAATATCCTCATCCTATCTACCTCAAAGCAGCAACACATCGTTTCCCCTCATCTGATTTCTTCCTGCCCCAGGGCGCTCCTCGCCCTGACTCCTTCTGCCTCCTAACGACTCCCTCATTGTCGTCTACAGATTTCAGAAACATCACTGAGCTTCAATGTGTTTCCCTGTTTTTGATTCCTTTATTTATGTGTTGCACTGAAAACTCTTGGGTTTTTATGTTAATGCATAAAAGAGATATTCCCTGAGAACATATGTACAGAGGATACAATATGCATGTAGCTGTTAGCATGCGTCATATCTGTTAATATATGAATCAGATCTATAGTTTTAAATTTATGATGCAGATTGAAGCAGGAGCACACTCTCATCCAAAGCTACTGTCCGCTCATTGTTTTCAGTAGGAACGGTCTGAGTGGGAAATAAAACTGAGTGTTAGAAATATACGGCAAAGAAAACTGAGCCTCTAAATCTCAGATCTGTAAATAAAAAAAACACACCTCAGTGTTAAATATTAGTCCAATACTAAGCTGACGTGGTGTAAGCGATACTGGAGAACATCAATACAAAAGTCATAGTGGAATGCATAACAAACTTATTTTGGTCAGGGTCTGTCCAGCCTCCAGCCACTGTCATCACCTATTATGTATTTATTTATTTTCTTTTGAATCCTAGCATGAAATGAAATGAAAACACCTTTGTGTAACAACTTCCTGTTTTTGGGATCCCCAAATCGTTCTATTACAACATGTGAATCATGAAGCGCAGATGAAGAACTGCACTATAAAATGTCTATCAAGGTCTGTATCTGCGTCCACACTGCTACGTTTTCATCTTATGAATCACTTTTGCTACATTTTCACCTGCCGAGTCCAAAAACGAAATACAAAACAAACATGGCAGCTCGAGGAAACAGTGGGGAACTTAGCAGGGACGGACAAGCTGACAAAGACAACTGGGCGCACAGAGACTAAATACACACAAGGGGAGCCGGTAACAAGGCACAGGTGTAACACATTAGGGCAGGAAAGGAGGGAAAAAACGAGACAAAGACAGGAAGTAGGTGGTTTCAAAATAAAACAGGAAATAAACTAAAAGTCTTGTCAAATGTGACACTGCCATCCACACTGATGCCCTTAAAACTGAGACTTTTGGAAACGATGATGTTGACACCCACGGTCGCTCCCTGATTGGCTGTAATCACTCATCACTACCAGTTGTGAATGCAACATGGACGATGCATCGCTGACCTCGTTGTCTTTGCTAGCAGCTGCCTTGCAGTTAAATTCTGCATTTTAACGCTGTAACTGTCTTCGCTGTTTCTTGTTCGTTGTATTTTCTGCAACTAATCAATGCAGAGTCGATAACCTGCTATTGTAACAATTAGCCACTTCCTGGAAACACGGCTCCATAGGGTGAATTCAAGGTGACTGAACTGGACAGTTTGGTGACTTAAGTGGATATGACGAGTGTATTTTTTACATTAAAATTTCTCCATGTGCAGATTTATGCCGGAAGGTCTCCGGGCTGCTCCACATCTTCTTGTCACTTTCCTCTATTTGAGAGGCCCTCGCTGGCCCCTCTCAGTCCCACCTAGCCCCAGATGAAAACCATGATTGGTCCTCTGTGGGAATTTTAAAGGGCCCTCAATTAGGCGTCCATGGAAGTGCCTGTTCATCCCCCACTCTGCATGCAGGCCTCGGCTGGGGGTCCTGAACCCGAGCTCCGTTCAGCTCTCTTTAACGCGGCTGCTGGACTCGCCTCGCCGGGCGACACGCATCGTATGCAAAAGAGAAGCAGAAGAGGAGAGAGGCAGTGAGAGAGAGAGAGAGAGAGAGAGAGGAGGAAATGAGAAGAGTGTGGAGAGAGCAGACTGTGAATACATCTGCATGTCAGAGACACACTGAGAATCAGGAGAGCATGACAGCACTGAAACAAGATGACACTGAACTACAAAACAAAAACTATGAATGAGAATCTGCGACCATACAAAAGAAACTGTGTCTAACCTGTAGAGACTTTGAGTTTCTCCTCCGCTTTTAGATGTTGGTCCTAAATGAACTTTGACACCAAACCACAGATACACAAAACCTTCAGGACATTAAAATAACAACTTCAACTCCAACGATATTCAAGTTTCTGGAATTCTGTTTTTCAAATATCAATCCTGTCTCTGACTTCCTGTTTACACCCGGTATTAAAATGTGATCTGTATCCAGATAATAAACAATCCGATCTCAACTTTGCGCTTACACCAAGTATTTTTAATGCCTTCTCGCTATCTTCATTGAGATCAGATCTGTCGTGTGGAGCAATAACATGCGTTTATCCTCATGCAGATAAGGTGTCTAGACACAGATTGCGTTTTAATACTCAGTGTAAACGGGTCCTAAATATTATCCTCATATACAACTAACTTACATATGAAGATCATTTTTGTTCAATCATAGTTTCTGTAAAACCCGTCAACATGTCGGACGCAGGACGAGAACCTTTATGAAAACAAGACGGAGAGGAAGGTCTGAGTCTGGCAGACAAACAAGAGAGGGAGACGGTGGGTGATTTAAAGCGGCCTCCCCCCTTCATTTGGTGTTCAATGACTCCTGATGGTCGAGGGAAGCAGGAGGAGGAGGAGAGGTGAGGGGTGAGGAGGGGCGGCAGGTGTGACTGTCATAACCAATATCAGACACACACCTCATGCTCCACTATTCACACACACACACACACACACACACACACACACACACCTTAACTTCAGCCCGCCTTCTTTTCATCCCATCCTCCCTCCTTTCCTCCTTCAGCTTTTGTCCCCTCCACCTCTCTTTCTTTCTGTCGTTTTTGCCCTCTCTCACCCTTCCTCTCCTCCTCTCCTTTTTGCCCTCACCCAACCTACCAATGTCCTACTCTCCTTTCTTTCCTGTCACCACCCCACTTTTCTTTCCTCCCTCTCTCGTCCTTCCCCCTCATCAGTAACCTCCCTCGATCATCCATCCGACCTGCCCGCCCTCTCGTCCCTTTCTTTCATCCTTTTCCTCCTCCCTCTATCCATTTTCCATCCTCCCCTCCCTCCGTTTCTCTTTCACCCTCTCCACACTTGTCGTCCCGATTATGCAGATGAGTGTTTGTGGCGGGGCCCTAAAAAGCAGATTAGGGCCAGGGAGCCTCTTGATTGTGACATGGCTATTCCACAGAGGCCAACAGGAGGGCAGCATTAGCACATGCATGTGCGTGTGTGCATGTGTGAGTGTGTGTGTGTGTATGTGCTTGTGATTCAGTGCAGTCGCCCATCTCCATCCCCTTGTGCTTTCCCTTGTTCCTAACATGGTGCTGATGTTGTCTACATGGAGGAGTGTGTGTTGCATGCATGTGTCTTGTGTGTGTTGATGTGAGAGTGTGTCTAAGCATGTGAAAGGGAAGGAGACGGAGAGTGCAAGATGGCAAGCCACTTAGTGAGGGCCCATATGTGTGTGTGTGTGTGTGTGTGTGTGTGTGTGTGTATTCAGTGGACCAGGATTGGTCTTAATGGGGAAAGGTAGCAGTTGGACACCGTACAGAATGAGAGTGACACTGCTGCCCACTTGTTATGGGATCCACACACACACACACACACACAAACACACACAGATTATATCCCGTATGGTTCAGACACACTTTAACCCGACTAATAGAAACGTTCGACCAATATGGATCAGGAATTTAAGGAGGAAAATTCAGCCTTGTTTTTATAACCTGTGTTATTTTGGGCTCATATTATAGATTATAGTAATATTTAACGGTCAGACTGTCTGTGAGCAAACACCCAGTTTATCCAGATCTAAACCGCTTCATGTAGAAGTGAAACTTCCACAGACCAACGCTGACCCAGGAGGAATCGTTGCCTCTGAGCACAGATTCAGGAGCAGGTTTAAGGTGAAGGTGTCGGAGAGACTGGGACAGGCCTTTATTTCTAATCCCCCTGTTCCTCCATGTTTACCTGGATAAATTCAGTGAAATGCCACTTTCCAAAGCACCAGTTCATCAGTACAGCAAGAGACACGAAATGCACTCAGTTTACCTCTAAATGATGTTAAACTTGCATGAATGAAACTCTACACTTCCCTCAGAATTTTCACATCAAAAGTCTTGCAGCCTTCACATTATAAATATGCTTTTAATGTGAAAAAACACCAAGAAGTGTTGAGTTTTGTTTTGGCTGCTTAAAATCTTAACATCCATCAGGATTAAGCCAAACAAGATGAAAACATTATTTCTGTGAAAATAAAACAAAATAAAAAAGTGGTGAGAATAAAATTACTCAGCTGTTGTACTTCTGGAATAAGTGCAGTGGAAAAGTTCATAATATTACATTTTTGTGAGCTGTTATAGTCAGCTATAGGTGAGTCCTTGTTTGTTCATGCTGGCCACACCCCTGGCTGTTATTTAAGACTTGGCCATTATTTTAAAACTGGCTCTTTTATGACAATTTACATTGTGCGGATAATAACGTTTATTGTGCGATTTAATTTGCAGAAGAAAAAAAAAATGTTGGAGGGGAAATGCTTATTCAGTTTGTTGCTGAGTTTTAGCTCATGTCTGTCTGTTAAATATGAAGATACAGCCAGCAGCTGGTTAGCGTAGCTTAGCATAAAGACTTGAAGCGAAGGAAACGGATCACTTATGTATCTTGTTTAATCTGCAGACAAACGTAAAAACATCAGTTAATGGTTTTATGGGTAGAACTATTTCGTGGTCGGGAGCCCGGCGGCACCGTGGAAATTTTTTTTACATCTAGATAATTATCTGTTATCATTCGTATTGTCCATTTGTATACTTGTCTGTCTGTGTGTATGCCAGGGCATCTGTTTGTTTTCCAGACTCTCTCTCTCTCTGATGTTTTTCAACCTCTCTCTGCCAGCTGCAGCGCTGCCCTACTTTCAGACGTCTGCCGTCTTTGCATTTGACAGCATGTTTAAAGGAAATTAATATTTCAGCTGGCAAAGAAACGCAGGCTTCCATCTCATGTTTATCTCTGCTAGTCAGATGGATAAGAGTGGTGTGTGAACATACAGCCCAAATACTGATGCACCTTGATTCTCAATTTTCAAGGGCCCCTCTGTTTTTCAATTTTTATTTTATTTCACCAAAATCACTGCAACAGAGAAAAGAAAATAACACATTTGTCAGTGATAAGATTAGAGGGGAAGTAGCGGGAAATGATACCGCTGAACAAAGCGTTAATTTTTCAAAAAGATTCAGCGCATTAAATTTGCAAGTGCCCGTCTCATTTTGCAGACAATGTTTAAATATTGTAGCTGTTTTAATTCAGAAGCCCTGACCGATTCTCCGCCGCCCACAGTCGTGTTCTTGAAGAGAGACAAGTGCAGGATGGAGGCAGTTTAGTCCCGTCTCTCCTCTGTGAGTGAAATGTCTCCCATCATTGCCTCGTGCTCCTGATGTGCTGCTGATGCTGAGGATGAGACAGAGAGCAGCAGCGTAACATCTGCCATCTGTGCAACTGATCTCACGTTTAATGAATAAAGAAAGGAAAAGGTTATATCATGTATGCAACATTAGAGTCTGAGCTACAGTTTCCTTAAAATGAACAGTTGCACAAAACGCCCTTAAGTCTTGCCCCTTAAGGTTTCCTTGAAATGTTCTCTTCACTTCGAGGAGTCACTTATAGTCGGTTGGACCTCAGCGACCAAACTTCTCCATGTCGAAGTTCAACACAACAGGAGGATGAGATAATGTTACCTACTTCCCCAGAGTCATAACAGGTATCACAAGCGCTAATGGCAGAAAATCAACAGTCTCCATGGAAACAGTAGAAAATAGATAGAAAACATAAGGTGTTTTGTGCAGCCAGACTCAGGTCCTTCAAGGGATTTGAATAGCAATAAGATGAACAGGGTCAGCCAATCAGGAGACAGGTGGGAAGAGGCAGAAGGTGTTTCCCATCAACTCATCAACTTTGGTACCGAAGGCCTACGAGTGTGTCTGAATAAATAAATATAAAAGAAATGTATATGTACAAAATAAAACTGAGTTCCATAAATATCCCAGACGTCTCACATGAAAGAAAATAGAATTAAAAGTATATTATAATGAACGATAATGGAAACATGCTGAGAGTCCATGACAACAGCACTTTTACACAAAATAAGTGAGACATTAATCCTCACTGAGGCCCTCAGTGTTCTCATATATAAAAATAAACATATAAAAAACATATATAACATTCTGACCTGCAGTTTAGTGTCACAGAGTGAGAGGCTGAAAACGTCACTGGAGATCCGTGGTTAAGGGACTAAAAGCACTTTGCTAAAGGTTAAAGAAAGAAGGTCTGTGGTTTTGGTTAAATGTAAATAAACCGGTTGAGTCTGAAGTCAGCTTGACCTTGTTTTGTATTAAACCCGACCAGGATCTTCCTCTAAGCTTCACCAAGTGCTGTGAGAGTCCAAACACACACATAAAGAGTTTAATGATGCTTTAGTCACTACACGTGGATATTGTTCTGCACGACTGGATATCTGTATCAGTATCTACATGTTTACAATATGCGATATCTTTATATTTATATTTCCTCTTCATGTTGATAGAAAACGTCATCAGGTCACAATTACGTTCCCTACTAAATGTATTTGCTGTTGCAGTTTAGTTGTTGTTGTAGTAGTTGTACCGACACATCACAAACATGCAGCACAACAACACATAAATCTTAACACATTCATTTATACACACTGCAAAGCTGGCACACACACACACACACACACACACACACACGCACACACACACACGCACACACACACACACTCTAAACTTCAAAGGCCTGTTGTTCTTGGTTTCCGACAATGAAAATATTCACACACAATACAACACAGTCTTTCTTCTCCTCAGACTTCACACTACACACCTGAGCAGCCTCCCTAAATATACCCAGTGTGTGTGTGTGTGCGTGTGTGTGTTCGTGTCTGTGTGTTGCTTTGAAACCTGGTCTTCTCCCATCACTGTTTGCAAACCTGCAAACTTGTACCAGCAGCAGTTAGAGGTCATCAACAAATGCCCCAAAAACAACATATTTCTGCAGTGCCGTAATAATTATGAGTCTTTTACTTTGGAAAGGAGGAAGTCGGGTGATGCCATTACAGCGCCGCAAAGTCCACACAGGGAGGAGGTGGAGGTGGATGGGCAGGTCAATAAAACTTTGCCGCAGGAGACGGCTGTTTGTGTCTTGTCTCCTACTGATAACGTCAAACTATAATCCTTCCCTGACCTCAACTAATTAGTGTTTGTGTGTGAACCACAGCTCTGTCAGATCATTACACAAACTTCACTTTTCAACATTGATTTCTTACAGTTTTGGAAGGTGCTGAAAAATGATGTAACCCTGCTGATGTCAGATCAGAAAACACTCAGTTCATGTAATTCCATATTTTCACTAGCTGGCAACATGAAGTGGACCCCAGGTTCCTGGATGGTGCATTCAAAACAGTCAAAAAAAACGTGCAAAACGATGGACACCTCTCCCCCCTCGACGGTCGCCATCTTGGCTGCGTAGGGAAAAGGGGAGGGACCGTCAACATATTTTCAAACTTGTGAAAATGGCGGCAGAAGGAGGACGCGTCGTTGGCACCAATGTCGGCCTAATTTTCCAAGTCGCATGGAACAAGAGTCACTGCACACGGTAAAGTAAAACACATTTTTTCCTAGTCTTGACGAGCGTTCAAAGCGCTTTACACTGCTAGTCACATTCACCCGGTTACACACACATTCTTACAGCTTGCACAGTCATTAACCGGTGGAACATCAGGGGCAATTTGGGGTAATCAGTATTTTGCCCAAGGACACTTCGATATGCGGACTGGAGGAGCAGTGTATTTTGTTGTTTAACTCTGAGAACGAGTTTGATAAACAGCCAAGAAGCCGAAGTCACAACTGGATGCTCTTCCATCTTTGTTGTATTTGAGCATTTTGCTGGTGAGGGAGGGTATGAAGTATGAAAACGTGATGATTTCAGCTTTAGGAGAGGTCAGAGAAGACGTGGTGTGGCTCCTCAGGTAGGACAGGGAAGAGTAGGGCTGATATGAAACAGTATGGTAATGAATGGTAACAACAGTAAAGCAGAGACGGTGGCCTCGGACCGTCACACTGACCCTAATTAAACTCTATTAACCATCTGCCATCGCTCTCACCTCCACCTTCTCTCCGCCTCCTCTGTCCTTTAGCAGGCAGCCTTTATTGGAACGAGCCCGCCGTGTTGTAGGGATGTGCCGGGAATCATGATGCGCGGCCACGTCGAGACCCCCCCCCCCCCCCCCCCCTTTTAATTAACCGGTGTCCGATGTCGAGGTTAGGAGAGGAGGAAGAGGAGAATCTTAAATTCTGAGTGAAAAAGGGAAAAAAAAGGTAGATGAGGAGGACGGAGGAGGTGTGAAAAGAGGAAGAGAAGAGGTGAGAGAGGAAGAGAGAGAGAGAGAGAGAGGGGCGAGTGGGGTCGTCCTCCCTGCTAATTTGCTGACATGGGGGCATCGGGGAGGGCTGGCCTCCTAATAAGATTGTTTCTTGAAGGAGCAGAGCGAGCTGTGAAGGGAACAAAAGTAACTGTGCCCCGCGAATCCTGTAGCCAATTAGTCCGTATCAATAATTAAAAAGCATTGTCTGCGCAGGGGCAGGGGCGGCAGATTGAGTTTCCCTCCACTAGACTAGATTGTTATGACAAGCAGTGCCTACATAATGATATTAGCCATTAATAATTCACCGCCGGGCCTGCGTCGCTGCAGGTGACAGGAGGCCTGTACCGCTCTCGGGCAGCCATCAGTCAGCCGGTTATCAGAGGTCAGGAATCAGGAATGGAAATTGAAAATTGCTCAGGGTGGACAGGTGTGTGTTTCTGTGGTGTGTGTTGAATGTGAAGGTGAATATGGAGGAGGCAGGTAACAATCAGGTACTCAGTGCTCAGATCCGTCACTTACTTATTCTTCACGGTGCTGCTCCTATTTCTGTGTTGATCATCATTTCTCCCAGGTATGATAATTGTACTCACCCAGTCATTTCTCTGATCTGACACGTACAATTCATGCGGCAGTGACTTCCAGTTTCTAATATACTCGCACCCTGTGAGCAATTTTTTGGGATTCAGTTCTTGCACAAGGACATTTCCACATGTCGTCAAGAGGAGCCAGGACTCAACCACCAACCAACCCCTGCGATCGAAGGCCTCACCAGCTGCTGCACTGTAGCTGCCTACGACAAACAGTTTGAACAGATTATCCAAAACAGGGGTGAAAGAAAAACGGAGGCGTCTGTAATGATCGATCGTCATTCGGCGAGTGCATTAACTTTAAGCAGGAAGTCGGCTTTTTACGCTGGGACGGTTACACCAACCAGCCCGGATCATACGTTTATCTTTTTCCTTGGTGTTTCCGGATAAGTTTTGAGAATATGTCTGATCTCAGTCCTGTCGCCGTGTTCTCAGATCTTAGTAAATTACCCAGCAAACACAACGTTATTATAACTGACAACAGTTACATCCAAAAATATGAAAATAAGACCCGAGTTTGTCTGATCTATTATATTAAAAGGTCTTGACCTTAACCTGTGAAGTGCCTTGAGATAATACACGTTGTGATTTGGTGTTTTACATAAACAACTGAATTGAACGTGCGCTCGTCACTCCCGCTCTTACACTGTCTTGCTTTTACATTCTTATTTTCCATCTATTGCTTCTGATGTTTTTAATATATTGCTGCTGTTTTTTGTGGTTAATTTGTTCCGCTGTATTAATGTTGTCAATAATATATGCTTTTCTTTCTGTTCAGCTGTGTCCTTGCTCATGGATTTCTTTTGAGGATAATCCTTCATTATCCATAAAACCGCATTCAGCACTTTACATAAGGACACCTCACCAGTAATGTTTGTTTAGTGTGTAATAAATATCCTACGTAAAAGGACTAATTCCCTTTCAGAGTGTGGTGTGTTACCAGGTCAAATGTTTGAATATAAATAATTTAAATATTGTAATTTTTTTTAATATATTAGGATTAAATACTTCATGAGCCGTTTCTCTTTTCACAAGTTTAAAAGCTTTTAAACCTCAAGATTTTCATTTCAATAATCCTAATCTGAAAATGAACTCCAGTCACTGTAGCCATGGGGGTAAATGTGGCAGGTTAAAATGTACAATATTTAAAATGACATCACACAAAACGGAGATGCTGAAACAAAATACCGAAGGCTGGAATCAGAGTAAATACACTGACTCCACGTGTCGGGATTTTGTCTCTCAGAATGTGGGTTGAGATGATTGACAGGGAGGTCGGAGCCTCACTGGCTTCTCAACAACTGTAACATCTGTGCTGGTGAGGAGGGCACGACAAAGAGAGAAGACGCTGAATAGTACAGTGTGTGTGTGTGTGTGTTTGAGGGGGTAGGGCATTTGATGCAGAAGCGATGAAGATGAAGGCAGATGTGGTATCCATGTATGTCAAACCACCACCACACACACACACACACACACACACACACTCACTCACTCACTCACACACACACACGCCTGTCTCCGTCTCGTGTCCCAGCAGGCCTTGCAGTGGGCCGACAGAGTGGATGCTCCCTGCTGATCGGGTCCGTCTGCTGGGCCCCGTGGGCGAGCTCCACGTCCAGGCCCCCGTCAACGCAGCAGACACTGGGATGATGGGGTCCCTGTGGTCCCTCTGGTGAAGCTCCACATCTGGACTCTGCTGAGGATGTTTTTCTCACTATCTGTCATCTCTCCTCTTTTTTCTCTTCAAGCTTTTATTTACTCTTATTCTAACATGCATGTGCAAGGAAATAAAATAGTAAAAGTAAATAGAAAGATGTTTTTATTCTTTCCGTCTGTCTTGTGTCTTGTAGCCCAACAAATCTTGAAGCCAAAAGAGATTCATACAGTGACAGAAATAGACGGCTGAAAAGAAAAGAAGAGAACAAAAAAAAAAGATGACAGAGCAGGAGTGAGGGAGAAACTGTAGAAGAGGAGACGACGAGGAGCAGAGCTGATGAGCGAAAAAACCATAAAAGAGGCGTCAGTGAGTGATTCACTCTGTCACTGTCGACTCTGAGCCAGAGGACAGCAGAGCTCAGAGGAAATCACTTTAAAGCGAGACGAGGATCCATCGCTCCGCTTCCTCGCTGATGGAGCTGACAGGCTGCAGATGTTGTCAACAGGAAGAGGAAGTCACTGCTGTCGCCTGGAAACCTCACAACTTCAGTTTATAAGACAGCTGTTAGCTGCGCCGGTCAGTTTGTAAATGGTATTTTGTGTCTGTAACAAGCGTGCTTTAGTAAAATAATTGAAGATGGCCGCCAACGTCAGTCATTAGTTAAGGTTTTTACATCTTGCTTCGAGTGCAGAAGCAAACGGCAGATTATTGGCAGTGGGCACATGTCCAGGGCCCTGGAGCTAGAGGGGCCCTTCGATTTTTAAAATATGTACGAAATATATAATTTTTTGTATTTTTGATCTTTTCAAAATATCAGAAAAAAAATGTACTTTTTTATAAATGTAGAACAATTATAATCTTATTCTGTAAAGTTGAGTAAAGGTGTGACTGTAAAAATCAACATGGTGAAACATGTCTATGATGGAGAAATGATCACTTCCTGTCAGCAACTGCGTCGGAGAATCCTTCTTGTAAATGTCAAGGGAAAAAAGATTTATTTAAAAAAAAAATAAATAAATAAATGAAGGACACGGAAACACCTGAGCACGCTGTGACTCATGGTCACTGAATCTGAGCTCTCAGGGACTTTGATAAACAGATCGATGATGCTCTGCTGTGTGGTCGGAGCTGAGGCTGCGTACTTTGTTTGATTGTAATATATGCGTTGCGTCATGATTAGCTGTCGGCGGTTTTCTATTCATTATTCAGGTTTGTGTTTTGTATTGAGTGTTACGAGAGTAATAATTCATGCCGTGCTGTACATCATGTGTGTAAAACAAAATTAGACTCTCAAATCTCATTAATGTATCATATATAATAATACAATTATAATTTCAAAGTAATACATTCTGTTTCCATCCAGGGCCCATGGTCATGATAATCCATCCAAACACCAACAATGACACTAATTCTAACTAAAAATGACATTCAGGGTCACTTTCATCTTCTTACCAACACACACTATCAATTACAAGTTTATCATCAGAAAACATATTTGTTTTCATCCTTGTACCCTCTGATTTATCCACATCCAGCTTCTTATTCAAACTTGTCTTCTATTATGTGAAATAACACAGTACTTTACTGACACTGGATGGTGAGATAAAAGCTGCAAAAGCTGGGCAGTGATGGGTAAATACAAATATAGATTTTTATGCATCCCGAACAATACTCAGGGTGGAGGTGGATTCAGACGCTTGATTCATAATACATTTTCTATTTGTAAAAGCTACTTTAAACTGCACATTCATGGGAAAATGATATTACTTTCTTGTAGAAGGGTTTAACAGCCACAGTCCTCAGGACTAAGGTGCAGTAATGACTTAAGTGTGGAGATAACATTCATAGTTTTGCACTTGTTTGTAGATGAAAAGTTGACAGAGACCATCAAACACGTGTCTACTTTCTCCTCTCCACACACCCGACCTATCGCTGCATGAAGACGGTTTGCTTTATGGACTGATGGTTTCGGAAAAGTGACATGAAGAATCCCCCACAAATGCAATTATTTTCATAGTCGCTCTACCTTTCTCTGTGCCCTCTTTGCCTTAACTTTCCCCCAGACCTTACAGTGAACACTCATCTATAGATGAAACATGGACATGAGAGGACTGACTGAATCGTCAGTAGGACTACAGTCCATCAGAAGACAACAGGCAGCGAGGCCATCGTTCTCATGAGACTTTGTTCTAGCGGCGACGGAGTGGCCGTGGCTGCCAACATCAAATAGTCCGCATTTTCTTATTCACTTTAAAGTCTCCTCCAAGACGCGAGCTAATCGGGAATGATCCCAGCATCTTCCTAAAGCGGTCCAACACAACTTAGCATAACAGTTAATAATACATAGAGCCATCAGAGGGGAAATTGTATTCTTTCTGCCGGCCGGAGGAATGAATAACTCCAACTGAAGTGTGACTCAGATCATCTGATTGACATTTAACCCTGTCATCTGGAAGCGCTGAGGGGTAATCAATAAATTAGTGACACGGCATCAGATCTGTGTGTTTTAATTGCTGAGCTGTGCATTATTTATCCATCTGAAGCAGATGAGCAGTGAACGGACTCCAGGCGTTGATTACCGAGCTAAAGACTGATCACAGTGAATGGATGATAGGTCTCTGTGAAGCGTCGCAGCTCCGAGCACACAGGCAGGATACAGCGAGGAAAATTACGCGGTGCCACTTCGACGTTGGTCTGCCAGGGTACAATGAACACACTGCACATTATTGTCAAGTTTTTAGTCTGCGAAGAGCGAATCTGCATGATGAAGTTTTCGCTGTTTGCTCCTCGACTTTGGAACAGTTTCACAAAAAGTTTCAAAGAAACGAAACCAACGCAGATCTTTACAAGCATCTTAAAACTCATATTGTTTGACATTTTCTTTTTTATTTCTTGTTTTATTGTTTAAAATTATGTATTCAAGTGATAGCTGACAGTAGATAGATGACAGTAATTCAGGAAATCTCCAGGCTATCATGGTTTCCCTTCTCTGCACCTTTTACGTACTGTGTGACTTCCATTTTACAAACCTTTTATAAATCTTGATGTCAGACACGTTTGCAGGAATTTCAGGTGAAAATGACCTTGTGATGATTTGAACTCTCGTTATGTATCAGTCAAAGAAAGTTTCTCTGAATATCACAGGTGTGAGTTCCTGAGTGGCTGCTGTCGGTGGTCGGTCAGTCAGAACTGGTTCTGAACTCTGCAGCTCTGAGCAACTTTAAGTCTGTTCAATCTTCTAAACTTTAATGCCTTTATTTGATTGGAGCAAACTGAGGACCTGCTGCTCAGGGCTCATTATGCACATGGTGCGTGCCCTAACCACCTGACCATTGAGACTTCAGGAGTTTTTCCAGTCGTGTTCAACCTGCTTAGCACGAGCGGCTGATGGAGGAAGTTGAAGATCTGGGTATATTTCTCATTTGTTGGTTGAGACCAAAACAGGAATTTAATAAAAAGAGATGGAATATATTTACATTTGTCAGGTGGCTTCAGTGGTTCCTCTGTTTCGGCCATACGTGGGATCCTACATGTAGACATTTGTGACTGGACAAAACTGCAAGATCAAGTGTTCACCCATCAGTGAGTCAGTGATTTTACCCATTCACACCACTCATTTATATTCATGCTGGGTCATGTTTGGCTGCCTGCAGAAACTAAAGAGAACTAAAGCAGAAACACAGGTCGGAGCTGCAAACATTAGAGCTGTTTAATGTTAAAGTGGATGGTGGATGATATAAGCAGCACAAAAGAGGAAATTCCTAAAGTTGTAAATCTGACCTTTACCCAAGTTTGGGTCTGTGGAGAGACACTTCAGTCCAACGCTGCAGTGATGTCTCCCAAGGTGCAGCTTGGCAAAGCGATGCAAACAGAGGCTTTAACTTGTTTAAAGAGCCTTCCGGGTATAAAGTATAAATAATGTAACTTGGAGGGAGGGAGAGAGAGATAGAGAGAGAGAGACAGGTTATTTTGCACCATTCCCTCCATTCAGCACACTCACTGTACAACCACAACTCCCTCGCAAAGGTTTCCTGCATCCACCGGATCAACCCACGGAAATCATCGGCAAGCCCCTCCCCCACCGTAATGTTTGCACTAGTTCATATATTTGTTTTTTGGCTGTGATTTGCTGTCCCATTAAAAAAGAATAAGAGCTTATGACATATTCAAAGAGGGCATGTCTGGAGTATAAAGTCTAGGGAGGCTATGATTCATTAATGGAGCCATGAATAGATAACTCGCTGTTGTATGATATCATACTCACTGTTGAATTCACGGTGCCATTCACATTTTTTTCCTGTTCAGAGAATCTGGATACCATTACAAACAGTATATGAAAGGATTAGATGAGCTTTTTAAACAATTTATAAGCATGCAGCGAAGGCTATTACAGCTGTGTGGCGTTTCATGTGTTAGGATTCTGTTTCATGTCAAGTTTTTACTGTAAGTAAATAAGATGCTGATTACAAGGGTTTTTACGGGTGAATGGTGAACAACCTCTGTCATCGGTTCTCGCCCACTCAGAGTGACACGGTGAAATAATGTGGACAAAAAGTTCAGTTAAAGGACGATCGTCAGCACGACTTACAGATCCAACGCAAATAGGCTCAGATCAGATTATCAGCAAAGACCAGTCACGACAAGAGAGCACAAGATACTTCCATTAGAGGTCTTCACAGGTCCAAGAATGTGTGTCCAAACCCAAAAAGACCCAGATCTACCCTACTACCCAGAACCGATCCAGTCCGGTCTATTAGCTACTTGAAAGCCGGGACCTGGACCCATGCAGAATTGAAAAATACCAAACCCAAACCAAACTGACCTATTGTTTAAAACCTTGTCCTGGATCCATGCAGACCCGAACCCGGCCGCGAGACGCAGACCGCAGCTGTCAAAACAAAACTTAGTGTCTTACCTGGTAGCCTTCGGTCCTGTGTCTGGTTGTGATGCATATGATCCAACCTCCTGATCAGCACCGTCTTCTCAGATCCACTCTGGTAGTAATGTCAAACAGGCGTCGGACCGGCGGCAATCGCCTTCCACCTGTGTCCTCGCAGCCTCCGCAGCCTCCGTCAGATTCTGGACCACATTTAGTTCTCCAGAGGGTGTGGATGGGTGCAGATGACTTCAGTGTCTCACCTGCTGTGTGCAGTGAAATGCTACGCCTATTTTTTTTGGAAATCAGTGGCATGCGAAATAAAACCATAGACTGTATATAAAGATGGACGTAGCTCAGCACAGGATCACACACACAAAGGCCCAAGTCACAAAAGCAGTTCTCGAAGTCAGGGAAAGAAGGCTGAAGCGCCGACCAGGGTTCAGACGAGAAAGGCGAGTCAGGCACAAACAGGCTCAGTAACAGGAAATCAGAAATGCTGCAGAGCCTTGCGTGGAGAAAAGCCAAGAACAATCTGGGTGAGTGTAATCAGGGGCAGCTGTGTGACCAGGTGAGGGGCATTGGCTTGATGAGGTGGGCGTGGCAGAAACTACTGACTGGGAGCTGGATGACAGGGAATGCTGAAGTGAGGCAGGTGACCTGAGATGCAGAACTGTGACATATAGAGACCAAAACTGTTTTTTTTACCAGGATGGAAACATGTTTATTTCTGCTGTAAATATGTCTTCAGGATTTACTGATTGTTTTTTTTTTTTTTATATTTTGTGGGATTTGTTCCTCCATCTGATCTGATCTATATAGATAACATATAAATTACATTTACTTGTCCTAAGCTTAACATAAAATGTTGAAGTGTGTGTGTGTGTTTGTGTGTGCGTGTGTGTTTATCTGTTACCCGACAAGTTTTATGAAATTAACCAGGAGCATCTTTCCACGCTTTGTCTGAAAATAACTCCAGCTGCTGCACACACTGTTCTCTTCTTGAAAGTTGCATAAGCTTTGTTATGAAATCAGTGGAGGGCGCCGACTTCAAGCTCATCTCGCCAACACAAAGAAACTGCCTTCACCCGGGATGCTCAAAGCGCAGAAACAAGCACAAAGATTTCACTTGACAAGCGCAGCCCTTCATCTTCGGCTAATAACGTGGATGAGACTGTTCCGGCTGTTGTTGTTGTTGTTGCTTTGGTGTGAATTGCTCTGTGCTGCTCCGCTCTGTTGTGCTTTAATAAGTTCAGTTCAGTTCACTATCTGGCTTTGTGCTCTTTTTCTATTCTCTTCCACTCTGCTCTGTTTCTGCCTCCATGTAGTCAACAGCTGGACTTTTCTCTGCGGATCCCGAGCGGCCCGACTCTGCAGCACCACAGCCTCACCTAATTGCTGTGGACTCTCTGCTCACCAGTCTGCTTCTGTCTCGAAAAAAAGACTATGTTTGTAGCTGGCTGTTCAGCTTTTATCTATATTTTAAGCCACACACAAGGTGTAGAGTCGGCCTGGAGCTTGTTACAGGGGCCCGCGGCTGCATAATTCATGAGAAGGAGCCGCTTGCTGCAGCGGCTAAATAAAAGATCTGCCAGCAGTGGATGGCAGGACAGAGGAGCTCGCTGTACCTGCCCTGCCACCTGTGTGTAAATGCAGGTGTGCGTCTGTTTGGGGTGGTTCTGTGTTTTCCTGTGAGCGCATCGCAGCCCCTCAGGTACGATCAATACGGGTGTGTATGACACACACACACAGAAGTGTGCGCACTCACATTCCTCAGTGTGCCGCAGCTGAGTGATGGTGGCTGATCTGTCTATTAAAGCTCCTGTTGTGTCTTCACACAGAGGAGACGTCCCCACTCAAGTCCAGGATGAGATGTCAACATGTGACGCCCAGTCTTCTCCTTCTTCTTTGCATCAGCCGCTCCGCCTCCTCCTCCTCTCCCTCTCGTCACATCTTCTCCTCTACCTCTGAAAACAAATGAACAGTACTTACATAACACAACTGTAGAGCATGATAGTGAAATGAGGTCTTCCACAGAGCGAGTGTGTTCATGTGCTTTTAGACAGAATGTGGAAACAACACGGATGCTTCAAAGTTGACAGTTGTTTATTTCTGTTAGTCATTATCAGGGTTACTGCTTATAAATAACTTTTCTAATGAATCTAAGTCACGCCTGCAACCCAATACCATATAACAAATTAGATATGCAATACATGAATATGCACCATCAATCAAAAGTTTCTTACCATCAACCAAACATTTACTTTTCTCCATCATGTTTCTGCGTGTATGACGCCGCAACTCGGCAAGTCATGCACCAAAATTTTTGCAGACTTTCCGAGTGTTTGTTCCGACTTGACGGGGAGTTCGCGTGAATTTTTTCAAGTTGGAAACAAATTTTTCCAATTATTCCAACAATACATGAATGCACCTTCAGTTCGCGTCTCTCCTGCCCTGTTTGGGGGAGTGATTCTGGTAGTGGCCTTGTGTTTGTGAGTTAGCCCGAAGTCATGAAGTCACGGTGTGGTGGTATGTCCTCTACTTTGGTTTTGTTAAAACCAATGTCACAATAAATATTATGACTCTTTTATCCCAAATTTAAATTGATGCACACTTTACACTTTTTTTATTTTATTTAATTTTACAAACCTCGACATCTAATTTCACCACAGCATGAGCAGCACGGACAGTGTGTTTTTCTTTACTCTTCCCTTGTTATCAGCTGATTGCACTGATGATGCAACAAAAAAAGCTTCTTCCCTTTTCAAGCCTTTCACACACTTTCACAGACACGTTCATTAACCGCCTTCTATTCATTTTTTTTACTTTTTGGATTGTTTATAAAAATGACTAAAGGTTCGATAAAGCTCAGAATAATATGTAAAGATTGTGATGTGATTTAAAAATTTTTTTTTGCATTCAGGCAGTTTGCTCACAGTCCCCATCAATGAGGGTTAAATTCAGCAGCTAGAAAAGTGCAAAAGTGGATAACGACTTAACAACAAGCTGCCAAATTGTGAACACGCTACCGAACATTGACAGAATATTTACAACATTAGCAGCGGTGAAACGAGCTTCAGCTGAATTATAAGAAACACGTGCAAACATATCAGGACTTTCACCCACGGCTGCAAATTTAATATGAAAATAGAAAAAAAAAAGTAGTATTTTCATTCCAGCTGAGTGCTAACTGTTCATACTGTAGCAGATCAGGGCTGATTGTAAGAGATTAAATAGTAAAAGTGTCTGGAGACGAAGCTGCTGTGAGCGGCAAGAGGCATGAAACCGCATATGGAAGATGGCAGCTGTAAGTTGGACGGTGGAGACGGACGGTGGAGACGGTGGAGACGGTGGAGTCTAGCAGCCGTACAAAATGCATGAACCCACAGAAGAATGACTGTTCTTTTTTTTTTTTTCCTGTTCATCTCTCTCCTGTTTCTCCTTCTATCTCCATTTTTTTTTCTCTTCTTCCACAACAGCGCTCCTCGCCACACTCCTCCAGAACAACACAAACAATTCTCTCATTCTCTTTGTCTTGTCTCTCTTGTTTTCTGTCTCCTTATGAGATCCTTAGGAGTGATGTGCGCCAGGTGGCTACAGATACATTTCTGAAGTGGGAGTTGTGCAAAGAGAGGATGCAGGGCAGGTCAGGAGGGAAGAACCAGGAGGCGATTTGGTCCAGGGATTGCGGGGAGGGGTGAAAAGAGAGGGGGGGGTGGCACGTGGAGGCGCGTGGAGCAGCAGCAGCGTGGGAGAAGGCCTGATGCCTCGGATGCAGACGGGGTGAGAGGAGGAGGCGGTGCAGGAGTAGGTGTGCGGGTTGATCCCTCTAAAAGCCTTGGCATTTTCAGCAGGCTCAAATTATTACCAGCGTGCGAGGAACAAGGGCTCTGCTTCGGGGTGAGCCACCCAGGAGAGCGCCATGCCTCGGGGCGATTTTCAGAAGAAAGTAACACGGGAGAAAAATAATAGGAGGTGGGAGCACGAGGAGGAAGGAGGAGGATGGAGGGACGGAGCGGTGAGTCGAGGGTTTTGGAGCTGATGTTGAGAAAAGTTGAGGGGATTTTTTTTTTTTTTACACTCCTCTGTTTTCCCACCGTGCAGAACGCCGGGCTGCTCGGCCCCCGCGCTCATTATCTGAGGCCTTTCATGCTTTCCACTACATCGTTCTCCACCCAGGCATTTCTCCCTCCTTCTCTTCTCTCTCTATCAATCCTCCCATGCTTAGCTCTGTGGGTTTTTCTTTCGACCTCCTTCAGGCATCTTTTCCATTCACCTACCCCTCCCTCTCTCTCCCCCTCTCTCTCTCTCTCCGTACCTCCATCTATCTATTCATGATTGATTGCGCTCTACAGGCCAGCCAAGTTTACTGCTCTTGAGGTCTCTGTTCCTGTCTATTTTTTTTTCTGTAAACCGTCACTTCATTTTCGATTTTTGTTTATTTTTCCCGCTTTTTTTTCTCCATCTAACTCTGCATCTGGAGCCTGTCGTATGTGAACACCTGAACCTTCCACCTGTGTGTCACTGCTGATCATGTCTGCTGCCGCTGTAAACAGGAAGATCTGATGCACAGCACCGTCAGAGTCTCATGCAGGAGGCGGGAGACGTTCCCCCTCATCATCCTTCTCTCTCCCACCACCTCCACTGTACCCAGGGAGCATGTGAGGACAGAGCCTGCTCTCCTGTCCAGTTTATTTAGTCTCTTCCTGTCCGTCTGTTGAGATGCTGCTCCATAACGATGGCGGTGACGCCACCAAAGAGTCATAAAAGGTCCTAAGAAGTGGCCCCTGAGTCTCCTCAGCCTTTCTCTCATAACATTAGTACCGTCCGTCCAGTCCTCACTGCTGAAGCTGACTCCAAGAACCTCGGGGCTCCTGCAACTCAAAGTTCCTCAGTCACCTTAGAGGTGCCTGCAAGAACTTTTAGGATTTCTCAGTGTGAGAACTGGTTCCTCAAAGAACCCATTTCAAATTAATGTTCTTTGATAATGATCCAAAACTACATCCTGTTATTGAACAAGTTGAAATCATGCAGCTTTGGCAGAAGTTATGATTACATTTATCCTACTGCTGTATGATGTTAGTATTATGGGATGTATTCTATGCAGTATTACTTTAATGGGTTGCTGTACGAGGCACTGATCGATGGAAAAATACAGTATAAAGAATTGGACTAATGGTTTTATTAATGCTTTTAAGAGAGGGTGTAACAAAAACATGCTTGTGCTTGCATTATGGGAAAAATAGGATACAGTTTTTTTTTTTAGCTTAACTCATATTAGGGACTAAAAAAGGGCAACAGTCCGGAGAGGACCTTCGTCGTCATGGTGACAGTTAAGGTTGTGAAACTCTCATGGAATAAAAGACACAGCATTGACTTCCACACAGAAACAAGCAGCAGTTTCCTGTGTCAAAGTCCTATATTTTGTCGACCCACCCACATATTCATCCACACCAACCTCCTCCTAACTCAGACCGTGTCGCTCTGTATACCACGTCACCCGACTTCCTCCTCATAAATACTTGCACAGACGACCTACAGGGGCGTATTTACAGCCTCAAGAAAGCATGTATCAGCCTCTGCTGCACTAATACGACTCTTGTAAAAGCCCTCCACTTTTTTAAGCTCTGTAGAATAGTAAATACTTGGAGAAGCTGAAGCAGAAACATAATTACCTGAAGGGAACACCACTAAATAACTTTTTTTCCAAAGCTAAGTTTGTTGTACTTCTGTTTCTTTACCTCTTGCTCCTCTTCCCTCATGCCTCCCCTCTTCATCCATATTTGTCATCCACACGCATTGTCTTAAAAAGTCTCAGCCCTTAAACCGAGGCCCTAACCCTAAACCAACCCCTGGAGGAAGTGACAACCTGCTAAAACTGCCTCGCCCCATGAAAACGTCCCCATTCCAAACAGATAAAACTCAACCAAGGACAAGAACATACTCTCTGACGCACTTACTGCTCTTACCCACAACCTCTTTCTCTCTCTCTTAGTGATGTGAAGCCCACGGGCCACGGCGTGCCGTGACTGATATGCGTTCTGACATGTCAAACGGGGAGGCGGCGCGGCGCTGCCCGTGGCAACCAGAAGAAACATGCTAATAGCGAGGTGCATTAGTGCACTCAGAGACGGCATCGCTAATCAGAGAGGACATTCGCCCCACTCTGACTCTCCGGCAGTGAGAGTGGCTCCTCCATCACTCTCACCGCTCATCCGCCATCACCAGCCACTACTCCCCCGCCCACACACCCGTACTTACCTCTGCCGTCTACGCCTTGTCCCAACCCACAAGGAGCTAGCATAATGCCTATTCAGCTAGCAGCAGTGATAGAGTCATAATATCAAAGGTTTTACTTCTATACAAATATTGTGTTATTAATATAAATACTGGATATTTTTTCCTCAAAGCTAAATTGAGTTAATCAACCACCAAATGTGACAGACTCACACCGGGACATATGTCGTGCTGTTTTATAAAGTTGCTACAGCTAACCTGCTAGCAAACACACACGTCTTTACACACCTTTTTCTGTCCACCTGATGCCAATATTCAATCTACTTTTACTTTAAGCCATGTTTTTGTTTTCACCAACGCCAGAAAAAATATGATAACTGTAAGTTTCTTTTTCAGTCACTAAATTTGCCTGGTGTTTGGTGCTGGGCAGGTAGCACAAAGGGCTAAAGCGGGAAAGATATCAGAGCTTGTTTGCTGGAAATGGCTATTTACATTTTTATTGATGTTGTCGATGAGGGTTTTTGAGACTCAAGCAGCAGTGTATGTGCAAACATAATCTTAAAAATGTGAGGCTCAAAGTTGAGTGTTGATTCTCAGTGGGATCACGCGCACAAACAACCCTTTCACATTAAATAGAAACATCTGAATCTATTTTAATATCAAAAATGTTGCTTTCATGAAGATGTTTTTTTTTCCTTTTTTTAAGTGACCTGTACAGCGCTGCCATCTGGCCATCTGGCATGTGATATTA
>NW_019525466.1:235043-252270 GCF_002814215.2 Seriola lalandi dorsalis
CCCCCCCCCCCATCACTCCCTCCCCCTCCTTCTCGTTGCATTTTTCTGAAATGTTACACAACTTTTTCTTCAAATTTTTCTTCTAAGTGTTTTCATGTCAGTGGAAACACGTGTGACCAGTGGTGCAGGGTTCAAACTTTTAAATATTTGACCTGCATTTCAGCGGGTTTGAAACCAATATGGAAGCATTGTGTAGGATCAGTCGCTCACAGCCAACACACAGGAAACTGTCCTTTCAGGTTTTCATGTTTCAGCATCAGAAAGATTGAATGTGTTGAAAATTTTATCACCCACTTCACTGTGGAGTTTTCATACCACTGGGTTCTTACTAAACACACACACACACACACACACACACACACACACACACACTAAAGGGAGACTGACAAAGACTATATGCAGACTTGGGTCTTCTTTGTTTGAACTATATATTTCATTTTAATCAAGAACAATAAAAAAAATTTAGGATTATCATTTAAATATTTTAACTCATAGAGCCTTTTGAGAAATATCACCAGTATAAAAACATGGTTGTTCTTGCAGTACATGAATGTGAAGCAGGACTTTTCTAAAAAAGCACAGTCAGCAGATCTACCCTGCGTGAAAAGGGTTAAAGGAACATCCCTGAGCGACTGGTACACTGCAAAAAATGTACCTGTGATGTCATTAACTTCAGCATTCAGTCATAGATTTAAAATTTTGAAGAGGAGCATAAGAAATAAACTGCTCCCTCTTTCTTCTTTTCATTGAGAATCCCTTAATATTTTAATATTTTATAACCAGAAAGACATCAGCTCCTGAAATGAGCAGGAACCCCGCTCATGCTGAAATCATCTTTTAAAGTGGACATTCTTTAGAGCGAGAGGCCCCCACCCCATTAGGTGACCATCATGAATATGGCAGCATGTATTAAGCTAATAAAAGCTATTAATATTGAATCTGCCATAATGTACATACCCTACATACCTTGTACGTGAATTCCCTGCCTGTCAGTGTACAGATCCTGTATTACACAGAATTTTAAATGGATAGCAAAACCATGACTGTGGTTTATCTTCATTGTCATGCATAAACTGATGAAACAGAAAATCTTCCTGAGCCATGTGGAGCATATTATACCACAGACCTTATTTCTGGAATCTAACTAAAAACACATAGACTTCAGGAAGTGGAAACCAGAGGTGCTGAAATGTTAATGAAGTTCTGGGTTTTCGGATTCGTTCCTGCAGCACTCTATTCGCCGTTTACAGGAAGTCACATACTGTCACGTCGTCATTTGCTGGTATTTGTCTTTATCCAGATGTGTCAATAATTGCCATAAAAAGGAAAAATGTATCCACTATTTGAAAACAGGCAGAGGGAGAGGCATTTCAATATCTCTGGTCATTTGAAGTAAATGTCTACGTCAGTGTCATCGTGTTCACGGATCCCCGCAGCTGTTTTTTGTGTTTTCAAGATCATAAATAATAGAAATTATGTCAAAGAAACTACAATCAGTTGTTGTCTTAATACACATACTTCTATCATCTGCCAAATGGTGCGAGTGTAAAACATCTCAGGTTATCTGATCCAGTCAAGCCCCCAACTCTTCTCCAGCTCCCGTCCGTGGCAGGCTGACGAACAGCTGCACCACATGTGGAGCTGGATGAAATCTTTGTGATCACGCTAATTCAAAAGCTCCTGGATCAGGCGGAGGATATTATTTTTTACCAGAGGAACGAGTCGGACGGGCTCCTTCGGCTCCGTCATACACACACATACACGTTGGTTTGATGTTCGGGATATAAATCAAAGACTCATCATTCTATTTGATTTTATCCATCAACCATGGGGATATTATTAAAAGCTATCAAAGAGCCCCAATTGAAACCTTTTTACTCCATGAGAAACGCACAGCCTCTTCCCCACCATCCGTTCAGTCCTGCTTAAGGGAATTATATTAAAAAAAAATTTAAAAAAAGAATTTCATTAAAAAAAAAGAGGGGGGAAAGAATATTATTAACACCAAGCGAGGCTGATTAAAGTTTAATGGCGAGCCAACAGTCTTCGGGCTGTCTCGAACAGTGGCCTCAACAGGTCTTAATCTCCAGCGGCTGACCAAACAAATGTGTCGACCGAGATGAAGCTCAGGTAGAAAAAAAAAGAAAAAGAAAAGCGGGAGAGAAATTATCGACTGATTCCCTGCCCTCTTCTTCAGGAATCAAAGCCGCTGACTTTTATTTGGAATCAATAGGTTTTCCACTTCTTGTTGTTTGGGATTCATGGCGATTCAAGCGGGTGATAGTCTGTCAGATCATTTACAGTCAGCGCGCTCATTAAGTTCACCCTCATGTTAATGTTCTCATCAGAACTCATCAATCCATTATTTATGGCTCTAAAGGAATACAAAGAAGTGAGGGAGTCGTTTCATGCTCCAGATCAATGGAGCCTGCTGTGGCTCTGTCTACCACTCCTGCGCCTCCTCTTCCTCCTTTTCCTTCTCATTTTCTTGATTTTCCTCCATTTCCTTGTGTTTCCTGTCTCCACGTCTTCTTCCACCTCCTTCTTCCCTCCGCATTGTCCTCCACTCTCTTCTTTCCTTCCTTCACCACATCCTTTACTCTCATCCTACACCTACTTCGCCGACCTATCGCCCTCCTCCATCTCATCCTCCTTCTCCTTCTGCTTCTCTCTCCATCTCCACATTTTCCCCCCTTCACTTCCACCCCCTTTGCCTCCTACTCTTCCTCTTCCACCACCTTTCACTCATCTTTCTCTTCTTCTTCTTTCCTACACCTTTCCCTCAGTCCTTTTTCTCAACTTCATTTCCATTCTCTTCTTTCTCCTTTGTTCACCTCCTCCTCCTCCTCCTCCAGTCTTTTGTCTCTCTCTTTTGTCCTATACCTTTTCTTGCCTGTGACATCATCCTCTTTTCGTTCTTCCTTGTTCAACTCCTCCTGAAGCTCTTTCACCTCCTTCCTTCTCCCCCTGCCATTCCACACCTCCTCCTTTCCTCTTTTCGCTCTGCTCCATCCTCACCTTTTTACTTCCTTCCTTTTCCTCTACTTTGTTTGTCCTCTTTCCCTTTCCTCCTCTTGTCCAACTCCATGCCCTTCTACATCTTCTCCACCTCTTCTTCCACCTTCTCCGGCCTCTTCTTCGTCATGTTTTTGCTCCTCCACCTCATCATCAGCTCCCCATCCTCCATCTCACCCTTGCTCTCCATCATTTTCCCCTCCTCCCCTACCGTCTTTTCCTTCTTCGCACTCGACCTCACCTTTGTCTTCTTTCTGCTGCTCCTCTTCCTCCTCAGTCCTCCTAAAAGTAGCATCAACACACACTGTCTCACACACACACACACACACACACACACACGTCGAGCAGCACAAGGACTGAACCCACACGCGAACGGAGAACGAACAGAATTTGAATTCATTGAGGGATTTATGGGCTGCAAGGCTTGTACGGTAATTCTGTTAACAAAAGGTATCCTTAGATGGAATTAAATATTTATCTGCTCTATGAATAACAATTGGCGAGGGAACGGAGAGGCAGTGTTTACTTTCTGGAGGTTGGCGAGGAGGAGGACTGATTCTGTTCTGCATCTCGCCTCGGTGAGCTGATTGCTGAAATGGGAAGGGAGGTGGGAGGAGGAGGGAGGGCGACAGGAACGACCCGGGGGCAGCACACGGTCATTACTCGTGGTGCGGAGCCATGTTCCAGCTCTAATCCTCAGCCGGAAGGAAGCCGAGCTGCTTGGGACTCAGCAGGGACTCCGCTTGACGTCCGACCTGACACTCAGGCTCCCGCTGCTTGTTTGTGAACCAGTAGCTGTGGGGAAGCTGACCTCACGCTGCCCCCTGTAATGGCATCTGTCGGATCCACATGTAGAGTCACATGAGGTGAGGTCACATGGAGAGAGGAGGTCTAGCCATTACACATTTTTTATTTTAGGGAATCCATTTTTTTTAGGTAATCTTCTTGAGATTGACGTCTCATCTGCAAAAGAGGTCTGACAACCAATGACATTATTTTTTAACTGCGACGTCGTTTGACAAAATCACACAAACACATAAATGAAAGACATAAATGACTGAGCTGTGATTTCAGATGGATTTACTTATAAAAGCACTAATCCCCCAGTTAGCATCCATATACACTCCAGTCATGTAGCAGGTCTGCGTCAATGTGCTAAGTTGGCAACACTGCAGGCTGTAGACAACCCCCTAATAGAACCTGCTTGAACCTCCCACTCAGTGAAAAGACATTCGGCTGAGCAGTGGTGGAAATATCATCAGTCAGTCAGTCAGTCAGTCAGTCAGTCAGGGACGTTCCAGATTATAGGCCTGGCCCCCGATGTTGCAGTCCAGCCAAAAAAACCCACAACAGCATTGCATCAAGGTTCATGCAACACAGACATCCTGGCAAACCCGAGCCCAAACTGGGATTTTCTAGTTACAGAAAAAGTCCACTCTCTCATCTGGTAAATTCTGATGAAAAACACAGTTAAAAAGTCCAAAATGTTTCAGTGATTCAGAGAAATAAGTCACCAGAAGTCCATTAGTATTAGGATGGGCACCTGTTGGAGAGCTGGTGTCAAAATAAATAGTTTTGAAGTGAATTTAAGATGTTATGAGATGTAAATGAGGTGGTTGAATGATCAGGCTACTTCAGAAGAAATGTGGTCCACCTTCCATGTAATGTCCCTGCAACCTGAGAGGTTTAGCATGTGCCAAGTTTGAAATGAGGATTTCCTCATATGTGTGTGTTGTGTCTCCCTGGTCTGGGGGAGGAGGTGTGTGTTTGGACTATCTCAAAGCTTTGACTTCTTAACCAATTAATAACATTAAAAACATGAAACATAATCCTCCTCCCACAGTTGGAAGCACTTTAGCCACATCACAATACAAGGTTACAAACAACAGGTTACTTGTCATGAAAATGTGAAGCTAGAATTTGAGCAACATGTGTAACTCTAAACTTGTCAATAGAAAACTTATACTGAAGCTGAAATATGATGGTCCCCAATAAAAACTACATCTGATGTAAGTTTAGATCTACATCTTTGTTATTTCAGCTGCTCATATCATGATAACATATCTTTAGTTAAATTAGAATCAGTCACAAAAAAAAGTCTGTCAGCTACAAATAAAAGCTGCTGAAATCATCTTAAAACAGCCAATATAAAGGAACTGCTACTGTTCATATTTTAGAGATGGAAAACGTTTCTCCTTTTCATTGAGGAACATTTTCACACCTTTAAAACACAAACATCTCCACAGCTTCTTCCCACCTGCTACTTGGTGATTTGTTCCTCTTTAAATTTCAGCCTCATGAATAAAATCAGGCGCTGTGAGTTTACGCAGGACGACCCTTCGCTGACCACATGCAGGGGGGGGGGGGTTTCTGCCCCTCCAGATATAGATCTTTTCTTTAATTACCAAAGGCCGGTGTGGCTCCCTGCTATACTGAGTGGAGCTGGCAGAGGCTGGAAACACTGGTTAAGCAAATTGGTATTTAACTGGAAACTTGCTGGCCTCCGAGCCCTGCATTATTCATCACCTAGACAAGAAAGTAGCGCTTCATACATCCCTTCAGCAGCAGCTGCAGCAGCAGCAGCAGCAGCAGCAGCAGCCTCCAGAGCAGAGAGGGAAAAGGGAGAAAGATTGAAGGCGGACAGATATATAGGGCAGAGAAATAAAGCAACTTAGTCCACAAGGAACGACTCCCCAAACACAAGCCCCAACCAACCATACACACACCCTCATATCCACACATCCATCCAGCCTCCACACACATGCACACACACACCAATTATTGGTCTCTCTGTCAGTTTGTTTCTGTCAGTTTGCTGCATTTGAAAGGGACTGCTGGGAAGATGAGTTTGCTTTTTAATCAGAGTGGCCCAGCAGCCCACTTCCGAGTTTTTTCATCCAGCCTATTTTGCATTGGTGTGTGGTGTTTGTGTGAAAAATGCAGAGGTCCAGCAATACTCTGGAGTGGTGAGGAAGGATTTGAAACAACCACCAATGAATGCAAAAACAACTTTAAATTTATGTTTTCTGCACTGGTGTAACATGACTTTATTTACCAGGATGCCTGCACTGGAAATGATTTCTTGCATTATGCCATATGAGCAACCTGCTCCTCACCAGCTCATATTTACTGTACATGTTGATTATGCACATACCTTACTCCCACTGTAGGCCTACCTGAGAGTGCCTGCCTCCCCCAGCTGTCAATAACGATGAGAAATACATGGAGGTCTTATTTTAATTCCTGGACACTTTCTTGAATCATGTTGACAAGGTGGAAACGAACAAAATAATTAATGTGATTTATTTATTTGCAACATTAATTCTAATAGATTTCTTATAATAACATATAGGAGGCCTTGTCACTTTTATTTGTCAGCTCACTCCCCCATGAGGATGATGAAATTTTTAACCTAATATAAAATAAAGTAGGTGCATGCTGCAGCAACACGGACTCAAATCCATTTTTCAGTATGCGAGCTTTTCATCAAGCTGAAACCAGAACTCTCCTCTCCGCCGTCAATAAATTTAATTTCATTAAAATTGTACTGTAACTAAACGCTGAAGTTTAGCCGGTGTCCGTCCGAGGAACGGGGCTTCATGTTGTAGCCGCTCTGCGTTTCGGGCATCCTGTCAGTTTTAAAATGCATTATTGATGAGACATGATTAGAGGAGCCCGTAGCAGCGCGTCTCTTTGAACACATTTCTCTGAATTAAGCGGAAATTCGTATTTATATCTTGTTTCTTCCAGTCAGTTTTGAAAATAGCGTGCTGGATTGGTTCTGCTGGATGGTTTTGGAAACTCCAGGAAGATGTATGTGGAGGAGAAGCACCTTTTTTAAAATTATTATTATTATATTAAATTCTACACAGTAAACGTCAACAAATAGATCTGATTAATAACTGAAGAAAAACAAACGCTCCTCTGAATGTCTGAGTGCATCCAATGAAATCATCACCTCCAAAAAGTCTCATCATCACCTGCAGATGTTTGCTTTGCTTAAACGCCCACATGCTGAAGTTGTGTATTCCTCCGTCCCATCACCGGCTCAGCTCTGACATGATGCAGATATTTCCGCCCTCGCGCCCAAACGCAGCGGCCCCGCGCGCTCTGTCATTAACTTTCACTGCTGGTTCTTATTTTGTGTATCGATGCGCTGATGATCAGCATCCAGCAGGAGCTATAAATAATTCCGGGGTGTGCACGTGCGTGTGTGTGTGGATGTGTGAGTGTGAGAGGAAACGACATAGGGTGCTGACATGTTGAGGGATTTTAATCACTGAGATGAATAAACATTAACTGAAATTGAAATTACAAATACACTAATAATGACAATGACAATAATAATAATAGCCTAATAATAACAGTAATAATAAAATCTATTTCTTAATGTTCTTTTCCTAAAAAAATTTTTTTTAATTTTTTTTTTTTACTGAAGTGGCTCAATTAAATATTTCTGTTTTTCTTCTCGTTTATCAAATTAAATGGGGCTTTAATTTTCTATTTTTTCCTTTACAATAATTAATAGTAGCACAACATATTTATCTAATATGATCATTCCTAATTCCTCAGGTGTTCTCTGTCAATATATGAGCCAACACACTCAGTGTAATACCCAGCAGGCCCAATATTAGCCTATTAGCCTATTCATGTGGTTGATATTTGGAGCCTGTCTGTGTCCAGGTGTCTGGTCTTGTGTGTTCGCGCGCGCATTTATATAGGCCTACAGTGTGTGTGTGTGTGTGTGTGTGTGTGTGTAATGTATTTATAATAGAGACTGTGTGTTGCACACGTGCACTTAGGCCGCACTCCTCTCGCGCACATTAAATAAAGATGCAGTTACAGGTCGAGAGAGAGGAAGAGATGAAACGTCTGCAGCGGAGCAGCTATATTTCTATTTTTATTTATTTTTATCTTATCTTATATTTGACTCGTGGTAACTCTACGCAGCAAATACAGACCGGTGTCTGTATAAACTGAGTGTAAACGCGAAATGAATATTTAAATTGCGGGTGTGTGCTACATTATTGATAAGAATTGAAATCGCATATTTAACGTGAAGCTTGACACAAACGAGTCAGAGAGGCTAACGCGCGAGCGAGGCCGGAAATGTCTGCCCATAATAGAAGTTAAAGTTTAATTTCTTACTGAATATCAGTGACACGTGCTCCCTCTGTCACAGCGTCCAGGCCTTCAAAGGCGTCTCATAATCAACACATAACGACAAAAATGTTGAATTTACATTCTCCTTATATTTATATGTATATGCAGCCTATTTTTTCAACCGAATTACCAATATCATTATTTAGTAATTCAGTGATCTCGAGGAGAAGATGCCTGTTTTAGTCTTATGAACCTATCACACTCTGCTTCTTCCTCTTCTTCAGTGAAGAAGGAGGCTTTCCCAAGATCTGGGATTCCTGTTGTGTAAATATTGATATCGCTGCTACGATATTGTTATGGCTTTTATAATTCATGCCATTGCATTTTTCATTGTGTCAGGAATTTATTCAGTGAATCCTGCAACAGTTTTGTTTCACATTTACCATCATATATAGGCCTACTTATAATAATAATGATATTAATATTATTAACAATATTAATATTATTATTATTATTAATAATAATGATGGTTATAATAATGATACATTTCCCTTCATATTTCTCTTCTGTTACAACCTGGACTTTATTTCCCTAGAATTTTGTTTCTCGTTATTTTTTTCAACAATAAAACGGAAGCAGTGGTTGCTGAGTGAACGGTGGGACTGTCATCCTGCTCTCCGCCCATTAAGCCTCATAACTGGGCCGTTTGATCACCGCCTTTCCCGCCCCGATGCTCATTAGGCCTGATTAGTTATACAATGTTCCTAATTACGGCCGCCATGTTTTAATTACCGCCTCATATGCATAATCTCGTCAGCCACACCACACACACGCACAAGCACGCACACGCGCGCACACACACGCGCGCACACACACACACACACACACACATACACACCATCCTCCCATCAAAATCTCTGCTTCTAGGAAGTATTCTCAGATTATTTCCTGGTTTTCAGCACTGACACACTGAAGCACTGTAGTGCTTTTGAGCAAGAATCTGACCCTCCACCTGTTTTGTGTCAGTCTGACCTTTGACCTTCCAGAAGGGCTCCTACAGGAGGAAGAGGTGAAGAAGAGGGTGAGCTTATTCTGGTTTTCCTTTATATTTTATTTGTAGCCCATGTGATCGGCTTTCACAATTGTGTGGAAGAACATGCTTTGAGTGTGTGTGTGTGTGTGTGTGTGTGTGTGTGCGTGTGTGTGTGTATGTGTGTGTGTGTTGCCTCCCCAAAAATGAGCACTCTTTCAGACGGCTGAAACGAAGGATTTATCTACGAACGTCGCTGATAAATATTGCATTGATAGAATTGAACACTTCCACTGTGTCGGCAGCAGCCTACTTGTGTGCGGGCGTGTGTTTGTGTGTGTGCGTGTGTGTGTGTGTGTGTGTGTGTGTGTGTGTGTGTGTGTGTGTGTTCTTGGCTGCCAGCATCCACTTGGTTTTTAACTCCATAACTGAACGCTAACGGGGGTCGATCCCCCTCAAGATACAATAAAATATAACTGGCCAAAAAAAAATTGGATCCTCACATAAACCCCCCTCCCCTCCACACACACACACACCTAATTTTTTCTTTTTTCTTAATCCCCAACACACACACACACACACACACACACACACACACACACACACATACACACACACACACACACACACACACACCACACCCACCCCTCAGTCTGATCCCGTTCCAGCCATGCTGTCAATATGCAACCGGCTGCCCCATGCACCACTGCAACAGGGCTGTGGGTGTGTGTGTGTGTGTGTGTGTGGTGGAGGGGTGGGGGTTGGAGGGTATGTTTGCATTAGTGTGTGTGTTTGAGAGAGAGAGAGAGAGAGAGAGAGAAAGCCATAGTAATGTAACACAGGGCTGATTCTCCAAGGCCCCAGCGCTGCACTCAAGACTCAGAGCTTCATTAAAATTTCATCTCCGCAGCGCTCGGCCAAGGTCTATTTATGAAAATGCGCTTCCTCGCTTCATGGAAAACACAAGCTGGAGAGGAGTGGATGGAGTAATCTGAAAGAGAGTGGAATTAACAGCATCCACTGCTCATTCGTATAGATTGTGCTCTCCTCTGGGCGGCCCGTGTGCTATCACAAGGCAATGGCAGGTCTACCATGAGCTGGTGAGGGACCAGAAAAACCGTACAGACCACTTTCCAGTTGACTTGATGTTCGTATCTTCCCCCGGTGCTGCATGAGACTGAGTTGCATGTTTTCAAACCAGAATGGTTTGTGCACAGGGGATGGTGGTGGGTCTGGAGTGTTGCATTGAAGCCCATTTTAAAGCCGGTGTACTCTATTTCTGTATCTGTGCCTGGAAGGTTTTTGCAGCCAGTGAGCAGAGAAAAGAAGAGATGGAGCAGATTCAACTTGTCCAAATGAAGTTCTGCTGCCTGGTGTAGACACCAGTGGGAACAACAAGAGACATAGTCAAATGTAAAAGGATAAGAAAGCCCATGTTGAAGGGAATGCTTCACACAGAGAAAACTGGAATCACCAGTGATTTATGAATCACTTCACCCACCTCTTTGAAATGTTTTGAGGAAACAAATTTGCTGCTTTTTTTTTTTGCAGTTCCTCAAATGGCCTCTTGAGGCTGAGTCAATCTCCCATAGACTCCCTGGTTAAAATGTCCAACTTTACAGCAGAAATAAACATGTTTTCAGCCTAGTACAAAAAACGGTTTTGGTCTCTATAGCTAATTTACCCCCTTTGTGACAACTGTGCAGAGGGTGACTTTTGATATAAGTCACCTGTTCGAATATATATATATATATATATCACCCATACTGCCAAACTGGTTCTCTTCACATCACACTGCATCTGATCCTGCACGAAGAGTTTCTGCAGCGTCTCTCACACCTGAAGCTCATAACACTGTTAAGTTCAAATGTGTTTGTCCTCTGGCTTTGACTTGTTCGACCATGTACCATGAATGTCTTACCATTATTATGAAAGAACTGGACACATTTCATCTGGGTTTGTTCCCACTTGAGAAAGACTGAAAGAAATACAGAAAATCTCTGGCTCATGCTCCGACATGATGTAAAACTACAGAAGTAGAGATGGTGCATGTGAGAAACAGCCCTTTGCATGTGTTCCCGTTCCTGCACCACTGTCAGTCTGGGTTGGGTTATACTAAGGGAGTGATTGGAGAATGAGGAACAGGTGGGTAGGCAGGTGGGGGAGGAGTCAGGTGGCTGAGGGGTGGGAAGTGCTGGGGTTGCTGCAGGACAGGAGGGAGTGGCAGGGTCTGATCCATCCAAATCCCTGATCCCTGTGAATCAGCCACCATTCATAAATGTAAAGAAGAAACATCATCCATGATCATAATCCAGCCAATGAAAGTGTATTTTGTATGTTAAGTGTCAGCATGTTGCACAGCAGCCTGATTCCTCTCTTTAACCGCTGCAGACATTTTAAATCAACACAGCTGATATCACCTGCCTCCTGTGATACTTCAGGAGTGAGTCAGTGCTGCTTACCCGTCACACTCATGTAAAAAATGTGAGGAGGCCTGACCTGAGAGCTGAACAGCAACAATCAAATAATAAATAAAAAATAGTTCAACATGACATGTTACAGATGACATTTTACTTTGATTAACATTGTAAACTCCTTGTTACCCGCCACTAACTACGCTAACACAGCTCCTGCAATGAGTGAGAGACACATTCAAACACTATATTTATGTTTTCCTGACTTGCGGTTATGCAAATAATGACTGTTGTCTCACTTGCAGTTACAGCACAGCATCCCGTCTCCTACCAACAATCCACCTGGTGTTTTCTAACAATGACTGTGGTCTCAGTGGTTTTAGTTTAGTCTGAACTGCGACCACAGAGGTGACGGATCAGAGAGTCGTCATCAGGGTTATTTTGAAAGGGGGGATGTTGGATGCGTCAGTCACACTGACTGGTTCGGAGAAACAATGTCTCACTTACTTCACAGAAAAGGGTTTAAAAGAGGTCAGCGCCAGACTGGATAACGGCCTTCAGGCTGACACGGGAATGACTGTGGTAATGGTCGACCTGCATCATACTCAGTGGCTGCAGCGTTTCCCTTGAGGACAGTCAATCATTCTGGGTGTGTGACGTGAGTCCCTCAACTGAAGTACATTAAGTTATGATTTGGTCCTTTGCTAAGTGTGTGTGTGTGTGTGTGTGTGTGTGTGTGTGTGTGTGTGCATCAGCCCTCTCCTGGTTCACGCTGAAGGAAAGCTGCAGTACTGATTTGTGCTTGTTTGGATCCAACACAGGAAAACACAGCCGAGGAAAATGAGGCCTCCCGTTTCTTAATTATTTAAATCAAACAATTAACTACGGTCGTCCCGGGAGAAGCTCTTTTATCTGCTCATGCACAACAACAACAACAGCAGCAGCAGCAGCAGCCGGGGCGGAGTCTGCAGGAGGACGGATCACATGCAAAACACCAACCAATAGAGTCGGCTTTTTTTTATAGGTCTTAATTATTAAACCAACTGTTTTAGACGGTACAGGTGTTTTTAGACTGTACAGGTGTTTTTAGACGGTACAGGTGTTTTTGGACTATACAGGTGCTTCTCTCTCAAACCAACCGGTCGAGGGAGATGTTCGCCCACCCTGAGCCCAGTTCTGCTGGAGGTTTCTTCCTGTTAAAAGTTAGTTTGTCTTTGTCACTGCGTTTGCTCACAGTGTAATGTTGGGTCTCTGTAAACAACATTATAAAGAGTATCTTCTAGAACGATTTGGTTTTTCATAAATAAAATTTAACTTGACTTGATCACAGAGTTCTCCTTAAATACCGAACCTTTTTTTTGTGTGTGTCTCTTTCTGTTGCAAAATTGTTCATAACACCTCAGAGGTTTGTGCTGCAAAACTGGACAAACATCATCGATGAGTTAAATAAACTTTGATTCACTCTGTCATAAAGATTTGGGGGATTTTTGTTTGACTTTTTCCTCTCACAGGAAATAATACATTTTCAACCCTTGTCAAAAATAAAACCATCAACCCTTTACAGTGAACAGCTTCATCACCCAGTTTGTTTAGTGATAGACTGTGAGAAATAAAGTCACAATAAATAATAGATAATTAACTTCTACCCGGAATACTGAGGAACACTGTGGTGATATTAGAGCTCGTCCTTCTTTTTTATTCAGTGTAAAAATTGCATTCAGTCACTTTGTCTCAGGAAAACTTGATACACTGTTCACATTGATTACACGGTCAATTATATATAATTTATAGGCTTCAACTGGAGAGCCGCTCCGTGATTAAACTTTGATGAAGCCATGTACTACATTCTTTGTTATAGACCAACATGCCAGCCACTGTCTGCTGGGCAGAAAAAAAATATCTGTAAATATTGACAAATGCACAATACAGGAGTCTTTTTTTCTCCCTCCTGTGGACTTAAAATATGAGAATGATTTGTCAATAAACTGAAAGTCAGATAAAATAAGTTTGAAATTTAAATTAAATGTCTGGTTAGTAAAGTCAAACACTTTGAGAATATATATCAAAGTTTTTTTTTTTACAATGCAGAGCCCAACTTTCACTATTATTATTATTATTATTATTACAATTATTATATTCTCCTTATCTTATTTGTATTTTAATTTAGTTTGTTCTTTATTTTCTGACAAATTAAGTCATTTCTCTTTCTCTTCAGTGGCTTTTGAAAGACTCTTTGTCTTTTTCACAGTATGAACTTATGATTTTCTTTTTTATTTATTTATTTATTTTTATTTATTGACAGATAATGTGAAGGAGTCCCATCTGAGAGGATATTCCCAGCCAGAATATATAAGTAACTTGGTGATGGAGGTCTAGAGCCTCTGCCGGTGTTCAGCATATTAAACATTATTTTTCAAAAGCTTCACAGGAGCGTGTGTTTCTTTCCAGAGTTATTATCTGTGCCTCTGAAACAGCACTTTCGGGAGGAGACCTAAAACTCTTCATTGCAACCCAGAGTGATGAAATTCTTGCGTTCCAGCTCTTTAAAGGATTAGTTCACTCTAAAGGTAAAAGTCACTCGTTGCAACACAACAGTGGAGAAAGAAAACTCATATTTCTACACCCACTCGCTGTGCAAACAGCTCATAAAATGGGAAAGTTAGGTGTTTTGTATTCCCCCCCCCCCCCGGACCAGCAGTCCCCGGGCCCCACACTGCTTAAAAGGCCTTTATTGGGTTTCTCTGAGGGGCTCGGGGCCTGAGCTGCTGTTGTACGACAGAGAAAAGCAGCTTCTTAACAAACACAAGCAAAAATCAATAGTATCATAACAGCTGATATTTATTATTCATTAATAACGAGTTTACGGGTCCAAACCACCTGCTGAGCTGAGCTGAGGAAAGAAAAGAAAAATACTCATAAATATGAAATATGCAGATACTGTATGTGAAATACACAGAGAGACTTTTGGTTTCATATCAAGATTAAATTACAAGTTGATGTTTGTGTGTCATTCTTTTGCCGTCATGTTTTTATCACATTAATCATTTTGCGTTTTTTTAATAACAGAGTTCAGTTTGTGTCTCTGTCTGAACACTGTTCAAAATGAGGCTGATCCTACAGTCAATTCATAAACAGTTATATATGTTTTTATTGTGCAGGTAAATGTTGTATGTTTAAGGTTTGGGTACATCATGTTCCCTCTACATTATTCTTACACTGTTGATTTATTTAAATGTGTGATTCAGTCTTCACAATTCATTTCAACTGTTTCTGCACTTGTATGATGTTTTATTTATTTTGTAAATTTATCAAGTAAAGAATCTCTCAGTATGAGGTGATTTAAGTTTCATGTAAATAAAATGTATTGTTATAATTATTATTAACAGATGTGTTTAAAAGCCTGTTGTGGGTGTCTTATATTATGTCACTGCTTTTCCATGGAAATTATTTGTTGTTGTTCCACTGATGAACTTTAAGCTCATTGTTGGCTGATGGATAATGAATGAATGAATGAATGAATGAATGAATGAATGAATGAATGAATGGAATCAAAAACTCTAAATTAGAAGTAGATGTGAAGTGAGGCGAGGAGGAACGCACTCACATTGTTTCTTAGATGGGTTGTTTCCAGATGGATTCACACATTTTCTGTGTGTGTAAGAAGTTTAGAAATTGAATGTACATTCATGGAACATATTCACCTGAAAAAGCCACAGTTTGATTGTTAGTAACTTCAGACTGTGAAGTATCAGACCGTGCTGAAGAAGACAAGAGAAGGTGACGTTAACATTCATCCTACAGTGAGGAACATTCACTTGAAGCACTTTCATTTCTGCAAATGGATGCTGCTCCTTTAAGAGCTGATTCCAGCTGTAGATAATTAAGCTGCATTTTGACTATTAGCCCAGAACTGTATCCTGGCAGTGTGGAGATCATTTTAAATAGCACTTAGATTTTATTTTGGGGAATTTTATTTGGGGAAATTAGACTTTTTTATTTTGACTCATGGTTAAGTTTTTCTCAGGAGGGCACTGTATAGACTTTTGTCCTGTATTTTCTCTTTTCTTCTTATATCTTGAAGTCTGAAATCTTTTCCCTCAGGTTTTAAACTTGTCTCAGTTGCTTAAGCTAAAACCATCCAGGACAGAGGAGCTGATGTAACCAGTGTCCAATCCACTCTCCAGATCCACATCAAGTATTTTACAGATGTCTTGGTTGAATGGACTTTCTTTTTTTTTTTTTTGCTAATTGGCTCAGAGTTTCTTCTTTACTTTTCTCTAACTTAAAAAAAGCAGTGGCAGTTTTCACTGGCCCCGCCCACCGAGGCTTCAGGATGTTTTCTGCCTCAGAGAAACGTTTGTTGGAGTTAAAAGCATCAGATACGAGGCCTCCCTGCGTTATTCCTTCATATGCTAGAGCATGTAGTCTTCATACCCTGCAAGGCTGATCAATATTAGAGTCACTCAAGTATCAAATCCTATTCATCACCGCTGGGAAGCAGCTTTCAGACGGACCTCCTTCACCTCCAGGCTTCTCCTGTTTCAGAGCAGCAGCTGCTCTGCTCCGCGCAAACATACACACACACACACACACACACACACACACACACACACACGCACACACACACAATGTATCCAAAGAGACAGAGACCAGAGACACACGCACACACACAGGCTGCTGCTCACAGCTCAGGTTGCACCTCTCCATTAAATCCATCTCTCCTTTAAATCTATCTCTGTTAAAGACGATTAACACCTCTATCAGCAAACACCAGCTTTAATCTGCTGACATGTTCCTTTAAAAGCACATGTTATTGTTTTAAGCTATTTTCACGTTGTTTCACGTTAAAGTCAAAGGGGAAAAATATTTTTCAGCTTCCTTTAAGACTCAAAAACCCGATTTCTATTTTCTATTTCGATGTTTTATTCACCAAAGAAAGGCCGTCAGAGGATGAAGTAAAACGTGCACGGTTTATTTCAGCTTCTGTCGCTTACACAGACACATTTAAAGCACACTTTCACAAATGAAATATGATTTTTTTTTCTTCTCCAAAATAAATTAAGTTTAAATAAATAAGAGATAATAAAATAAAACAGAACAAAACGTAAAGTTTTTTTTTCTCAGAAGTGGTGAAAAAATATGTATAAATAAGGCCGATCTATTTCCCTTCATCAGAATATCTACAAAGTGCGCTCCACAAAGGTGTCAGTGATCATCATCATAATAATAACAATAATAATAATAACAATAATAATATGAAAAAAGATTCGTTTTCATGAGGACACAAAAGGGGAAGATCAACAACCTATAATAATAATAATAATAATAATAATAATTTGATTGTCAAAGCATCATTGCAGTGAACTTGATACAACAGGTTTACACATCAGTGAGTTTCTAGGCCTAATTCACCATTAAACCGGTGGAAGAGGAACAAAAAAAAAGAAAAAAAAACACATTAAAAAACAAACAAAAAAAAACAAAAACATGACCTACTCCTCTTTTTTTTCTTTCTTTTTTTTAGCGTGTGTTTTTAAAATCACCATGAACGTGCCAACACTTGCGTAATGAGGTAGACACACAGCTATATACCGTGTGAATGTGTGTATTCGTGCGTGTGTTCGTGTTTCTTCTTATTGCAATGCATTCACTTCGAGGGAAGGAG
>NW_019525466.1:252290-253667 GCF_002814215.2 Seriola lalandi dorsalis
GGGGGGGTGGAGGGAGGGAGGATGGTAAGTTTGATATTTTTGGATGAGACGCACAGAAAACACCCCTCTCTCTCTCTCTCCCCCACCCTCCACCTCCCCCTCCCCTTACGAGTAAACCATGCAATGGATTACAGTAGAGTTATTGTGCCTCATATATTCGCCACAGACAGACATGTGGTCCGATCCTGCCCCCCCCCCCCCCATTAAAAAAAAACAAACAAACAAACAAAAAACAACATCCATTTCCCTACAGAAACAAACACCTGGGAGGAAAGACAGCGAGAATTCAATACATTTCAATGAGCTTTTTCCACACACGGAGGTGCAACATATTCACAAATATGTACAATGATAAATATAAAAAAAGCTATTCCAACTAAGGAGGATAATAACAATTATTCCTCGATTCCCGTCATTATTATTCTTATTTTTTTTGTACAATAATTGCCATATGAATGAATGGGACGGGGCATCGTTCCCCCTCTTTTCCTGCCCGCGATGGTTGATCACTGTCTCCCGTCATATCTCAGAGATCGTCGGCCTAACTGTGGAGAAGCAGAGAGATTTGAGTCTCGAGTCTTTTTTTTTTTTCTTTTTCTTTTCTTTTTGGACAGGGTGTCAGTCTTTCTCCCAGTCCCGGTGCTTCCGGTCTCCACTGTCAGAATAAAAATAAAGGTACACCGTTGAATCCAGTTGTTGTGTTTTTGTGAGGCTGAACTTTTCCCCACACGGTTTAAAATAAAAAACAAAAAGAGTTCCGGTTTATACTGAGTGAAGATGGTCATCAGGTGTCCCACATCCAGAACTATCAGTGTCTGTAAAATACAAGTGAAACACCCCCAGAGGCAGGTTTTTCTTTGCATCTGCTTCAAAAGCGAAAAAAAAAAACAAACAAAAAAATAATAAGTTGCAGCCTGTGTTTCAAATACTTTCTGTGAAATCATTTCCACAACTGGAATTCAGGCACTGGTGCAAAAAAATACGGCTGTGAATGCTGCTCCTTTACAAGGTGGACAACACTGCAAGGACTCTTAACAAGACATTTAGTCCATCATCAGTCATGAAATGTAGATGTTTTTTTCTCTTCAGTAAATAACGCATTCAGCCGATGAGGTGATGCTGGCTGCAGAAACTTTTATCTTGAGGGAAAATAAAAACCAAACTCTACTTTAAGACTCGATAAGAGATTAAATGACTTGTTAAGATGGATATAATATTTTTTTAAGTGCGCACCTATGGGCCCCTGTCTGAGTCAGACAGGTCGGGCCACAGTAACAAAAGGCACAACGGTGTACCTTGTTTTTCTGACAGTGTGCAGCAGCAGCTTGTCTCTGATTTGTCTTTGTGTTAACGGGGCAGAGACCCGCTGGTCCCCCC
>NW_019525466.1:253687-313687 GCF_002814215.2 Seriola lalandi dorsalis
CCCCCCCGCTGGTCTTAGTGAGTCGCTGAAAACTTCATCCGTTTCTGCTTTTGCCTCTGATTGCAAAACCAAACCCGGACCACGTTCTTTTTCAGGTCCAATTTCTCGGCGATCGCGGCGATCTTCTCCGACGAGGGCCTCGGCTGCACGGCGAAATAAGCCTCCAGGGAGCGCTTCTCCGGGGCCGCGATAGACGTGCGTTTCCTCTTCTTGTCGCCCCCGTTGAAGATCTCTGGCTTGGACATCTTCTCCCTCTGCGCCCGCTCCGCCTCCTCCAGCCAGGCCTCCAGGATCGGCTTCAGGGCCACCATGTTGTTGTGTGACAGGGTCAGGGACTCGAACCTGCAGATGGTACTCTGGCTCAGACATCCGACCCCGGGGATCTTAAGGTTGGCCAGGGCCGCGCCCACGTCCGCCTGGGTCACTCCGAGTTTGATCCGCCTTTGTTTGAATCTCTCGGCGAACGACTCCAGCTCCCGGGGATCCGGCTCCGCGTCTCCGCCGCCGGTCCCTAAGGAGCTGTGGGACCCCAGCCCGTGTGGGTGCATGTTCATGGACTGCTGATGGTGGTGGTGCTGCATGTGGTTGATGGCAGACATGTGGGCTGCGTGGGCGGTGTGCGAGGCCGTGGAGCAGACGTCCGAGCCGGGCATGCCTCCCAAGGAGATGCCCGGTGTGAGGTGGTCCAGCAGGTCGCCCTCCAGACCCTGCGACGGCTGGTGGTGCCCCGGGTGGTGGTGGGAGGTGAGCACCGACGGGTGGTGCAGGTGCGCGGAGGAGGAGGTCGGGGTGCAGGTCATACTGGTCATGGTGGTCATGGTGTGGTAGGTCGCGTCTGGCTTGAACGGGTGGCTCTTCTGGGCCACGATGTCCACAGCGGCCAGAGCCTCGGCTCTCTGCAGCAGCGTCTCATCGAAGCCGGCGAAGATGTTGCCCTGAAGCTGGAGAGGAGCAGAGACAGGCCGGTTAGAGGTGGAAATCTGGCAGAAATCGATCTATCGAATTTATGTAATCATCAATCACCAATTTCGTTTCCATTTTACAATCTTTCTATTACAAAGGAATCATCTCAAATATTTAATTTTGACATTTATGTGAAAAACAGCAGGAGACAATCAACATATTTTAATTTGAGTTTCTCTCTAATTGAACCTGAAGCTGTGAAGCTCTGAAGACTACTGACATTTTAACATGTTAAATGTTAAAGTTGTATTATTATATTATTACATGTTCTCACGTGAAAGCTTCATGTTTAAGTTGTGAGGTGGACCACCAGTCAAACTTTTAAAACTGGGATATAAAGCAGGTATGTGTTTAGGTTCCATCTGAACTAAGAGCAGTGTTTCAGTAAGTAAATAGGTTTTTCCAGCTTAAACGCGCAGGCCACGTTTACAGATTTATTTCAAGCAAAAACAAAGAAAGAAAAAGAAATAAACTTTAACTTTGTCTCCCACATTTTAAACGATTTAATCCAACGCGACTTGGACATCAGTGGCTCTGTCCAACGCCTGGAAAGTGTGTCAGCGCGGATGGATATTCATTTAAAATTAATATTTACGATCTCCTGAATAATTTCTACGGACAATGAAATGAGACGAGTGTGAGTTTTGAATATGAATGGGACAATATGAGATAACACGCGCTCAGAGTCCAGCGCCAGCCTCTCCTCCTCTATCCCCTTCATCTTTTATCTTCAGCTTTTTTTTTTAGCAGCTTCACTCACACTTGTTTGAATACAGGGATTTTTTTTCAGAGACAAAAGATGCAGTTTTGTGCGTCTTTACGCAGAGTTTGGCTCCTAGTAACCAGAGTGGCTTGTTTTCTGTGCAGCCCTCCTTGAGCTGCTGCTGCTCTCTGATCATCCTGATCTCTACTGTCCTAAACATTGAATTCTTTATGTCATTAATCTGTCATTTTAAGAGTTACAGCTTTATTCCCATTAGTGCTCAAACCTTTTCATGCGAGTAAACACTGAGATTTTGACTTTAGAAGCCAGAATATGATGTTATTTTTATTTTTATGAAATTAAGTTTCATTCTCTACATTAATGTGGAAACCTTATTTTAGTTGAAACGCATTAGGGCTCAATTCAGAGTCAGTGATTCCTGTGTGCTTCTGCTCGCAATAGTTGAAACCTCACATCTAATCACTCATGAGCTTGACTCTGTAAAAAGTTTTTAGAATGACCAAACAAAAAAAGTTTTTCTACTCTGTTTCCAGAAAATGTGACGTTTTGGAAGTTTTCTTGTCAAATGACATCAGCTGCAGGAAGTCTGAACGGTTTCTTTGACTCACCGACGGTGTGGGCAGACAGGCCCTGCGGATGGCCTCCGAGCTGGAGTGCAGAGGAGTGTATTTGGGCTCGTGGAGGATGGGGTGCATACTGAAAGGCTGTTTGCTGTTCATCGACATCATGATTGCAGAAGTGAGTGAGGGTCGTTGTCCGTCTTCGTCGTTCGGGTCCGTTTTGGTAGTTTTCTATAAAGGAACGCCTCAGAGAGGAAACACAAACAAAACCTGCCAGACGCAGTCGGTTTGGATGAAAAGTCGTTCGTGAATCGGGGATCGCAGGTGGCGTCAGATTATTAAAAAAAAAAAAAAAAGAAGAAATAGAAGAAGTAGAAGAAGAAGAAGAAGAAGAGGAGAGGTAACTCCTGCACTCCTGTGGATCTCCTGCCTCCTCTTTGCCTGTAAATGACTTCTATAATAAAGATGCTCCTCGCCTCCAGCGCCTATATTGGACCAGTGCCGCGCAGGCTCCTCCTCATTGGTGTATCCTCACTCCATCCATCTGGACGCCTCCGCCAATCACGTGGAGATAGACGTCTGTAACCACGCCCCTGAGCGTGCCTGGCTCACTGTAAAGGAGCAACGAGGAAGGATGCTGTCTGGCTGCACTGTTAAAAAAATATCCGTTGATTTTTCTGGAATAAAATTTAAAAAAAAAAAAACACCTGCAAGAAGAAATCCACCAGAATCATCACAGCAGCAGAAGAAGACATTTAATTTAGCAGTAAAAATAATCTTAATGAAACTGCATCAATGAGGTTCTGACAGAAATGTGCTTGTCTGGCTTTCACTCCTGTAATAATCTAAATGCTGATTAACAATCATTTCCCTAAAATATGTGCAGTAAGCAGTGAATAATTGTATTTTTTTCTTGCTTGAAAACAGTCAAATGTAAATGTCAACTAGTCTCACAGGGAAATCATTGAGTTTAATCTTCAAACACTCAAAGCAGATAAATTATTTAAAGCTTTATTTAAATGGATATTTGAGGCTTTGGTTTTTTGTTGTGGAGGATCACACGCTGAGATAGCAACACAGCTTTTTTAGAGTGTTGCAGAGCTCAGCAGAGCACAGACACATTATTATTATTATTATTATTATTATTATAGCAATACTATATGTTGTTGTTCGCCTCTACACTCATACTGAAGCATATAGGCTACTTGTTTATTCTACTTGCTGAGGAACAGATTTACATATTTACAATATAGAGTCCATGTTATGATGATAATATACAGTGAATATGACTTTACATAAACAGGAGAGTGATCGGTCCATTGGCGGATACAACTTCAACTGATTAATCGGTTTGTTCCTTCTCTGCTCTGCCCGGATTCACAATGCAACAACTAAAGGCGTTTGATTATGAATATCAACCTGCAGCCACACACACACACACACACACACACACACACACACACACACACACACACACACACACACGCACTTGTACAGCTCCGATTATTAATTGATGGCACATGGTAAAATGCGCAGGAATTCCTCCGCTTGAACCCCATTCACTTTCTCGGCAATTAATACATTAATTAATCATGCTTCATTTACTTTGTGGCTGTAGCAAGGATGCCCCCATCCCACACACATACATACATACATATACAAACAGCCACCCACACACACACACACACACACACACACACACAATTATCTCAATTAAAGAATAAACAGGTCCGAATGGGATCTAAGGGGCACCATGAAATACAAATAGAGCACGCGGGGTCATCGGGGCAGCAGCTTGTCGATCACAGAGGGGATTTCCGGCGAGCAGACACGCAGGCGATAAGATTGAATAATTATCGCATTAATCACCTAAAGGCGTTCATGGAGGGGGAGGAGTCAAATGTCAGATGGAGGGGTTGATGGGGTGAGGGGTCTCCAGGTTAGAGAATCCCTCTTTTTATGTGATTATGTGGCTACACGTGCAATAATAATACTACTACTAATGATTATAATAATAACGGTAAATATAATAATATGCCAGAGTTTCTGCTTTATCAAAGTTGTTTACCAAACATTCAAAATTAACTAATTTAGTAACAATAAAATGTCTAGTAGGTTCAATTAAACCAGTTGTGACTGAGGGCTGAACAAACTTTTTCTCAAATACAAGAAACAATTACATCTTCATTTCAAATGTGCAACAAGTAATTAACTCTGTTTGTCTTAACAGACCAGAACTAATTTGTAAAAGACTGTTACATAAATGCTCCTTTCATCCTGTGACTTCTTTTTTAATGTTTCATTGTTGCACCGAAGAAAAACTGTTTTGTTGCCCTGTACATTAAGCAGTGATATACAATGACGATAATTTCTGTTTTGACCTAAATTGAATTATTGAGGGGCAATCCTCTGTTCACGATAACATTAAGACGTTATTACAAATTAACAAATGGCTCCTTTATTTTTAAGGGGAGTCTGTGCGAACCAAGAGACATTTAAAACGCTTTCAATAAGTTTGTGTCCCATATTGAATCATATTGTCCAATTCAAAACTACAACAGAGTTTACAGTCAAACAGTCTATTGTAATACGTTTTTTTAAGAGTCAACTCTTTTGTGACTGAAGCGTTTTCTCACTTGTGTGTGATTGTTGGACCCTGAGGAAGACCACCGTGTGCTCAGTGTGTGTGTGCTCAGTGTGTGTATCGCTCTTGTTTTTACATCATGTCGCCTTGACGATAAAAATGTTGTGCCTGGACTTCATCCCCTGTCTTGTGAACATGATATTCTCATCACATTTGATCATCTTTTACCTGTTGTCACTTAAAATAAATGCACCATAGTTTAAATGTAGTACAGTATTCTCAATACAGGTATAAAACCAAAAAAAAATTATTGACAAACTTCACACTGATTCATATTGGGCACATGTTTTGCTCATTTACATTGTACCTAAAACTTTATGGTGCAAATGAAATTAATTGGGAACTACCGATAAAATAGAACTAAAATACTTTTATTGTGTTAAAACAGTTGAATTATCTGTGTTTAAAATAGCGAATAAAGCTGATTCAGTGTGAGTGATACTATGAGCAGATGTGTGAGGTGAATGTTGGGGAGAAGGGGAGAGATTCAGAGAAATAAACAAAATGAATTAAGAGAATGAAAAGTTTAAAGGGAACTGATGGAAACATCTGCGCATGTTTCCCTCTGCTGTTCATTAACATTAGACATCTTCACAGGACATTTGAGCTGAATCTGTGCTTTTATTAGTAATAATTATAGTTATAGTTTTATTGTCTATTTCTGATCTGTGTTGTCATCATTCACCCAAAAGTAGCGGCTGAAAATTTGACTCTTATAGTTAAGGGAGAGTCTCCAGTTCAGAGTCGCTTTTATTGGAGAAAACTGTCATGTTCATAAACTGTATACATCACCACACTTGAGTGCAACATCTGTAAGATAACTCAATAAAACATTTTACTTTATCGCTTGAATAAGTTCTTAAATAACTGCTAAAATTAAATAAATATTTATGAAATATTATTCTTTTTAATAACTGAAAACCATCATTTCAACTTTCATTTTAAACCGAATCTATACACACAGTATGATGATCACCGGTCCTCTAATTCAGCAAGTGGTCTTACCAGCATCTTGACAGTATTGTTTTTCTGAGTGATAATATATTGGAAATATATTGAAAAAAAATCCAGTGTGCATGAGACTGGACTGTGCTGAGTCTTGTCCCTGCTGTAACTCTGCCTCCCGCTCTGCTGTCCTGGCTGAAACTCCAGCCTCATCTCACCAGCTTCGCCCACAAAAAGAGCAGCAGTGTCAGTGACGGCCAGCAGGAAACCTGAGCGAGGTCCATTGTCCCTGCTGTAGGCCCTCCAGAGGGTCCCCCTCCCACTCCTCCCCTCCAGCACCCGCTCATCAAATATACATCACCCACCTCCACTGGGACACCGGCAAGCGGGACGCTCCTCTGGGAAGGCGACACCGGACGGACAAAATGGAGGGAGTCCAGCTGGGGTGGGAGGGAGAGGAGAGACGGGATGAAAGGATGGAGGAAGAGTTTGGGCAAAAGAGATTAGAGAGAAAGAAAGAAAGAATCATTTAGGGGAAAGAGAAGTGGCTTTTCCTCAAAGTTCAAACTTATTGCAAGAGAAAGTAATCAGATTAACAGTTCACCAGACAACAGACTTGCATTGCTTCTACTGTACTGTCAGCTTTGTACTTATTGTGTATTACTTACTGTCCACTGTAAGAATGGTTAAACTTGATTGATTTAAGCTCCATAGATGATGTGAAGGCCTTAGCATAGGATTTACATCATTTTCATACACATCGAATCCACCAGTGACCCCTGTCATCCTGGAAGAGAACACAACCATAAGCATAGAAATGTTCCAGAAATGAAATGGCTTTCACTGTAAAGGCACGAGGATCCAAACCATGTCAGGGAAACACAACAGAGCCACCGTGTCCTCTCACTGTTGCAAACAAGCATTCAGGCGTTTTCGCTTCCCCTACATTTAAACTGGATGTCACTAAACACTTGCCAGATGAGCAGCCGGTGTGACCGAAACACCGTGTCCCCGTAATGAACCCTCTTACAAAGTCACTTAGTCGTTTTCCTCGCTCCTTCTTGGCCCTCCAGCCGGGTCTGTTTGGATTGGATGAAAGCTCTTTAATTGTAACTGAAGTGGCGTGTGTCCAAGTTTTTCTTGATTTGTCACCCTTATATTTGGTGTCACTACAGCACATTTGATTTTGAAAACAGAAAAGTCTAATTCGTCTCAGAAAACATGCCTCAAACACTTTAACACACTTCAATGAGGGTCGAAGACAACAGTCAAAACTTTACACAACTTAACAAACATGTCACATAACTGCTTAATTTGTTGATTCTGTAAATGTGTGTATATGACATTATGTTTTCCTTGTTTGGGGTGATAAGAGTTTTGCAATATATATATGTGTGTGTGTGTGTGTGTATGTGTATGTACGTGTCAGATAAATGATATGTGTCCGAGTGTATTTTAGACGGAGACGAAAAACAAATAGTGAACAAAATACGCGTATGTGTAGGTTATGTCAAGTTATGCATGGATGGCTGTCTGTCTCTGTGTGTGTGCGTGTGTGTGTGTGTTTAGAAAGCAGGATGGACTCTGAGGGATCAAACGTCCGGCGAAGCTTTCAGCGAGCAGAACATGGCTGCCACACTGTGTATTTCTGCCACATTTAGCAAATGGACACTGAAGTGCAGCCTTCCGCCGACATCCACCACAATCTAAACGCACACCTCCTCACGTCGCTCCTCTCTCCTGCCCTCACCTCCTCCTCTCCTTCCCCTGTTTTTTCCGTTCACTCTTGTCCTCCTTTCCTCCCCCTCTCTGCTTCTTCTAGCTCTGAATTATTGATAGTGAGTAAAATCTGACGTTGTAAACTTTGCGACCATTCACCAAATCGGCCTCAGCTTCTCACCGAGGGGGCCCGCGGAAGGGTAGGCAGTGTCTAACCGCACACTTTTAATGTAATTGCCTGTAGGGTTCCTTGTAAATATTTCATTGTCTGCCAGTACAAATTAAAGACACGAGGCTGGAAGGAAAGGTTAGTTGGTTTGCTCGGCGAGAGATCTTCAGCACTTTACCTGCGCCTGCAGGTTTGGAAAAGGGCTTCGCCTCTCGTCTCTCTGCTTTCTTAGAGGAAACGGAGTGAGAGTCTATGGTAGACTGTCCTTCTGCTTGACTTAGCCTTGCGTGATGAGCATGTAGACACTTAAGTCATCCATGTATCACCAGTAGAGCTTCATGATGATAGAAGACCTGCACAACCTAAAAAGTGAAAGAAACAAGAAGTTGGAGCAGCTCAAAACCCAGATAATGATCTTAAATTACTTGCAGCTGTGCACATCAGTTTTTGTTATTGTAGGCAGGTAGTCTGAGGTAGTCATATCCTCACATTATGTTGACATATCAGTGTCAGCAGATGTCTAGTCACTGTTATCATCATATCTAAATTTAAAAGAACATTAAAATATAGTCATTGTTATGATGTCTAAAGTCATCAAACAGATCTGACAATATTTGATTAATTACACCCTCGGTTATTATGGTACATAAGCACCCCATAGTGGCGTACTGTGCCACATTTTGTCTGTGTTGGATAGAAACAGAGACCAACAAGAGGGCAACATCTAGCCGATAGCTTCTATGCAGGAAAGTTGAAAAGAGACGATTACCACTTGGAAAAATTAAAGAGTGACAAGGAAAACGACATCAAAGAGAGACTAGAGTGCGTCGCAACAGCTACGGAGCTGCCGTTGGCTATTAGCTAATTAGCTGGAGAAGCTACGGAGCTGCCGGCTCAAGCGGGGTTTGTATTGAACTTTCTACCGACTTAGCTGTTAGCTGACTAAACGTAGAAGCCATGGAGCTGCCGATCCCTTCCAAACGGCGACTGTCTTGAGCCGTTCGGTGAGTTAGCTGTTAGCTAATTAGCCGCAGAAGCTACGCAGCTGCCGGCTCAAGCGGCGTTTGTTTTGAATTTTCGTCTTAGCTGCTAGCTGACTAAACGCAGAAGCCATGGAGCGTTCGACCCCTTCCAAACGGCAACTGTGTTCAGCATTCCAACGAGTTAGCTGTTAGCTAATTGTCCGCAGAAGCTACGGAGCTGCCGGCTCAAGCGGCGTTTGTTTTGAACTTTCCACTGACTTAATTGCTAGCTGACTAAACGCAAAGGCCATGGAGCTGCCGACCCCTACCAAACGGCTGCTGTATTGAGCATTCCGATGAGTAAGCTGTTAACTAATTAACAAATTAGTGCTCTGATTATTGTTTATTTTCAGTGTTATTAGGGTTTATGTTTAAAAAGTGAAGGGAAAAAAACAGTCGGGATGACATGAGATCTTGTTAAGGTGATAGCTCAGGTTTCATTTTACATTGTTGAATTCTATAAATATGGGAAAGTGTTGACTTAATGGTTAGTTATTATTAATTATTCAGATGCAAGTAAACAGCAATTTGTACATTACATATTTTCCATCTTTGCTTGTGATTGTAATGTTTATTCACCTGGAGAAGTGAAGTAAGTCCTAAGATAAGTTAGAGATTGTATGTTGTTGAGATGTATAGGTATAGCAATAATTGTAAAATGTGAGGCTATTGTAATTGATTATAGTCTTATGGAGAATGAGTGAATTGAATATTAAGGACAACTAAGCGGTTCCTCTGCACATCTTGTGCAGGCTGGGTTTTTGTTTTGGTTGAGACCTTATTCTAGACTGAACTGTGCTGCTCGAGTTGCCATCACCCCACTGCCACATGGATTTCCACCTCCCTCATCACCATCATCTCGCCGTTTCCTGGATGTTCATCACTGTCTGCTCTCATCTTCACCATTCATCAAATCTCATCATCTTCATCCCGAGAACCAGGAAACAACAAGGAAAGGCTTGGTCACCTCTGAATTTACCTGTCTAACTCTCCATAGTCTTTAAGGTGAAAGAGGATGATGTGATGAAAGTGGATTATCATTGGACAGTGGGACAAAGGAGCATGTTATATTATTACACAGGTTAGAGTCCACTGCAAAATGTTTTACAACCAGGAATTTGTGAGCTATCTGTGGTGATTCTGGCTTCAGCAGATCTTCCTGGAGGTATGAAGCTACTTTGTTAGAGTTTTAAAATGGAGCTGAGACCAGGAGCTCAGGGTTCATCAGTCAGGACTTCAAGTGTTGAGAGATTCTTTACAGGACAATGTCATCCTGCTTTAGGTTCTGTGGAGAGGCGAGTGGGTGAGAAAGAAGGAGAGATGTGGAGAGAAAAGTAAAATATGTATGAAGGTGGTACTGTAAATCGAGCAACCAGGACAGGATGTTACAGTGTTGGTGCGGCTGTAGAAGCGCAGCCATGTTGTAAAATGGTTGGGGAGCACTGAGGGTTTCTTTTTGAGGAGGAGTCTCAGTGGAATATGAGTGTGTTCCATCCATTAACTCACAAGTCTGTCTCTCTGAGACATAGAGACAGGCGAGTCGGTTATTGTGTTTAGACCTCTATTGTCAGTGTTATTCCTTTTTTATGTTTTACCCATGTCTGTTTGTTTGTTTGTCAGCAGAATTACCTGAGTAGTACTGAACCTATTTACACCGAATGTGGTGGAAGGGTGGGGCATGAGCCAGGGAAGAACCCATTAAATTTTGGGGCAGATCCAAATCATTTACTACGAATTTGATTTCATTCCTCTGAAGTCTGGTGTATGTTGTTTGACATTGGCATTGGCGGATGTATGCGCTCTACTGAGAGCATTTTCTAGTTATTGACTGTAACTGTGATCTTCCCCCAATCCTAACAAGGTCTTTTAGTTGCCTAAACCTCACTGTACCATAACCGTAGTCCATTTTCTATACCTACGATCTATCTACAACCTTAACCATACAGTGAGTGAGAATTTGAAAATGTTGCCATTGAATCAGGTTTTTGTAGAATAAATCAATAATCCAAATATATCCAGTACCAATGTTCTTATCTATCCCTAACCCTCAGTTACTTGTTATTGTGTGGAAACATTTCCAGCTTGTTGTGGCAGCTTATTTTCCCAGTTTAATTTCCATTGTTGGACTTTTTCTTTTTTTTTTTTCTTGAACATCCAAAGGATCTGACCAATCTCTGGGCTCCAACCTGTAGCTGAGGGTTGTTGACGCCGTCTCTGCCTGCATCTTATGATTTGTGGCATTTTTGGATGTGAGGTTGCTGACGTCTTTATCTGTGACTGTTCTCGCATAGCGCTGGTGTTTTGTCTTTGTGCTTGTATATATGTTCATCATCATAGTGAGTTACAGGTTTTCTTACTCTGCCCTTTTCATTCTAACCACTGTTCTCTCACAGGGTTATTTCTTATTTAGGGTTTCTGCATTTTTCATGGTTACACCTTTCATTATCTCCACCTCTTCATGTATGTCTCTCTCTCTCATTGCCTCTTCTTCTAATCTGTTGTCGGGGCCTGTTGATGGAAAAAGAGCAGAAGAAGAAAACATTGGAGGAAAAACAGTGAGCAAGAAGTAAAGAGAGAGGCTATGACAGAATGAGAGAAAGACAGACAGTAAATGAGACAGAGAAAGAGAGAAGACATATTTTGGATCAATAGATTAACTGAGTGCTCATGTATTATGCATCTGAGCCCTGCAGCACTTGCACATAAAGGGAATGTTGGGCAGGATTGGCGTGTAAAAGCTTTATAACCGCTGGCCTGTTTACTCTGAGCTTACAAGGGGACCACTGTCATGCCGAACCGAACCAGGCAAAGTTGAACTGAGATTAGACGCGGTCTGCCTGGAAACAATCCCGAATCTGCCTCCCACTTAATGATGTGTAGCAAGCAGCCAGGCTCAACTCAAACAAGCACAAAATGTCCCACAGTATATTAAAAAAAATAACATTATCACATCCAAATACCAGAAGCAGCTCAGGACAACTTGAAATGCCTCAGCTTTTATTTATTGTTTGGTAAAAACTGAGACTTGAAAATATAACTTTCCGCCCCAAGGAGACAAAATGGCTAAAATGACATTAACAGATATGAGCAGTACAAAATAATGTGTTAATGAACGTTGACCTGAGGTTATAATTACACTTTAAATCATGTGTGTGAGATGTGAACTTAAAAGTAATCAGAAAACATTCCTGAGTTTGGGGAACCCAACTCCAGATCTGCAGGTTGAAACAATATCGTGTTGATTTTTATGTTTAAAGTTACAATTAGACTGAATGTCTTTTTATCTGTCAGCTAATTTTACTGCCACTGGATTCTCTAAAAGCTGCAATGAACCCCCTCTGATGTAAATCAAGTTTTTAACCTTGTTAACATGTCCATATGTTTATTTTATATAATACATACAAAGTCAATGTCATGACTGAGTATTTCCACCTTGGAACTGCATCAGTTGGATAAAAACAGATTCAGACAGCCAGGGATTCATGCGTCATATAATCTAAGAAACCAATCCTGTCAAATTGCGGGGATGGGGGGGCGGGGCTAAATAAACCCGAAACCTTGTCAGTACAGAGAGGAGTTTACATTAGCACAACCACTAACACTGGGTCAGCCACTGCCAGTTATAAGCTAACAAACAACATAAACAAATGAAAGATGCTAACTGCACTAACCATTCTGATATGTCTGCTAGTTGCTGATTTCTGGTCTCAACAGATTCCTCATGTGAGTCTGGGTCTGACTGAGGCTCAAACATGGCTGAGTCTCTTTGATGTTTCCTCCTTTAACCCTCTTGATATGCACTGCTCTTTCAGTTAGCGCAAGCAGTGGTGGTGGGCGGGGCACAGGGCCTGATCTAGATTTCTCAATGAGGAAGTAAGAGCAGATGAGCTTTTTCACTTTTTATGTGGAGAAAATCATGTTAAACAAAATATTAGTTGTGTATATATAATATGTTTATACATATTATAAAACATATCTGGAGAGGAACTTAAAACTTCATATGAAATCTGGATAACAAAGAACCCAGGAGGTACCAGCAGATAAAGAAAGACTCATAAATGCATCATACTTTAAAAACTTCCATCCAATCAAACTTAATTTCTCTGACTGATCTCCCAACAAATGATCACTCTATACTACACCAACATCCTGCTGGAATTTCACTTCATGTTTTACGCATTTATCTGATAACTAAAACAAGCTTCATCTCATGTAGATAAAAGTCAGAGGCAATAATCCTGAAGGACAAGGATAAAATACAAGCTGCCGAGCTAATCAGATAGACTAAAAAGACTTTATGCTCCTCTGGGTCAGCCCGACAGAATGAACTTTGACTTCTTAATGCAACATCTGGGGGTCTTCACATCAGCCTGCTGCTTCCTCCTTCGGATTCTCCTTTCTCCTGAGTTTAACATTTCTCGACAGTGACGTCCTGGCACGCCGTGGAGGGCCAGGCATCAAACAGCTCAGCCCTCAGAGCGTTTCCCCAGAGAGCCACCAGGCTAATTTACATACAAACAAAATCCTCCTCTGTACTACAAGAATAGAGAGCAGTCGAACAAAGGGAAAACGAGTAAACAAACAAAATGATGTATGAACATGTCACTGGGATAAGGGGGAAATAACAAGGATTAGAAGAGTGTATGTATGTAAATTAAAATTAGTCTCTTTTTCACTTATGTCTCTGGTGTTTGGGACTGGAGGGAGAAGCAGGAAAAGAGACAGTAATACTCAGAAGAATCAAAGTTATTTGAAGAGGCTGCATGCGTGGAAGCTTTGCTTCAGCTCTGCTCCCAGATGTAGCCACGATACGACGACAAGTAAATAACCTTCAAATGGATGAATGACAAGGCAGAGATGGTGTAAGACTGATACTGAGACTTTTATTTTGCAGATTTATGTTATAAATTTGTTGAAAGAAATCTGTTTTTAAAAAAAAAAAAAAAAAAAAAAAAAAGAAAAGAAAAGAAATGCTAAATTATCCTGATGTTTTGATTTGTTTTTCTCCCCTGGGATCATGGTCCAACTGCAGACCCGTGGTCCTGAAGTCCCATTTAGTTGCATTGAGGTTATGAAAGTATACAGGACAGAATGTGTGTATAGCTGGGTGGTGTTGCCCTAAAATTTCAATCATAGAAAATGTTCTGTTTTGTGGGGTAACAGTATTTTATATCTGATTTATGTCAGAATGCTTGCTGAACTCAACAGTTTGACCATGTTCTCCCAATATCCGTCTGTTGATCTAACACTTTAGTCCAGACTGAAATATCCACAGGATTGATATTTTTTACATTCATAGACCCGACCAGATGAATTCTACTGGCTTTCGTGATCCCGTGACGTTTTGTGTAGCGCCCCCAGCGGCTTCACATTTTAGAATCTGGTCCAGATTTCCATGGTCCCCAGGTGACGAATCCTAATGGTGATCCCTTGAGTAGCACCGCCATCAGGCCCAATTTTATTTTATACCTGCTCAAAATTAGCATGATCATCATACAAACATTAGCATTTAGCTCACACTGCCATTGTTAACATGCGGCTGCGGTCTTGTTACGTTGTGCTTTGTTGGGGAGGAGAAGTTTAAAGATTTTGTCTTTGTGGGTGTGATGGTTGCTGAGACAGATGGACCGGCTGACAACTTCACACAATGAAAAGAGAACCAGACTCAGTGTGTAACGTGGGAGTTTTGATGTTGGAATATTGTTTTGGGCCAAGTTCAGTCTGTATGTAGGTTGAGTTTCAGGTAGAGTCGTGTCAGGAGTTTCTTCTTCTTTTTTTTTTTTCCAGCATGTATACATTTTAGGAAAGGATGGGTCCAGTGGGAATTGAACCCAAAACTCTGATTGTTACTGTCCTGTTCATTAAGCAACAAATGAGCATATATATATATATGAATGAATGAATGGATGGATGGATATACTGTATGTGTGTGTTGTAAGAGGGGGTATTCAGGTCTCGCATATACCACAGGGCTCCAGCTGGTGCAGGATGGTGGGGGTCTTTGTGTCCCATATACCCCCCCCCCCCCCAATTTCTTGTCTTCACCCCCTAACTATACACACACACACACACACACACCCCAACAGTACCTCACACCCCCTGTCCCCCTTTACTCCCCCGTTTCCCACTAACAGGATTAGAGGACGGAAGGTGCTCGCTCGGCAGACCTCAGGACGTTCATATGTGAAAGACAGCAAGCTATAGTGGTGTGTGTGTGTGTGTGTGTCTGAGACTGGGGCTTTGTGGGAAAGTGTATGTGGCTCTGAGGGACCCCACAAGCCTTGAGACAGTGGCCCCAAGGGACAAGAGACACAACTGGGAGTCTGTGTGTTTTTGTGTTTGACCATGTGTCTAAGCACGCTGTGTGCATCTTTGTTGAATAAACGGTATATGACTTTGTACATTTGGTTTGACATACATTTTCTTCCGATAGTGTTAACTCTATTGTCATTTGCATTTATTGTCATAGTTTAGTGAATTCAGAAAAATAAATCCTTCCCAAATTACAGCCAAATACAAATAGAAAACAAAGCTCATTTCTATAAAGATGATGAAATTTAAACCTTTAACTAAACTGCTACAGAACTCTGGAGAGAAATAGCCTACCTCATGGCTGAAATGTAGACCAAATATTGAATCAAAGACTGTGATGTAACTGCTGGAAATTAATTTTAAAAAGTCAAAATGAGGTTCATTTAGGTTTATGAGACAAAAAAAAAAAAAAATTATATCAAGTAAAACATATGACATTTTTACTTTGTATACCAGTGGTACTGCCTGTGGGGAAAACCTGAAACTGTAGTCAACATACAGAGGATATACAGTATGTTTTCATATGGATACCTTTTTTTTAGCCATCAGAGACAAAAAAGGTGTTTGAATGAATGTATTTATGGTGTGTTGTATGTATGAGATTGAATTTCCAATGAGTGACATACTGTACTTCAAAACCTGGGGTGAAAACGAACAGTGGGTCGAAAAGACAGGGCCGTGAAAATCCACCTGTGCTGTATCTTTGCGAAGAAATATTTGGAGTGGAGCATAATCTGTCATGAAGAGAAATCAAAAGTGCATCATGCACCTCGTTTCAATATCAACACACTGTTAGTTTCAGGTCATCTGTTGCTCTTGTGTGTCTGCAACCAATGCCAAAATAGTGACAGATACTGGATTATTTAGGGGCAACGGTCAGCTGTCAAGCACTGTTGGGAGAAAAAATAACAAGAAATTCATAGTTTTCAAAGCAAAATCAGCAGCACGGATACAGTTTGTCAAGTATTTGTCGACAGTAGTTATTCCATGTCTACTTGGTTTTTCAGAGCCCAAACCTTTTTTTGTCACTCTATACTGACCAATGTTGTCACTGGCTCTTTCTCCAGGTTTGTTTGTGTAATTGGACACTTGACATCACACCTGTCCTCCATGATATGCAGGTTGCTGTAATAACTAGTTACTATTTGGGAAGTCAGTCTCATTCATTTTTGAACAATTCTGCAGGAGTGTGTGTAGATGGGAGGTCAAAGAGGTGTGATGGGTATGTGAGCTGTTCAACTTTGGCACTGGAAACTACAACTTTGTATCCTGTGTCAGATACATTACAATGATTGCTATTTAAAATATTTATCAGAATTAAACAGGTTGCTCAACTTTTCTCCAGTACATCCGGCTTTCTTCATTAAGAAGTAAGACAGCCAAAGGCTTGTGCTGGAGAAGCATGGCGTACTGGAGAAGAGCTCACACTGGTTTGCACTTGTGTGAGCTTGTGCAATGATCTTAAAGGTAGAGATGTTTTAAAAAATGTAACACATTTTTTAGTTGTTTGGATGATATTTAAAGTGGTTTGGTTGTCTAACTGTAGCCTTACTGCAGCCCACTGACCATATGTGGATATTGTAGTGATAATCAAACAACACTGGCTCTTAATTGTCACTGAACATAATCCAGGGTTTTGTAGAGTCTTTCTGTTTGGCGTGTGGATTGGTTTTTGAAGGCAATGAAGTAAATTAACTAGTTATTTACAAAAAAAAAAAAAAAAAAGTTACTTTCCCCAACACAGGTGGGGCAGGTTTGCTGGATCTTGCCTCTGGGCCCTGGTTTCTGGAGAGGCCTACCTGCCAGCACAGGGAGCATCGGGAGGGCCAGCACTCTCATTACAGCTACAATGAAATAATTATGAATGGCGCGCCGAGACCTCATCACACCAATATCTATTGTATTATTTATTCAGCCAGTCCCCTGGTTCAGGGGGAGAGAACACATATAAACTTCCAGCCTCGTTCCTCTCCTCCTCACTCAAGCTCCTGTTTGCTGCTCAAAGCAGAGGCGCCTGCTTGCTCGCTCTCTTTCTTTCATTCTTTCTTTCTTTCTTTTTTCTTTTTTTTTTACATTCTTTTTCTTTGTTGTTTTTTCATTCTGAGATGCGGCGCAGGGAGCATCCATCGGAGCCCTGAGGCCTTAACACGGTCCAGCCTGCCAGCTGTGGACGCACTATGCACTTGCCCTCGTCTTTATTTTTTTATTTGCTGTCTCTTGTTTTTCTGTTTTTTTTTATTGGTTCTTTTCACTCAATTTTACCACTGGGATTTGTGGGATGCATCCTCAGTTTTCATACACAGACTTTGTCCAAGACCAGATGTTTACAGCATACAAACGATGTAGCAATTTTTTTTTTTTAGCATTTCTTCATGGCTGCGGATTTGCTCGGGTCTGCACAGAAGAAAAGTAAACAGGAACTGCTTCTCTGGAGGTGCAACATGATGGCCAAAGAAGTTTGTAGAGCACGGAGGGTCATGGAGGACGCCGCGGCAGCAACAGCATGGATGCTGCACAATAGGCCTCATTCAGAGGCAGCGTTGGATGTGAAGGTGGTGCAAGGGACAACAAAGAAGGATATATATATAGAGAGAGAGAGAGAGAGAGAGAGCAGTGGAGTGGCTGGGATGACAGCTGCATCATGGGGAGCAGGGGGAGGCGTTGCCTGGGGCACAACAGGTGAGTGATGCTGCTGCTGCCCGGCTGACTGTCCGGCTGGTTGACTGGAAGCACTGAGCGATGGCTAATTATTACTGATTAGCTGGCATGGATGACATGCTCTTTGAATGAAGCCTACTCTTTACAAAGAAGTAAGTGACACACGATTAAAAGAAGTGACAGAAAGGAAAGCAGGTAACACAAGTCTGTGTTTGGTCAGGTCACATTTAACATTACAAGTTATTCATGGGAAAAACTTATAATACAGTAGAATATCAAAAGCTTAAGGTGAATTAGCTTTGAAAAATCATGCTTTGTTTTATATTAACACCTGTTTATCAGTGACATTAGTCAAATTCAATCATTCAATCATAGGATGAGAGTTCGAGTATGAGCAACTGTCACATTCTACCAGGCCAGAAAGAAGGATCCTGGCACCTTTTATTCTTGTCACTGAATCTATAAATCGACTGAAAGGCCGATGTCTCTCAGGTGGGATGTTCCCTCAGTGTCCTGCAGTCACTGTAAATGACTGGTCGACTATCAGACTGCTCTACTGGCTGGTGGGCTTGAAAGACTCCTGCTGCACGCATGGCCCCTGGTGTAATGTTCGAACAGATCTCGTTTCACCTCACGCCACGTGTCAGAAACACAAAGTGTTGCCAGTCTGACTGGGTTTGACAACATGAACTGAAACTGTTGTTCCAAGCAGAGAAACTGTTTTTTTTTTTTTTTTTTTTTAATCTACAATCAATGTAAACTTTTAAAATGTGAAGTACAACTTTGCATTTCTAATATCTAATATTACTGTTCTCATTTAGTGACCTTCCATTCATAAATACATGTTTTATCTTGTACTATTGCAACATACATATTTACATGTACACGTTCAGACCATTTTGAAGTGTACAGAAGTGACTGAACTCCCTAACCAAGAGAAAAGAAAACACATCATTCTCCTCTTAATGTCTTTACTTTGGCGGCCAGCTTGTTTTAAGGATTGATTTCAAGATTAATTACTCATTACTTTTAAAGTGCTTCATGTCCTGGACCCTGACTCTATCTCTGAGCTCCTCTCCTCTAATCAACCTGCTGGGGTCTGACTCGAATAAGGAATTCACACTTGAAAAAAATCAGCATCATCTTTTACATGATCTCTGGTAACTCACTTTTATCGAAGGCTTTTGGCTTTTTTTGGTACGTATTTTTTTTAATCATTTTTTTAAATCATTTTCATCTATTTTGCTTAATCTCATTTTAGTTAAGTTAATAAGCATTTTAAATAAACATTACAATAATTATAAACTTTATTCAAGCTTAGACTGCTTTTTGGTGCATTCTGTAATACAAATGTAAAATAAATTTGCTGTAATTTCACTTATTTTACAACAAACTTGAACTGCCCTGAGTAATTCAGTCAATAATTCAGAATCAGCTCTTATTCCTTTAGAAATAGTAAAAGCTGAAATTTCTTTTATAGGAGCGCTTTAGGAAAAACTGCTTAAGACATGAAATTGACATCTTGGTCGACTGATTCCTGAAGCTTTGCAGAAACATTACAGTTAATATTTTTGTTTTATTTATTTCGCTCTGGCTGATGCTCTCTCTGCCGGTAAGAAAGCAGTGCTGCTTGGTGAGCTCTGCTGGGACAGTTTGGGTGCTGCTTGCTGGGACGCAATGAGCACGCTCCATCAATAATGCAGAATGTTTCCGTGGTAACTGCCTGGCAACCATGGGCACAGCGCTTGCAGAGAGAGAGAGGGAATGAATGAGAGAGAGAGGGGAGGAAAAGAAATGGGTAAAGGCAGGGAGGGTGAATGAGGAGAGTGAGGAAAGGGAAAGAGAGGGAGGCAAAAAAAAAGTAGAGGAAAGAGAGAGAGAGGGATGGGAGGGGTGGACTCCCATGGGTGCTTGTCTTTCTGACATTTGTGTGTGTTTCCTATGGACCACCTGTATAACAAACAGTGCGTGTTGCAACTTCTCCTCATAACCTGAATAAATGAGTGAACAACATAAATACACACACAGCAACAGCTGCAACTGAGCCTGATGCAGTGTGTGTGTGTGTGTGTGTGTGTGTGTGTGTGTGTGTTGGGTACTCATCTGCTTTCCATGGTATTTTGAACTTTACATTACCTTTGCATTAGCATTGTGTATATGCAGAGATGATGGCAGTGTGTGTGTTATTTTGTGGGTTTCGGTGTTTATGTGATGATCTCTCAAGACTGAATTGCTATCTCAGTGTAGTTAATAGGAACTTGCTTTAGGCTCATATAAAACAAAGATAGAAATATGAGGAAAAAATCTGCAAAGTATAGAGGTTGGAGCGTTTTTTGGACGCGTTTTCAAACAGCTGCAGAAATGTGAAAATATTGTAAGTTTACAAATGTCAAGGCAACAAATTGTGATAGACAGAGACTGGGGATGGTTGCAACACTTTTTTGATATTTCTTTCAGTTGCTCAGAGACCATTTGGATTAGACAAACCAAACATTTCTATATTGAACTGAAGATCATTACATATGACAGTCACAATATTTATTTGAATGGAAGACTGCAGGTGTTGCCACTGACCCCAAACCTATAGGGACAGTTGTAACATATTAAAAATACACAAGATTTCACTGATTAACTTTTGCTTTTTTTTCTCAATAAGTATAGTATTCTGAAATTATGCATTGTTTTACAATATGTAAAACAATATTAGTGGGAAATAATATTAGTGGGAAATTACTCAAAGATCAAACTGTTTACACAGCTTGTAGTTAATGGAGCTAAAATATGCAAGCTAGTTCAGGCAGGATCTGAAGTGTGCTGCTGATGTACACTTGGTGTGTTGGTAAGGTGTTATTCCACAAGCCTCCAGCAGAGCTCAAATGCTCCATGAATTCAAGAAGTTACTGGAAGAATTGGATATTTGATGTTTTGATGAAGCTGCACGGTGGTGCAGTGGTTAGCGCTGTCGCTTCACAGCAAGAAGGTTCCGGGTTCGAGTCCCGGCTTTCTGTGTGGAGTTTGCATGTTCTCCCCGTACAGGTGTGGGTTCTCTCTGGGTACTCCGGCTTCCTCCCACAGTCCAAAGACATGCAAAATGGGGACTAGGCTAATTGGATACTCTAAATTGTGTGGCTGTGAGTGTGAATGGTTGTCTGTTTCTATGTGTTTGCCCTGCGATGGACTGGCGACCTGTCCAGGGTGTACCCTGCCTTTCGCCTGAAAAGATGCTGGGATAGGCTCCAGCCCCCCCACGACCCTACTAGAGGATAAGCGGTAGAAAATGAATGAATGAATGTTTTGATGATGGAGGTTGAGAGAACTGACAACAGCTTATGATTCACACCATTTTCATACTCAAACCATTTAGTGAGCCCTTGTACAGTTGTTACTGTGTCTTCCTCCACTTACAGTACAGTATTGTATTCAAGTTTATTCTTTTAATTTCTCTCTCCTTTGTATCCCCAATAGGCAGTAGCGTGGTGTGTTTGAGCCCTCAGTGCTCTGCGTGCTCTTTTCACAGTGTCATGCACACTGCCACACTGTTCACCTGAAACTGTCGCACCTGCCCCCATTACTTCTTCCTACCGTTGCTGATGATGACCATAGTCCCCAAGTCAAAGCTAGTGTAGCCCCAGGGCAATTTAAACTGTCCATAAATAACAGTACATCTTTACTTTTTTGTCAAACTCTAGTTGCTAGAAGTTAATTTTCTTGTCCTACTCAGAATAAATATGTTGTGGCCAGTATTAACGTGTTCAGTTCTATATAAATATTTCTGCCACTTTAAATAGGTTTAGGTTGTTTACATCGTACATAGTGACAGTGTGGAGTGCAACCTACTTTGTTGGATTTTACCATATGTGATTGGTTGACTAAGGTTCATGTCATTTTCCCTGCATTGTGATTGGCTGGGGGGCGGGAGCGGTAGAGCGAAAAAAAGTAACCGAGGGTGACGCCCGGTGCTCGGAGGAAAAGACCGAGAACTGTTGTAAAACAGGTTTAAAGTGTGGTTTGCCAGTCAAAGCGCTGTATACATAAGAGCACAAGACTGCTAACCAGTGAATATGTGTATCTGTACTGTGAGAAGTTCAGTAATAAAGGCAATAGCTGATATTGTATTACTGTTAGCATTTCCAGCTAACTAGCTAAGTTGGTTGTCACGAGAGACTTTCTGAATTGCGCAGACGGACTGCAAGTGACTCGGCCAGGGTCTGGAAGTTTCTTTGGATTACTAGAGACAGTCAGTTTCGCCAGTCAGTGCTCCAGGTAGCCAAGTGAAGCCTGGTAGCTTCTATAACGAGGCGTGGGATCCCGCTGTCAGCCCGCCACGGTCAGCAAACACTCGCCATGGTCAGCCATCAGCCCGCCACGGTCAGCCATCAGCCCCACCACGGTCAGCCATCACTCCACCAGCGTGGATGTCCAACACTGGGATTGTGTGAGTTACCCGCAGCTATTGTGAGTACTTAACAGTTGCTAGGTTAGAGTGAAGCATCTTCTGCTCATTTGGCCACCATGTGCCGAGCATCTATCAAGCCTGGAAAGGGGTGGGGCGGTTAAACTTTCTTCTTTCTTTCATTTTGTTGCCGGCTTGTGTGTATGGGTGAGTGTGTGTGTGGGTCCACAGTTCAAAGAGTTCATTAAAGGTTAAATACCACACCTTAAAGGTACTTGTTTATTAACGTTTGACATATAGAAACAAAACAAGGTTTAAAGGGACGTAAAATGGTTTATTTAAGGTTGAAATACAGAAGCAAAACAAAGTTAAAGGGGTATAAGTACTTATTTGTGTAAATACAAAGTTAATTTTATAAAGAAAGGTCAGAAGACTGCATTTGCTGGGTTACTGAGTCTTGTCATCAGCCTGAGGGTAGAGAGAATATGTTCGTGAGTATCTGTGCCTGTGTTTTTGTTTACATCTGAGACTGTGTGTGTGTGTGTGTGTGTGTGTGTGTGTGTGTGTGTGTGTGTGTGTGTCCATCCAGCAGGTCAGCGGTCAGTTAGAAATTCTCTCTCTGTGTTTAAAACATTCATTGCTCAACTTCTCCCCTCATTTGTACTGGTGAATTATTAAACACTCACCTATTTTTCAATTATTCAAATGAAAGATTTCTGCCTTTTTGTGTGTGTGTGTGTGTGTGTGTGTGTGTGTGTGTGTGTGTGTGTGTGTGTGTGTTAATCACAGCTTTACAGGCTTTGTCATTAACTTAATTCATTCAGCTGGTGTCTGTCACATCTCCCCTAACTCTAACGAAAAAGAAGGCAAAGACCAAAAAATTAGTTTTGGATCTTGATCATTGTTTTACTTTAATTGAACCTATCACCGCACAGTTCTCCTGATTTCCCCAACCAAGCCTCTTTCTGTAAGAAAGTGGACTGGGACTCCTCCGTCTCTCTCTCTCTCTCTCTCTCTGGTGGGACGGTGCAGTTGGACGGGAATTCCTTCCTCCTCTCTCTCTCTAAAACATGATTAATACTTGATGCTGCGATGATAGCTATCCTTTGCACAGTAGCATTTGGTGGATGCTTAAGACTATGGGGAGATGTCACTCCTTGTGTGTGCGTGTCTGTGTGTGTGTGGAAGGGGTTTTATACAACTTTGTCAGGGTGATTAAGGCCACATGTTATTGATTGGCAGACCACTTGAAGTGCAACATCATCATAAATAATTCTTCTGCCTTCCAGAATAAACTATCACCTTTGTTGGCCGCCCTGACAGTCTTCCATTGAAGAGGGAATGCATTTTTTATGTTTTTACTTGACCTTAATTTAAGTTGTACAAGGGCGATTTCTTATTTACGAGGTCGGGAGGAAATCAACAGATGTGCAAACCATTTAAGGCACTCAATTTATATAAACTGTATGTACTCACTGGTAAATATCTACAATCGTTTCTTGTGATTTTAGCAGCCCCCTGAATATATTTTAAATTTGCTAACTTGCAGTTTAGATCTACTCATACCACCAAAGCACTGACAGGATCCCCTGCAGCTTCCCCCCAAAACACCCCAATGATATTCTGCCTTTTCACGGGGAAATTTTATGTTTTATTTCTCAAGCTGCACTGATCACACAGCAGAGGGAAACCCCTCGGCTGTTCTTCCTCAGTTTGCACTTGCACTATTTGTTAGCAGTGTTAGCATTTCTCAATGCAGCAATACAGATACATAATACACTCAGCTGATGATAATATTTTTTACATTTCTATAGTTTAAATATTTATTTCTAATGTTTATCCCAAATGAACAGATATGAGTTAAAGTCTAGAAAAACGCTAATCTGGAATAGAACAGTGCTGAGAAAATATTTTAATTTTGATTCACAGATTGAAACACGAGTCAAATTTTTAGTCTTGGACACTTTTTTTTGGCAATAAAATCTACACTATCGTATGGTGGCTGTTTTCTGTATACGAGTCATAATAGACACGTCTTTATTAAGCCACGATTCTCCCCATTGGAGCCGCCACAAGACAATGACCTCCCCTGAGAGAATATAAATATTTAAAGTTGATGTTGTTTGCATTCATGATTTACCAGCTGTGGAAGTCAGATGTTCAGGAGTGGTAGGTATTTCAGGAGAGGGATTTCTTGCAAAACTATCAAGTGAAAAAAGCAATTATCTGTGAAAAAAAAACAAAAAAAAAACGATAAGAAGTGGTGACTGTGTGAGATAAATTTCATTTGTTTTCTTGCATTTTTTGTTCTGACACTCACCAGGTTTTGAGTTTTGATTCAGCTCTCCAAGGTCTAAGTGGCTGACTTAAAGCATTTAAAGACTGTTATGGAAAGAAAAGGTGAAAATATATAGAAATGCTGATGGGGGGGGGGTCTTTTAGGCCTGGGATAAAAGCAACTGGCGAAAAGCGTCTCTAAGCATTTTTCTGCATGTGAAATCGGTCCCCTCGGCCTTCTGGGATGCCCCGCTGCCGGTTTGATGCCTTACAGACAACCTCATTCATATTACATCGTCTTTACCATGAGCTCTCATCGCTCCTCATAGAGACATAAAGGAGCACAGAGGAAGTTCAAGAGGATGGTGAGCAGGGAGGGGAAGGGGAAAGGGGGGGAAAAATGAAAAGGAGAGAGGAAACGATGGAGGGATAGCTTGGGAAGACTGCAAGGAAGGGAGAAGGGAGATGAAAATCATGGGGAGGGAATTCAAAAGAGGATGAGAAGAAGAGGGATAAAAAAAAAAAGAAAGAGGAAGGAAAAATCGCATTGGAAAAGGAAGATAGGGGAGATGCTTTTATGCTAAATGACACCAGACTCTTGAGTCATCTTTTTGTAGCCCCCCACACGCACGCGCACGCTCCCATCAACCTCCTGTCCCTGTGCATTAGGAGCTGCCTGGGGGCATGCGAGGCAGAGAGATACTGAGAGAGCGAGAGAGAGAGTAGAGTGGTGTTGGTGGTGGGTGGGGGGGTTGGCCTGTTAAGAGCTGTCATTTAAATAAAAGTTAGCTCAGGGAGTGAATGGGAGCAGCCTGGGTGAAGGGGGGGGGCAAGTTGGGGAGGAAGCTGGGGTTTAGTATCTTGTATTTTGAACTGATTAATTATATAATTTAATTTTATTATATACATAATATTTTGTTTTATACTCACAAGCTGTGTGTGGTTTGAGGCTAGCGGCTGAAGCTAATTCTAATTAGCGTGTCAGTTTTATCACTGGTGATTGGTGATTTTACTAAATACTTAGGTCATGAATCCTGCACTGCAACCCTGTCACTCTTATTACATTATCAACAAGTCCTCCAAATGAAAATATTTAAATATCCAGAATGACACATAACTGTTTTCTAACTGTGAACTTTGTGACTCTACAATAACATCACCTTACTTTGTCTCTTGCTCCCAACGGAGAAGATGAAGTATGTGAAGTGTGTAGTCTAATCACTACGACCACTACAGAGCTTTGCCTCTCGAAGTTAAACCAAATGTCATTTTGGGGGATTTGCTGAAATGACGCTGTTATTTTTCTTGGGAGGATTGTGACAAGGCAAGTGTGTCCAATATGGTTTTATTCTCCTCTGAACATGTTTAAATCCATGTTAAAAGCCTTCACCACACAGTCATGATTGTCTTTCTAGACAAGAAACAATAAATCCATTTATGAAGTTGTAATTTAACTAATTAATTTTTATGCCATCAACAAGGACACACTATCTGTGGAAACACAGAGGGAATTTTGTACTAAAATGACTGCGACACACTTGATTTGTCTTATTCTGCCTAAACTTCACACTGGGCTTCCACTAAACGTTACCATATTTTCTTGCATGGGACAGTGACTGGAGTATGTCTCCCACTTTGTCACAGCAGATGACAAATCAAAGTCACACCGCCACTACAATACAAACATCAACACTCAAACACATAGTTCAAGAGGATATTAATGTAACTACATCTCCCATGCATCTACCAGGTAAGTTAACTGAAACTTCCCGTAAACACAAGTAATCAATTAATGTCGTGTGTAGCACATAAGAGTAATAAAATATGCAAGACACATGAAAAATGAAAACTCCATAAACAGATCTAGAACCTTTAATTAACACAAATTATAAACAACTAAAAACAACACACAGGGAATTACTTTTACACTGAGTATGATCTAAATGAGGAGGAGGAACGATTACAGCGACCATTAAGTCACAATGTAAGAATGTGAGTAATGTATTGATACAGACAGGGAAAAAAATCCTAATGTATTATGAAATATGACACGAACATATTTTCATTTACTCCTATATGTGTTTCAGTTTTGAGTATTTGTTACTATTCATGGACATAAAGTAAACTGAACTGAACTCACGACAGAGAGAGAGAATAGGAGAGTGACAGAGAGATGGAGGGAGGGAGGAGGGAGGGATGATGGGTTCTTTAGTGGCTGTGTGATCTCGGCCACCAGTTCCACAGCTGGTGCACCAGCAGGCAGCCCAGCCTGGCCATATGCTGCCTAGGCTGCTCCCATTGCTCCCATTATCCTCGGTGCCGCAGCCCCACCCCACCCCCTCTACCCCCCGACCCCAAACCACCACCACTACTATCCTGTCTTACCCCCACGACCACCACCACCACTTTCAGCCCACACTGCAATGCCTGTGGTACAAAAACATGTATACTCTAAAGTGTATATTCACCTTCTTCAGGCTTGTTTTACAGATAAACGTCTACTAATTTTTTAATTTGATTTTAGACTCTGGTGGTTTTGTAGATTCACCAGGTGAAGTCATACCGTCCTCACCAGACATACTGACGAGCCGCTGACAGATAACGTCGTCCTGCTAATAGAGATGTCTGGTCAGAAAACCCTCATGAGGGTCGTTTTTGGAGGAAATGATGAACAACATTTTAGTTTGGAGGACGTGTTAGTTTGCTTTCTGGGAGGTTCACTCAATGCTGTTTTACGGTATTCTATTGCTTTTACTGTTCATATATTTGAGAGTGATGGGATTCCTACACATCATTTATGCAAGCATGAGTAGGACTGCTACTTACTGTTATTTAACAATGTATTGTATTGTATCTATTAATCTGTTTTTTTCTTCTTGTTAATCAATTATTAATTGGCCATTTAGCATTCAAAAATAATGACATGTTATCACAGTGGGATATTTCTCGTTTGGTGTCATCAACATAGAAAAAAGTTAAGTGCTCATTTTAAAATGAAAGTCTTTACTTAGGTATTTTTGAACATTTTGAACGTTTTGTCTGTGGGTGTGTAATGGAGACAGTGCAGAACAACGACAGGACTGTTTGTTCAAAACAGCGTCATTTGTTCATTGCCAAAACAGGAAGTAGAATGTTTTTCAGACTGACAGTATGGGTTGAAGACTTTGAGTGTGAAACCTGGGGCGCGTCCTGTCTTGCACTACTGTATTTAAGTTCCTGCGTTTGTTACCACAGATTTATATTCTGTTACTTTGTGTGTGCAAATAAGCAGCTTATTACAACCCATAGTTTTATGATTAAGCGATATCAATCATTTGAGACAGCGTTTTCAGCAAATGTCCCAAAACAACGTGTTTATGCTCAAGTGACAAAGCCCTCTAGTGGCCGTAGTAAATATGACGGGCACAAAGGAGGAAGTCAGGGGACAGTGTTCTAGATTGACAAAGATTAACAATAGCTATGTCCCAATTCAAGGGCCGCATCATTCAGAAGCTGCATGCATCCTACTTTTCCTTGGCAACAAAGGATCCAATGGGTGGATCCCTCATGGCTCAGTCTAAGATTCATTGCGCGCCAGTAGTGAAAGCAAACCATGCCAACAGAGAGCCCGCGGATTAAACTAATGGTAACAACAGCTAATGGTACAACTGTTAAAACCAAGGGCCTTAAAACCTCAAGTTTTTGTGAAAAAGAAATTGTGTGTTGTCAAGGTTGCTAGGAGACAGGAACCCTAATGACCAACATTTTTATTATTATAGCCATGACAACGAACGTCCTCTAACCTACTTAATTTAACCATGATTTTTCCCTAAACCTAATCAATCCTTTACCATATCCATTTCAACATAAAAGGGTTATTTGTTTTTCAATAGTGATTTTTTAACACCTTATGTGTGGCATATCTCCTGCTGCCATAGTGGTGGTAATTGAGGAAACACTTTGTAACAGACAGTAGGGATACATGACCTATATAATCGTAAAGTTTGGAGGACTTGTTACCTTTAACCATGAGGATGATCTTTCTGAAAATGTGACCATGATCATCAGGAGAAAATGGGAGAACTGAGAGAATCTTCAATCAGGACACATGTTTTCAGTCAGTCTTTTTTAAGCCACCCTGCAGTTTCCCTTCACCCTCCCTCTCAGCGTTTACCCCCAGGCTTTTCTCAAGCCCTCTTCAACCTCAAACTCCCCCCACCCCCAGGTCTCCACCCTAAACTTCACCCTCCTTCCCTCTCTCTCTCTCTCATCCTGTGTGGGCCCCTGTCAGCGGCTCAGGGTCGGCTACAGTTTCACAATTCCTGCTCTCACTGCTGTCACCTATCTACTTAGCTGACCCCCTACACACACACACACACACACACACACACACACACACACACACACACACACACACACAGACACACACAAAGCCACATAACCATACCGCTGATGCTGCTTTTCCATCCTCTCCTGTCTCTGTTTGTGTATTTGGTTGTGTTGTGTGCATTTGCAGCACATGTGTTGTCAAATTGATGAAGATGTTTTCTGAATTTGTTTGTGTTTTATTTGCATGTTTTGTTTAGTTTTTTTTCAAGATGCAGTGTGTTGAGCTTTCAGGGCCACCATACATATGAGCATTTAGCAAATAAGTTAGCATTTTTGTTATACCATTGTTATATCTTGAATATATCTTAAATCTGTAAATTAAACAGGCATCCCCTCATTTTAAAAAAAAAAAATTGATCTCATTTAAATATTTTTCTGTTGATTTTTCAACTCACAAATGAGAATTAAAAAGATTAAAAGTGAATAGAAGTTTGTTTTTCATTTTCATTGAAAATAAACTCAATCAAACTGATAAACAAGAAGTTGTATGTCAAACCCTGGTCGTCATTAATTTCTTTATGTACTTATTCAGAATTTCTTACATTTTTGTAAGTTTGTTCTCAGTTTGTTTTCCCTCCTCCGTCCTTAAAAAGGGCAACAAAATTAGCATTTTTTTGTTTTTCACCTTGTCAATAATTTATACTTTTAAACAATACATGATTATGTGCCCCTTACTAAAAACAGAAGACTTTAAAAACAGCAGCTTTGCTCTGTTTTTGGTTGGATTTCTAGTTTAATTGTATTGGATTGAATTGAAATGAGACCCTGTGTTTGCCAAGCTGTATTTTGCTTGATGACTGGTTTGAAAATGTGTGAAAAAATAAAATGATTAGGACAATAAGTTGTCAAGCTTCATAACTTCTCTATAGAGGAGTGAGACTGGATTAGCGGACTGGCAGTTAGTCCTCATTACATATTGATACAGCAGAACATACTGTAAAGTGTGTATTAAGTATTAAGCACTTTAAATTTTTCCCACTCTCCAAATTTGTGAGCCAAATTTGTGAGTCTTTAATGTTTTATTTACTTGGAGCTGGTGAGCTGCGGTATGATAATTTCTGCCTCTGCTGTGGGGAGTTGGGGTTTCTTGTGTCACACACTTATGTGTGACAGTGTAGTGTTGCAACACACACACACACGCACACACATACAAAAACAGAGGAACATATGGGCTGATATGCACAAACACAAAAAAGGAAATACATAAATATGCATTCAGACAAACATAAAATCAATATGCATATATATTGCTGTTGCTTGTAAGTTTTTGTTTTGCCTATGAGCAATGGTATGAAGTTGTAGTATCTTCTAATAAGGCATCCTTTACGAGTGGTAACTTGTAATAAATCATTTACAAATGTTTTATAAATAAAAAGGTTATGTTACCCAATGAGTGAGAGGGAAGCGTGCGTGTCCAGTTTTGCTCGCCTCTCTCTCGTGCTCTTGGACAGATAAACCTGAGTGATGACAGTAAGATGATAGATACTTTTTATAGAGATGTTAAAGCAAAATTGCCATTAGAAATAATGTGTTAATTATTTAGGTTTTATAATCAGAGCATTTACAATATTCAATCAAAATTAGTAGTGGGAGGGACATAGAAAAAGCTGTGCATGGCATTCATCTCTCTCATGGTTATATACTTGAATACGTGAAACTGTGGCAGGGCAAATTAAATGTAATATTAATTTAATATTACAAATATTAATATTAATGATAATACATTACTACATTAATGGCAAAACAAGCCAAATACTGTGTATTTGCAAAAGCATGAACTATCAACGATTTTGTCAGTCGGTACAACCCAATAGCCAGGGTGTAAAAAATGCCCTATTTCTGGCATTCATCCTCTCTTTGGTTATGATGGATGCATTTTGAATGAGTTTTTATTACATGTACTTCTGCTGAATGGGGATTTTCACAAACAGGTAAAAAGTTGTTGTTACTAACAGTTTATGACTGAAGCTTCTACATGATTCATTCTCTTCTCCCTAGAATAGGAACCATGGAAGTGTCCCAGCAGCAGGTGTACTGGACCTGCGTCGTCATAGTTTCAATAATAAACATTTGGTCAAGGCTGTGGAACGGTCGTGGATAAAAGAAACAACGCTAACTAACACAACATTTCGTTTTACAGGAATAATCCTAAGTATGACCAGATACAGAATCTCTGACCAGAATCAAAAAAAAACTGCATTAAACCCAAGTGGCTCATTTAGATTAATTTGAACTTCCCAAATGAAAATGCAGAGCACACACTTACTTACACACACACACACACACACACACTGTAATACATTCACAGAGAAACACACAAACACTAATAATGTGTCTGTGTGTTCCTGATGATGCGGGCTGTGGTTTGTGGGTCAGGCCTCCCTCCTCCTCTTCCTCCTCCTCCTCCTCCTCCTCTTCCTCCTCCTCCTCCTCCTCCTCCTCACCCGACACAGGACGCAGCAATGGTCAGTGTTTGTTTGGTTAAAACAGCACAACAACAAGGTCGAATTTCACAGCGAGGAAGAGAAGAGAGAAGGGGAGAAGGCAAAGATGACACCTCCTCTCAGCATCCCTCAGAAACTCCAATACAACACACACACACATACACACAAACACACACACACACACCTTTGTTTACTAAACTTTCCGCCTTTGAAATATTTATTAGATTTGGGAGGCTCAGTGTGTGTGTGTTTGTGTGTGTGTGTTTGTGTGTGTGCGTGTGTGTGTACAGAGGTGGGAGGTTTCCCAAGAGACAGCCAACTATCAGAGGAACAGGTGATAAGTGTGGGAGAGACAGAGAGAGAGAGAGACTTATGTGAGCAGGTCTGTAAATGAGCATCAGTTCACAAGTAGCCGTGTGTGTGTGTGTGTGTGTGTGTGCAAACTACAGCCTGAGTGGAGTCTGTGTTTGGGAGAATTTACACTTGATGCTGTTTATCTTTTCTATTTGTTTTATTGATTATCAGTGCATATTATATTTATGTTCTTCTAGTCTCGCACCTACTTGCTGTCGATCCTCAACAGTGCCTTTGTCGATGAAATTGTAGATTTGTTGTATTTCAGCATTTACAGACTTCACAAAAGTTTTGGTTTTAAGGTTCGTTTTCTTAAATTTTCAAAACTAAAAATATTACAAAGGCAACATGAGCTGCATTGTAATTAGCAACTAGTATATTAGCAGGTCCTCCAAATTAAAGGGCCATAAAAGTCGCTTATCCTGTCCTCGGATACGACCAAGAAGCTGCGTACCGGACCTTTGTCGTCATGGTAATATAATAAATACGCATTTGAGGTTGTGGAGCAGTCAAGGTTAAAAGCACAAAAACAACTTAAGGTTTAGGGAAAAAAATCATGGAAAATTAAAATATAATTAAAATAAGTACTTTGTTAAGTTTAGAGGACCTTCATCGTCATGGTTACAGTAATGAACACATGGTTATTTGTGAAGTTGTCGTGGATGAAAGAAAATTCAGTCAGTTTCATCCAACCTCCTCGTTCTAACATGGACTTTGTTGCTCTTTATACAACAACACAACTTCCTCCTTTGCTTCTGTCATAATTACCCCGGCAACAAGAGGTCACCTAACAATAAAACAGAGTATAGGGGTTGTAATAAGCTGCTGCACAGGCAACCTATGGGCTCATTTTTTACAGGACGGTTTCCTAAATAGTCCTGAACACACTAGTATATAATTTGTATCCATTTATTTTTATGATACGGATTTCAATAAATTAGCCAACCATTTAACTTGGAGAGCCCAAGGTCGTGGTAAAGTCACAGGTTTCACATGTAAATGAAGGCGATGGAGCAGGCAGGTCAAAGGTCAAACATGACGAGAAGGTCATCATCTTTCTTTTTTGTCACTCATTTTCTACCTTCTTTCATCTCCTGCACACTGAAGAATTTCCTCCTTTTTAAAATGCCTTTCTCGATTTAGAGGAAGCTTTCCTGTGGCCTGAAAGCAGTTATCACACACTCTTAGTGTGAACACACACACACACACACACACACACACACACAGTCACAATTTCTCGCTCCCTCTCTAATCACATTTTGTTTCATTGTTTTAATTTGCCAGCCCTTCCATTTCCCTCCTCTCTCCTGATTCTCATTGGACAATGAAATCGGGAGTAAAGTGGGACTGATCCTCATAAATCATTAAGCAAGGTTTGTTTTGCCTTGCGAATGTAATTAATACATAATTAATATTTAAAGATCGACTCATTTATCAAATTTAATTTCTCCACCACAACAGATACAGTGGAACGAGGAAAACAAACAAACGGAGGAGGTGTTTTTTTTTGGAGGGGAGGGGTGGGGGGTTCACTGAGATGGAGGAAGACGAGAGAATGAGAAATAAACAAAGGAGGGAGGGGAAGAGAAATTACCACTAATGAGGCAGAAATGAGGCAGCATCTTAATTAGCCGACAGGTAGCAGCTAAGTCCCAGAGGCAGATGAAGTTAACTCAGCATCTTTTCCGACTTCATGAGTCACATGTGGATCTTCCTCATTTCTTTTATTTCTGATTTAAAGTAATACATTTTTACTTATGTATGAAATGTGCTCCAGTACATAAACATAGTTCCTCATAGTTCCCTTTTCTTACATTCTCACTTTGTGCTGAACTGATTCTATTAGACCTGCTCAACCATTTATCTTCATATTTTCCAGACAGATGTATAATTCCATTTTAACCATTTTTTATCCAGAAAATCAGGTCAAAATCACAATTAAACAAAACCAATAATGGTACTATTTAAGAACTCAATGTAATTTAGATTTACTTTTTTTTTTTTAAGTTGTGCACAGTAGCTTACAGGCAAACTCTCAATCCCTGCTGACACTTTGTATTGTATTGTATCACACCACTTTTAATTTAGCCTGTATGAAATTAATATCAAATTAATGTCAACCCTCCAGAATCTGCTCCATCTGCTTTGATTTTTTTTTTTCCTTCCCTCCCTCTCCCACTCACCCTCCCTCCTTGTCCTCGCTCGTCCTTTGCCTCTGGAGACTGTCATGAGAGCAAGACGCTTTGCGCTGTTAAGTAGGACCACTTTACCCTGTCAATACATTCAATAGATCACTATTGACCTGAGCTGTGAGGGGGGCTCCTGGTGACCGAGATACAAGGAGGATGGAAAGAAAGAAAGAAAAGGAGGAGAAGTGAGAATCACAAAGGAGGAGGAATGAGGAAAAGAAAGAAAGGAACAGGGAAATGAGAAACTACAACAATGACCCACTGAAAATACATTATAAAAAATATTAATCCAGCTCAGAACTTTTCCTTCATTTTCTTTTGTAGGGTATTATAGGCACAATTGACAACATCTGGAGAACCTAACACATCTGGACAAACAGGGGAGCTGCAGTACATTCACTGCATCATTACAACCAGGATAGTGTGTGAAACCTGATATTGTAGCTGATTTGTGAAATATACATTTTTTAAATAATTAGATTTCTTCATTAAATTAGTTAAAGTTTAATTGTATTCATAGTTAAGTTGAGTTGTGCTACATTTTGCAAGAGAACACAGTGTTTGACATCACGTTTCCTGTGCAAAACAATTATAGGTTGTAGGATATATTCTAGGTTGTGCATGAGTAAAGGCACATTAGTTTATTTATTTATTTTGTTCTCAACAGATGTTCTCTGAATCGCTCTACCGAAGAAAAATAACAGGCAAAATTACACTTAACAAGTAAATGTGCAAAAAGTCTTGCCTGAAGTCATGTCTCCACGTCCCTGAATGATGATGGCTGCATGCCATGTGTTTGTTTCACATGCTTTACGTGGGTGCACGTCTGCATAAGTGAATATCAGAACAGAAAGTGTCTCACTCACACACACATAGCCTCACTAAGCACACACACACACACACACACACACACACACTTCCTGGGCCTGATGCTTTGATGAAAGCAGTTCCCGGCTAATGGGTTAATTTCATTCCACTGCTCTCTGCTATGTTGAGGACAATTAGCCCAGAATGGAGCTGTGAATATTTAATGACATCCACTGCAAGGTAAAGAGAGAGAGAGAAATAGAGAGAGAGAGATGGAGGAAAAAACAAGGAATTAGAGATGGAAACCTGGGGTGGAGGAGTGAAGAATCTAAAATGGAGAAAAGAGAGGAGGGAGAGTAGAAGGATATATTAAACAAAATATTATGGTTAGGGAGAGATTGTGATTATGGGCCTGATCTTACACTTTCGTTTCGAATCATCGCAGTTGTCATTTCCCGCCAGCGCCCACGTTGTTTTACAATAGCAAATACACCTTATTTGTGCACCCATGGGAGTGTTGGTCTTAAAATGAGGTGTGTGTGTCAGGCGCATTGTTAGTATTCACAGTATTTTGTTGCCTTCTGTATGAATGATATCCAACATGGGCGACTCACTGGTGGAGTATGCAAAAATGTTTTTCTTACTCAAGTGACTGACCCACTCCATCTTTCCAAATCCATATAATTGTTCTATCACTGTCACTCCAAATTAATTAATCGCTCGCTCAGTAATTTATTTACTCATTCACTCACACTTCCCTCTAACATTCACATTCTCAATCAATACACTCTTCTTCTCCATAACCTTTCAGTTTCTGTCACTCTCTCACTTAACACAGCTACACCTACACCCAATACTTCCTGCCATGAATAAACTGAAGCGTCAGCAGTAACCACATTTCATACTATTGCCAGGTTCCTTCTTGTGTTTAATTAGTGCACATTAACCAATATCATGTTGTTGCCCTTTTAAATTTAAATCACATCTCGTCCTTCGACTCTTCGTATAATGGCAAACTTTACAAGACTTTACACTGAAGTAGAAGTTTGGGCAGAAGAGCCAGTGCACTGCTCCACCAGGGTATTTGTACTTCTGCTTTGAAGTATTTGTTGACTTCTAGCACCAGAGTTGACACAGGCTGAAGAAACGCAATCAAGTTATACAACTTTTCAACACTTGGGATGGAGCTCAAGTTCGAACTGGAAAGAAAGAAGAGAATGAAGAAATTGAGAGTTGTTTAACTTGTACTCCGCGGGGGCATCGTTGCTGTAATTTACGAATGTACCTTCTGTCACCTGTTGACTCAACCCAATCCAATGCACAATTACAGTGAATGTGAAATGGCCGACTGGCAGATAGTTTTCTGATCCGCTGGAACATTCGGTTTGTGCCCTGAGGTGACAAGTGTGATGGCTACACCGTGGCATGTCAGTCAAGCTCAGCCTCAGTATCTATGGTTTCCACAGAGAAAGACAGAAAACAGGACAAAACCCCAAACACCATGCAAGACCCTTAATTGGTTAATTGATCCTCATCTGCCAATCAACTGTCTGAATTATTAATTGAAAAGATGACAGTGTTCAGGGGAAGATCTGTGGAACGAGTCAGATTGATTGCAGGAGGGGGAGGAGGTCGGATGCTGATGGGTTGTTATGGTGATGAAGGTTGTTATGGCGATAATGGAAGGCTCATCATTGAACAGAGGAGAGTATTGATTGTTTGTTTGACAGCTTTACTGCCTCTCAGTGTCTGGTTGTAAACTATATTACATCTAATTTTCCAAAGATGTGTTTGTACAGACAGCTTTGATAAATGTATTTTTAATTCTATCCCTATAATTATTGACTGATTTTTGTTGTTGTTGTTGTTGTTTGTAATTATGTGATTCATCAAATCGGTCAAGTTTATTATCTGATCAGCTATGGTTTATTGTTGATTACAACACACACCGTACCCGTCTTGAAAAGTAGAGTATAAAATTCATTACGATAAAGATACAGAAGACAAGATTTAGTTTAAGTGAAAATGAATCATATCACATTCATATTAATAACAATAATCATTAATTCATGTAAATCACAAATTTGACTCAAAGGGTTTTACACTCTGTTCAGCATACAACCCCCTCGATCCATAGACCCTCGGTTCAGATTCAGTTGAGGAAAGCAGAGGTTTAACCTTTTGATAGTTTAAAAAAAAGATACTTTTGGTTTCAGTCCGTTTATGCTTGAAATTGAAGGAAAAAAGTTTGACGTGGTCTTAAAATCATTAAAACATTATATGCAAGTAGGTAGAACGTCACCCTTTTTTCTTATAGTAGAAAAGCAGGCTAGTGATGGTATGGGCCATTCAGACACAGTTGTCATTTTTATTGGCCTTAGCTCAGTTTCAGAAGCTTTACCAAACTAGGAAACAGTTAGTTTGAAATAAAAACCTGTACCACATACAGCAGCCTTTCTGTTTAAGCTTTACCTGGAGCCATGGGAGAACATATGGCACATGGACCAAAGGATCAGCTATGCAAAGCGTTGAATACTATCTTGTTACTGTGTGGTGACATACAACTAGTTGTTGTCACTGACAGCTGCTGCGCATGAATGGCACACTTGTGCCAGGCTTGATTCTGAAGCCAGAACAACATGTACGTCTTGAATTAAAGATCGTAGGATGTGGCTAACATGACAGAGCAAGTACAAATTAATCGACAAGCAACTTCAAGGAAGTACCTGAAAAACCACTGCAATGAGCTCCTTACAGCAACATATACACAGGAGGGACAAGGAGAAAAAAGCCAAAACAGGCAAATTACTTCAACGTATACTGTGCCAGAAAAGCAGTAAACAAGTGGTGTAGAATCAGTAATTGGTTTTCAAACAATTCACCAATCAGCCCTATTAACTAATACACCAAGGGTCAATAAACTAAGCAAATCTTTGTTTTTAAGTTGTTTTGAGATGTAAACAAATATGATGTAGATGATGCCGTTTGAGTAAAAACTTTTTTCTTTCCTGCTCAAAGCCAGTTTTTCAAACCTTCAGTTTCCTATCACACACTCTAAGCAGTTGTCTACTCCTATTCCCACATGTACCTGGATAAAATTAAGTGCTAGAGCGCAATGCACCATATCGATATCTGACATGTCAAAACACAGCAAATTACCATCCCATCTTAGAGGCTTGCTAAGCTTCTGACTTGACCTCAAGTACATAACATCCGCACTTGGTGCTCATCAGGTCCTGTCATTCACCGGCCAGCAAATGTGTTCAGTCGTTGCTTCTCTAAGCTTTAAGCTATGATCATCCTTTATCATAACCGCCACTGTTACCAAGTTCTTTTCCAGTGGAAATCTCCAATAACTGACTGGTAAAGTACTGATATCACTGACGTTACAGGGCTATTTTATTTCTTCATATTCTGACCTTTTAAGATGCTTTTTTATCTAGAGTGAAAATATGGATATCGCCTAAAGAGACTGTCAAAAAATCAACAGCATTGTCTGTAGATAGATTAGATGGTATATATTAAATAATACATGGATTTCAGTCAAAGCCAGGACAGCTGATTCCCACTGTTTCCAGTCTTTAAGCTAGGCTAAGGTAAGCTAACTGGCTGTAATGTTGTATGTAGTGGACAGATATGACAGCAATATCAGTCTTCTCATCCAACTCTCTAAGAAAGTAAAGAAGCATTTTCCCAACATGTCAATATATTGCTTTCATGTTATGCTCTGGCAGATCAGAAAAACACTCATAAGTCATTTTTTATAACAGTCATTTGTTACAGCTTTGAAAATCACAGATGAGCGCTGTCGGTCCTACTGATCAGGGCATCAATATAAATGTTGACATGGGTCATTTTGGACGGTATTGACATGATACATATTTTGTTGCTTAGTTTGAAAGACTTTACTTGGATAAAATAAATTGCACGGAACCTCATGTTTGTTGATATCTGACTGCTTGTATGGTTCTGCCCCCAGGTACATGTGGACGACAAGGACGACCTGCAGCTGAAAGGGACAAACCTGCACCTCAGTAGTCACAGGCTCAGGACTCTGCAGCTTTCAGAACGTCCACACCACGTCCCTTTACTGGAAGTCACTGTAAATCAATGTCATCAACACTTGCTGCAAAATAACTACTTTTTCTTGTTCTTCAACTTCATATTTTAGTACTTTGTTGTTGTTTTTAGCCATGTTTATATGGATGACATGCTTGTCTGTCTGCCAGTTGGTCGACTGTTTTGGTCCAGACTGAAATATCTCAGACCAGACCCCCAATCATCTGACTTTTATTTAAGCACCACCATCAGGTCAAAATTTTTATAAATACTTTTTGGTTTATGACTAAATACTTTGTGTAGTAATTAGCAAATGTCAGCATGCTAACAGGCTAAAATAAGATGGTGAACATGATAAACATGCCTAAGTACACCCTCACAGTCTAACAGCACCTCAGAGTCCTTATTCTCAGATCTGTTTTCTTTCCAAATAATGTTTTTTTTTTTTTTTTTTAGTCATATTCCCTTGTGTGTTCGGCTGAAATGAAGTGCACGGGCATAATGCACCATATTGATATCTGGACATGTCAAAACACAACAAATTACCATCCTGCCGTATGGCTGAGAGACTCCCTAAGATTTGATCCATAGATCATCTGCACTCGGCACTCATCAAGCTGTCTCACTCGCAGGAGCATTAATGCGTTTTGTTGATATCAGCGTTTTAGAGGCCATTAAGACGAGCAGAGAGCACTGAGAGAAAAACTGTATGACAGGAGATCACAGAAAGTTACAGACCGACCTGATGGTGAGTCATTCATGTTTTGATGGACAGTGGTTTGCATTAGGGGTTGGAGTCGGTTCATAATGACACACACAAGTTTATTGGGATACAACAGCTGTATGGGATACTGATACTAAAACTGCATCCTGAAAACACTAAACACCAAAATCCTGCATGTGTGCAGCAGATTATTTGCTCTTGTGCAACTGATCTATAAGAAGACATATTAGTGGTTTTAAGTACCAAATTCATCTCAATGTAGTTTGACATCTCCTCTCTCAAGCCTCTCTCTGGAGCTCTAGCAAACTCTCCTCTGATTGGCTCACTGTTTTTCTGAGTGATCAAATAAAGATATAAGAGATTTCAGGTAAACACTCAGAGAAACCAAATCCTGCAAGGTTGGATGGCGGGTCCAGTGGTAACCGCCTTATTGTGACATCACTAAGTTACAGAAGTCCTGACGGCTTGTTTTAAGGCTCAGTTTCTGAATACAGCCTGTGTGTTCTCTGTGGACTGAGCGCTTTGATGCTTTCAAAGTGTTAATATAGAACCTAAACCTGCTTTATAATAATAATAAAAAACAGACATGGAAATCTCACTTTGTACAATATGGGACCTTTAAATGTTTAAATTGATGATTTACAAGCTGCAGTAGCTTCTGTAGACAAGATTACTTTTTACACACACACATATAGGTGACCCTCCAATGATGCAACATATACACTTTTACAGACATGAAAGAACATGTGTAAATACATACACACACACAGAAGAACATAAACTACAAAAGCAACCACACAGTTACATAGCTACACACACACACCATGGATCACAGGCATGTTTACAGACAGACAGACAGAGCAGACGGATGAATAAATGATGTGTGTGATCTATAATGAATGCCTCTCGTTCATTACACATTCTCACATTCAACAGGCCATTCCACAGGCCACAGCACTGTCCTCACTGTCTGGGTCTTTATGTGGCAGATCTGAGTGTTACTTAAACACGTGTGTATGCTCGGCAGAAATAATCTGATTGGTCAACTTAAAGGGAAGTGGGTGGGGCCACAGGACCACAGATATGCTTTTGCTAGAGGGATGTGACACATTGATTTCACTCAGTAATCTTCTCCAGCAATTTAACTTGTGTAACACAATTAAAGTGTCAAATTTCTGGGCAACTAATCAAAAACTTTTTTACTTTTTACTTTTTTTAGCATGAAAAAGAAATTCTGGATCTGCCATCCCAGCAGGCGCCAGACTCTGTGTAACATCAGATGGATGTTGGACTCTAATGAAAAAGACTAACGTTGGACAGACGTTAAATTTTGGTTGGAAATTATATTCAGGTTGATGTCAAAACCCTCATCGGCCAATTGTTTAGCAGACGTTGGGTTTTGCTCATGACTATAATGTCAAATTAACGTTGGCATTAGACGTTGTCTTGACATTGAAGTTTGGTCACCTGACGTCAAAACCTTCATTCAGCCAAATATCAACATCTAGCAACGCAGGTGGTCAGATGTTCGCCTGGTGGGATGTATGTCTTGAAGGTAGCGGCAAACTGTGAAGCTTCTCTATTTAAAGAAATATGTGGTCTGGAAAAGTCATAATATAAAGTACAACACAGGGTGGTAAACCAAAGAAAATAGCAAAAACTCCTAGTGACAAAAATAAGAAAAATAAAAAAAACAGAAACCAATTTGCAGTGTTTTGTTTGGCCTTTCAGTTTCATGGGGACATTTCACTGGTGTGAGACCACATGGAAACATTTGAACACATCACTAAAAAGGCTTAAGACAAATTATTTATTCTTAAAATACACCTTCCTTTTGAAGACAAGCTAGCTGCAGCCATGCACAGTGAACCTGAGGTTACGGCAGCAGCTAAAACGTGTTGACGAGGTGGAAAATTCAGGTTTACGGAAGCGATTAAGTGAAAAGCATTAGCCACAAATTCAAGCAAGACATATCAGTGTTGCTACTAGTCAGTCAACTAGCAGACTCAGCTTCCAGCATAAAGAGGTCTATGATCATGATTTTGAAAAACAACCCAATTTGTCAGTCAGGTAACTCTAAACTCTCTAAACTCTCTAAATGGATCCAGAGACAAATTCCAGCGCAGTCACTGGCTGAGGAGGACACGCAGCCCGAGAGAGCAGCAGACGGAGGATTAAACAGCAGCAAGATGAAGCTCAAAGATCAGAGTGGGGATTAGGAGAAAGAAAGAGGACATGGGGGGGGTGGAGTTACGAAAGGCCCCCCGAGGGGTGAGAGAGGAGGGAGAGAGGAGGGGGTGATGATGACTTTGTGTTGTTTTATAGATGCTGTCATATAACTCCTCTCTCTTCCTCTGTTCCACCTCAGGCCCCCTCAGTTCTTCCTCCAGGCACAACATATGATGGGCGACATGGAAGGACACTGTGTGTGTGTGTGTGTGTGTGTGTGTGTGTGTGTGTGTGTGTGTGTGTGTGTGTGTGTGTGTGAGAGAGAGTGAGAGACTGTTGTTAATTGCGTATGGGGATTTTGTCTTACAGTTAGGAATTTATGAATGTTTTCTCCACATGTTTTCTCTTCACTTGACGTGTCTTTGTGTTTCATATGTAGAAAAACATTCTCAGCTCTAAAATACTTTGCTTCTCTCTGGTACGAAACTGTCCAAAATAACATTTAACATTTTATAGAAAAAACATTTCAGAGAGTGAAACCAGGTTAAACTTTAACAAGGACTAAAATGTCACAACATGATGTTAATAAACTATTAAGATTTTTATACTACAAATACAAATTTTGGTAATATTTTTCTAATTTTGTCCACTCTAATTACAGAAGTTTTTGATCAACGCAGAGAAATCATTCAAATTAACAGTAAAGTAATTAAAACATCATTTGAAACGTTTGAAACGATCTGCTTATAAATCAACCATTTTTTCTTCCTATCAAATAAACTCAGTATTTTGTTTTGAAAAATAAGAATAAAAAGAACAAGAAAACAGCTTGTTATTATTACTCACTGTATTCATATTCATACCCCCACATTTGTGACAGCAAAAACTTGTCTGGGGGGAGGAAATAAGAAGGAGGGGGCATTTAATCGGGGGTCATCTGGAAAACAAGGTCTTCTTTTTTAAAAGACCATATCACCCTCTGACCCTTGCAGCCGGGGCTGATTTGAGCAGAACAATAGGACCTGCAGGACAGCGCGCTGCTCTACAAGTGTTACAGCACCAGGGGTCAGCCGTGTTACCATACGCTCATGTCTGGACCTCTTAGAGCTGGGTTCACTGCACACACACACACACACACACACACATTCCTACCTTACCAACAGTGGACTGTCAGACTATTTCTTTCTTCATAATTTAACTGCAAAACTGCTTCTGTAATGTTTGTAAGACCGGGATATGCATTTGTCTCTTTCCTTCGGACACTGGATTTCATAATTTAGTGAGCATCACAATGATGGAACAATGATGTTCATACTGAACATGTCTGCAAAACATTCACTGACATCTTTTTTTCTGACAATATACAGTTAAGGTTAAGAACATGGTGTTGGTTAATTATTGAAACCACAATGTTTCACACACTTTAAACTGAGAGCTTTTGTCGTCTAAACTTTACCACATATGAGGACGCAGGGTATGAACCCTGATCTTGGAAATCCTGTTAACTGTATGTTCTGTATCCACCAGGTCTCCTTCCTACGACGTCTGCGCCGTATAAGAACTGAATCTAATTCAGGCAGATATTACATTTCCCTTGAAATGTATTTGGCAAAACAAACAAGAATGAGTTCAAGCTTACGATGATATTTATTAAAGGAAATCTAATGCTATTAAGTTTATTATTCTGTAAATAAATAATGAACACATCAATCTGTACTTTTGTGATTAATCCCTACACTGTAAAGTAATATCTATCAGTTATCAATGCACCATCTCCCAAGACAAATAGCGGTAAAAATCCTCCACAGTTTCACAGTAACTCTAATCCAACACTTTTTCCGTTAACCCCTCATCCTCCATCTGTAACTTTCAGCCAAATCACTTCTTCTCTTTGAATCTAAACAAAAGATTTTTCTTCCAGGCGTGGGCGGACTGTTAAAAAAAAAAAAAAAATCCTTTCTTCTTCTTGTCTATCATTGTTTCCAAAACAACAGAGATCAGGTCGGCTCAAACCGACACACACACTCCTCTGTCACCTCCTCGGTTTTGTTTTGTGCGGCGTGTGGCGCTGCGCATAGTGTGTCACCTCAGGTGTGTGTATCAGATAACCTGGCTGAGGTGGCGGGAGATTCAAAAAAGGTGAAAGCTTATATAGTGTGTCTGTGTGAGAGTGTGTGTGTGTGAAGACAGACATGATGCACATTACAGCATTAATATTATTACAGAATTAATATGTCTAGGCTGATGTGTACTTCACAATAAAAGCATCCTGACTGTTCACCAGTGTATTAGCAGCAGATGTACCGGATCTTCATTGTCATAGCAACAATAATATGACCAGTAAAGTATACCATTGGCAGGTGCACAAGACGTTTTTCATCATAGTAACAATAATAAAACGCTGTTAACGTTGTAGAGCGGTGACAGTTATGTTAGGTTTAGATACAAAGACTAGCTGGTTAGGTTTAGTAAACGGTTTGGGTTAAACTCAGAACTTTACTAAGGTTAGAGGACGTCCATCGCCATGGTTTCAAGAATAAACACACAGTTAATGAGCTGTGTACCAAGTTAGGGGCTACGGATTTTTCGCTGCAGCTCCTGTCGCCTAGCAACCTCAATAAAACATCACTTTTTTGGGTGTTGTCTGTGCTGTTTGCTGCCATGTTATTTTCAGTAGCGGTACGCAATGAATCTTGGGATAGGTTGGGCCCTGAGGGTTCCACCCACTGGATCCTTTACAAGACACTCTCCTGTTAGTATATGTCTATGTGGTATTAGTACTATATCTCAAAAACCTTGGGAAAAGATTTCAATGAACTTTGATAGAAAATTAAGAGAAAAAAAAAAACCATGTCTTTACTTTCTAAAAAATACCACTGAACATGTGAATTTAAAAACAAATCATACATCCCATGATTATTGTTATCATAGTAATGTCTGTATGGTGTGTGTGTGTGTGTGTGTGCGTGTGTGTGTGTGCGTGTGTGTGTGTGTGTGTGTGTGTGTGTACCTGTGCATCCTATTGTGTCCTGAGTGGCTGCCGTTTGGCCTGAGGCCTGGCAGATAATGCAGCGTGGATCTATACCAGCAGCCACATCTGTCTCTGTCCTGCCGCTCTCAGACAAACCTCCGACTGCTGCTATTATCACTATTGACCTGAAGCTCTCTGCTCAGTGTCTGTCGCCGTCTGTAAAACAGCTGACCAACTGAAGCCTCGCAGCCGTTTACCCAACAGGAGTTATTCCAAGCGGTGTGTGACGCTCAATGATTAACTTTTATTCTGCTCTTTAGAAAAACAGGCAGAGCTGTTTAAGTATTAAAACAGCTTGACAGCAGCATGTAATCCCACTGTAGCAAAACTAGGTTTTTATCAGATCCTGTAAGTAAGTCTTCCATCCCCAGCTGTACTACAGTTTCATTTACTGCACAGTTTTTATTATAAATATACCACTAGAACCACATCTGTATTTATGTAATATAATTATTCCCAAGGACAATATTTAACTTGTTCAAAGAAAATATAATGAACTGTACACACTTCTCTTTTCAAGAAAAACAACACATCTACTTTTAAAATGTTAAATATTTTAATTCATCAATTAACACCTCAAAACATTTAATTCTTATCTCAACATCCAGTCATTTTAACAAGGTTTTTTAACAACAAACATAATTACCACAAGAAGGTTTAGTGGTTTGTTTGTTTTGTGTTTTATATTTTGAGTTAAAGTTACATGTGTATTATATTTACGGTTTTTGTTTGTATAAAAATTTGAGGCAACTGAGACCCGTGAAACAGCCTGGTGTGATGTTTCTCTTTTCCTTCTGTCTGCACTGTTTCAGATGTAACATCCATCATAAGACGATAAGGTGTCTCTTTTTTCTGTGATGTAATCAAGCTGGAAAATCAGGCTGACTTTTCTGTTGCTAAGCGAACTACAATGCGACCTGTCATGGCTTGTTAAGCCTATCACGATGGACTATAAATCTGCCCTCAGCTGAATGAAAATCTTGTATCTCTAGAACTGAGTTAAAAACAGCAAAATAGTTGTAAAGCATCTTCACGAACTTGAGTTGAGACAGTATTGTGTGTAGTGTTCTTTCACTTTTTCACTAAGTTTCTCCCTGTGTTGGGATCAAATCTCATTAAAACACACACACCTTGCCCAATGCCTCACAAACAGGGTCCTGTCTCATTTGGGGTCCTCAGCCCACGGCTTAAGAAACCGCGTTTCAGACATTGCACATGATGATAAATCACTGGCTTCATCTGCAAGGCATCGCCATGATGGATCATTTGATTCAGCGCAGTGTTACTAATTATCAGTGTAATAGCTGATCCCTCTGAGTGTCAACACCCATAATCACATGCTGCTTTTGAGGGGAATGCCAATAAGCAAGCCACATGCTAAAATGTTGAGTGCAGATTGCATGCGACCGCTATTGACTGACCGATGGGGAAATGTCTGCAGTGATTGTGCACCAAAGCCTCTGAAGTGTCTTCCAGATGGGATGAATAATGGGTCTGTAGTTTGAATCCAATCAGCCCCAAAAAGAAAAGAAAAAAAAAACAAAGCACCAAAGTGCCAATTAAAAAAAGTGTATTATCGTCTATTTTCCATTAACTCCTTTAACCATGTATTCTGGCTGCCCTGTTACTGTACCCAACAAATCATTGTTATCTGAAAGATGAAGAAATGCAAAATAAGGAGCATTTCTGTATCAATATACACATGAAAAATAACCAGCCCTTATTTCATTCAGACAAACTCTCAAAAATGGAAACACTGATCTACTGTTTTATTTTGAATAAAGCTTGACTGTCGTTTTAGAGAATCCTGATATTATTGGTCTGCTGTTTACTGAACACATACAGCCTGGTCGCCCAGTATGCTAGGTCCTAGCAGCTAGGACATTGTTGTCATCTTTGTCAACTGCTTTACAGGAACTTTACCACAGCAAAAGATTTAAGGTCAATTCTACATTGGGTTGATGTTAGCTTACTTTGGTTTCTGCTTGAATTTAAAAAAAAAAAAAAAAAAAAAGCGATAGCCATCATCAGCTAAAATGATGATATAGCAACTACAGTGGGTTGTTGTTTTGGTTGCAGCTAATTTTGTTCATGGTAAAAGAAACACAATAGCTTTATTAGCACTGCTGCTTATTCAGCAAAGCTGGGTTAATTAGCAGGGTTGGTTCTCTCAGCTGCACAGGTTGAGCTCTACATGAAAGCATTCCCCAAACCAACTTCACTTCCACTGATTGTGGTGATCCCAATGAAATTATTATTATTATTATTATCAGTATTTTTTGGGTCCAATATTTTTGCTGATGTAAATGCTGGAGTGTGGGAGTCTGTAAGTCAGTGTGCTATTGGTCAGTGGTGCAGATTTGCATCTTAAATTTCACCAACGTTGAACTTGAAGCCAACACTCCATTGAACATTTACATTGCTGCTGTGGGCAAATCAACTGATCACTGCAATTTCATTCAAATGGATTGATCTGATATGAAATCCACCTTCATGAACTGGTGCAATCAGGATCAGAATCTCTCTCTCTCTCTCTCTCTCTCTCTCTGCTCTTGCTGTGGGACTCTCTCTCCCCTGTGTCCCCTGTGGAGCCTTGTCACCAGGTTGTCACGATCGGCCTGCAAACATAACACAGCGTCATGCCATCGATCAATAAAAGGAGACGGGATGAACGAGGTCAATGAGAGAGAGAAGATGGATGGAGAGTGGTCGCCTCTCGTTTGTTCTTCTGTTCGCTCTCTGGTCTGCATTACCTGGATCACAGAGCACACACTCCCTGAGGGGCACACACACACTCACACACTCACACACACACACACACACACACACACACACACACACACACACACACACAGGGACATAACCATAGATAGGAAGACACACACATCCATGCACTAGCAGAGACACACATTTACATACACTGTGGTACAGCAAGCCAAACAATCAATTTACACCACTTAGTTGGTCATTTCGAGTTCATCATTTGGTTTTTATCTTTACTCTGTATTGATTTCATGAGACAGAGAGAGATTACAGACAAAAGAAAAAGAGGAAAAAATCCAGAGAGACTCTTTGGGGCTGTGTTCACATTACAAGTAATATATATTTATTTGAGTCATGCAAACACAAAATATCTGTTATTTAGATTTGATTCAGGTCACTTTCACACTGGTGCAAGTGGCTGAAATCCAATTTTTCTGCTCATGTGTGACAGATCAAATTGTGAATACATGAACATCCTCACACACCTGCTATCTTCAGTTACCACTGGACATTGGGGGCTCAGGGCCTGTGAGACCATATTAACTGTGTCCCGATTCAGGGGCCGCATCTTTTGGAGGCTTCAAACCTATCCCAAGATTCATTGCACGTCAGTATTGAAAGCAAACAACACACTTTTAAATGTTAGAATTGGGTTTCAGCTCAGTTCAACAGCTACTGGTCCAAATGTAAAATAAACCAAGGGCCTTAAAACCTTGAGTTTCTGTGAAAGAAAGTTACGTGTTGTTTTTGGCGAAAGGAGCGACACAACGGTAGACAAGACTCTCAGTGTTATGTTTACGTCATCCAACATGAGACACTACTTCAGACCTTTGATTGCTGACATTATAAGCCATTAGCAGCACACTGTACAGTTTACAATATCCCTGTGGACCAGTGGATAATCATACAGCACTATGGAAGAAAATAGAGAGTGTGTTACCTTCCCCACGTCTGTGCACATGGCTCATTAATGTGTTGTTGCAGCAGGTTTTCATTGGTCTTCATGTGGTATTGTTTACCAGTGATGTGACTGACCACATGAATGTAAATGTGGCGTGATCCCGTCACATTTCCCGACTCTACAAGTGAACCTGAAAATGCTCCATTATACAAAGTAGTGTACAGTGATTCAATATCAGACGCTGAGGGCTGAAAAGGATGCACAGGTCTCGTCCATTAAATTTGAGCAAATGAAGACCTCGTCTACGTCTCTAAGCCTTTCAAACTGGATAGGTCTAAGCAACCCATTAAAGATGTGGACCTTTTGAGGAGTGTGGACCTCCTGTCTGCTGACAGGCACCTGGTCTTTGATGGTGTTTGATGGTAAATCTGTCATCGGCCTGTGAGTGAGAAACATTTTTGACTGATCCGTGTAAGATTAAATATATATCTGTTAACAGCGAACAAATCAAAAAACCTTATTGCGACCGTGCAACTGTTAACAAAGTGGGTGTGACGCCTAAGCTGCATGCGTTAAAGGGACTTTTTGTGCTGAAATGCCTACCCTGAGACAGTAAAGAGAAATAAAGCTTCTCCTTTTATGTTTTGAAATGGGGTGGGAGAGAGCGGGAGCAGGTGGGTGGTGTTGGTCCTGTAACTGTTACCTGATAAAAGAGCTGTTTTTTTTCTGCTTAAACTCTTTGTCTCTGTCTCTGCTGCCATTTATGCCAACAGCAGGTGAGTGACGAGTACAGCCAAAGCCCTGGGGTCAAATTAGGATTGTACAGTCTCAAAAGTACTTGTGATTAAGATTCAATATCCTCGTTCCCTGCGCAAACACCATCCAATACTTTGATTAAGCTGTTATGATGGTTTGTCTATCATACATCACTCAAGTGTCAAACAACCATATTCATGCCAAATGGAAATGAGAGAAAAAAGGAAATAAATTTGCAAATTAATTTGCAATAAATCTGCAAATTTGCAACTAACATAATTAGTTGTGTATATAAACATGATTTATAGGAGACATGGATGTTATTGGTTATTGGAAATGAAAACCCTGCAACAGAGTCATTAATAAAGTTTTGCACTTTAGATGTCACCAGTGATTGATGTTTTAGTTGCACTGACTGCTCTACATTATCCAAATGCAGAAAGTCATTATAAGTTATTTGAATCAAAATGACTTTTGGATGGTTATCTGTTTTTCATATCTCCGCCGGCTAAGATGGTGAAATAGCACTTGGGTGTGGTTTGTTCATGTCATTACTGAAGTGCAGGGGTTACCTGGCACCGCCTGAGCCCAGAAAGAGGAACCTGCATAAAGCTGGCTTCCCTGGAACACCAGCCCAGTTTGGAGAATGATGTTTGTGTGTGGACTCCTGCAAGTTTCTGTTTGTTTTTAATTAGTGTCAAACTGACTTTGACGAATAGCCTGTTAAGATGCAGTAGTAATGTGGGCGTCGGTTATCTTATCTTGCCAAAAACACACTTTGATATCAGTGTGATTTTCCTTTCTGTTGATCACACTGTGCTGTATTGTTTCTGTTTGTGATTAAACTGATCTGTATGAAGATGGATTATTGGCATATGCAGGGTGAGGCAACGTGTTCTCACAAAGTTGCTGCCATCTGTTTTTGAACGTTCCAGCTTCAGTGTTGAGATCTGCTATTTTTGAGGTAGAGACGTACAAGTCATCTCCTCAACACCTCCTGCAACGCCCAGAGCCGGCTCTAAATCAATCGCATGGCCAGAATACAAGTCCTCCGACCTAAAGTTACAACCCATAGGCGAGTACCAAGGCCAAGCATGCCGGACCTTTGCTGTCATGGTAACAATAATAAAGATGCAGTTTAAGGAGCTTTTGGTAAGTTGTAATTTGTAAGAAGTTTTCCTACTGATACATAGCTAATGTTAGCATTAACAGCTATTTACTTACCAGTCTTAGCAACAGCTTCAGCCATTGTTGCATTTACAAGACAAGAGGTTATAATACGTCCTCAGAGCAGCGCTAATTCTTCAGGGCAGACTGGATGCTACAGTGACTCGGTATCAGAAAGTGAAGAGACAGTATGACCAGGCCAGGGCTAGCTAGTTAGCATGCTAACTCAAGTACAAGAATAGAAGTAATGGACACAAAAAGCAAAAAAGGAGTTTATTTTCCACCACTGGATACAGTTTCTCCACTACTCGTACCTGTCTTCTAGACTGGTAGCCTAAGTACACAGCTGCTAATGCTAACGTTGGCTATGTAGCAATAGCAAAACTTAAAAGCTCCTTTAAGGGAATGGTAATGGTTCAGTTAGGTATTGGCATAAAAACTACTTGGTTAGGTTTAGGAAAAGTATGTGATTTGGTTAAAATAAGTACTTCCTTAAGGTTAGAGGACCTTCATCGTCATGGTTACAATAATAAATGTGTTTAAGGTTGTGGAAGGGTCGTGGATAAAAGATGGGAAACAAACAGCAGTCTCCTACGTGTCACCTGACTTCTTCCTTCTCTCCCTTCGACCATTAGATGTTGCGTAACAATAAAACATAACTATGGGTCATATACGCTGTTTGCATGGATTATCTATGGGATCGTTTTTACAGTCCAAATGTTGTGTAGCTGTCCTTGTCTGTCTGACATCAATGTTAGACAGAAACGTAAACATTATTTATTTATTATTCAGCAACAAAACCAGTTTTATTTCCGGGAGCCTTCGCATCAGTTGATCAAAACCGTAGAGGTTGACCATTCTGATATTTTTCATCTCAGTGCCCACGTTGATCGCATGGCTTCAGATGAAACACAGCTTGTGGGTGGTGCAAACGAATACCCATCACTATTTGTTAAAGTTGTTCATATTTCCAGGAATTCCATCCAGCTCAGTCAGAAAGCAGAAGATGTTATCATATGACAGTTGGTATGTAAATGTAATACCTGAATTAAAGATAAGAGTCTTTAGGTTCTTTCTGGGGAACTTTTTCTGCCCAGAATGAGTTGTTCTTGTTTTGTAGACATGTTTTTACAAATAAGTTTTAACATATGCATTCATCATGTTTTTTTTTGTTTTTTTTTTGTGAACACCAGGAAGAATCTTTATCTTTTAATCTTTGTTCAGTTGATAATTCATTGTCAGACATCGGATTAGAAATTTGGTTTGCAGTATTCCAGAAACAGTAAACTGAAAAGAAATCACCACGCCTGTATACACACAGGTGCATACGAGGATAAACAGAAAGAAACACAAACTGTTACTAAGAAAATACAGAAATTATAATGCCTCCTAAATGACTCATTAAACATTAACATCTGGGAGAGTGGGATTTTATGTTTTTGTCCTGTCTTTCTTTTGTTTTAATTCATAAAAACATAGCTTAATGGAGGGAATATTATCAATAATGGGATCTCTATGTAATGTGACCACTGCATAATTCAAAGTCTGTATTTGCATTTTAAATCTTTCACTTGCACCTGCAATCGAAACGCAACGGTGATGTTTTGGTCTCCGAGCAGGTCTGGATTCAGGTGTATACTTTTAGGTTGTTTTCATTCCACCACTTATCTTTACCGTTTTGAAGTGAAGGTCTGATTACAGAGAGTGTGTGTGTGTGTGTGTGTGTGTGTGTGTGGATAGGCATATTGTAAAGTGGTTTGGGTAAAATCAATGTAAAAGCTTAATTAATAATAAAAATAAAGAATTGATTAATAATGATTGAGCAACTGTACACACAGCTCACATCGTTTTTTCTTAATTTCTCTGAATCAAACTAAATGACGTGTGAACAGTTCAGACACCATGTAAATGTTGAGCTATTATGCAAATACATGTCGAAGTGACATGTGCTCATCTCTCTGCTTCCCACGTTATTCATTCTCAGATTTCTGTTTTGCCTGCCAACTTGTTTTTCTATCCGTCTCTCTCACGCCAGGGGAGTTCCCAGATCACGTCGAATCATCTTGACCGCAACTTTCCCTTAAACCTAAAGACACACACATAAAAGTCAGGAGATCTCAGGCCTCAGCGTCTTTGATTTTGACCATTTGTTTTCTAATCTGCCTCCAACCTTTATGGAAGCTGTTGAGGTTTCTGTAAGTTGACTTACAATGACCCTCATAGCTATATAGCTGTGACTTTTCAGTCTTTATATCAGGCATCACACGGGAAGGTTCTTATTCCTGCCTACAAAGCTTTGATTGGTTTGGTTCAGCGTTCAATGAACACAATACCAGACCTACTTGAATCATTGATGAAAGACTTCCTCTGTTAAAAGTGATTGTGTGCAATAAACGTTATTAAAGCATCGCAGTAACCTGCAACACACTGATCAAATGCCACCTCTGAATTCCGTTGGTTTGGACTCATCACCTTCAGGTTTATTGACAGAAAACTGGGGTGAAATAATCTTATTTATGTGAGAAATCTATCATTCTTCTTCGATGAGCAAAGAAGGAATAAATTGGAGGTTCAGCCGTCTGTCACTCAGCTTCTCCTTCTTTCCTTCTCTGCTTTCCCATCCTTCTCTCTGCAGAGGACCGACTGCACTACAGCAGTCATCGTATCACTCTATGTCTGTGTGAGTGTTTGTAGTGTGTTACAGTACAATACATCATTCATGGCAGTCATCTTTCTTTCATGCCGGAGGGGAGTGTGTGTGGTTCGTCTGCTTGCATTTGTTTGTTCACACATGAACGCAGGGTCAGAGGGAAAGCAGGTTGTAGTCGTCTCATCACCCTGACACCAGAGCGTCCCAGCAGACCGCCTCTCAAGTGACCTCCCTTAATCTCCTGTGATTGACACCTCTTATGATTACGACATCTCTTGCCCTGCCACAACTGACAGCTGAAACTTCGACTGCACTTCAAGTTGTCTAGAACTGCTGCAACGAGTTGCCCCGAGGCTGCAGGCTGGGGATGGGCTCCAAGGAGGATGGAGATGAGGTGTGTGTGGGGGGGGGGGCAACTCCCACGGCTCCTCTTCCTCATCTGTGCTCTCATCCCGTGTCCCAACCTCTGACCTTTAAAGGCCTGACCTCCCTCGGATCAGTTTGCTGCATACGCTGGGTCGGTCAAAGCAGTACAACTTTAATATTTAATCTTTTTTTCACTTTGTGTAATCCACCCGCACTTCTACCTGTTCTATTGCCCCAAAGCAATGAGTGACAGATACATAGCACTGAATGAAAATTTAAAAATGTACCAATGATCTGCCTCCTCAGACTATGAAATAATGATGCTGTGATGCCCCCATCGCTTCTCCACATCTGTCTGTCCAGCCCCAGAAATCTCCTCATCATTGTCATCACATGCCAGGAGTCCTTCATTCCTGTCCTCATTCAAGGTCCTCCTTCTCTCTCTCTTCCTCTTGTTAATCCTCTGTCCTTTGCCTTTCTTCTCACACTTCTCCTCTTAAGCCTCCTTCATGCCTCAGTAAATGTCACAGGCTATTAAAAATGCAAACTGTGACTGGATGCAGGAAGTACTTACCTGGGGCAACAACATGCAGCAACGATACACAGTGAGGTGTCCTTGTATATTAAAGCTAATATGAAGCTTTTTGTATATAAGAATGAAATGGTTAGATATGTGCTGTAATGATGGTTGCCTGCAGTTTAATATATGTCGCTTGCAGATTTAAAACAGTGGTTAAACAGTTCAACAGAACAGTTGAAGGTGTCCTCGTAAGTACATTGGAGGCTGCAGTGAGCCGCTGTCGGAAAGTGATAAGACGGGCCGAGGCTAGCAGGTTAGCTAGCTAACTTCAGTAGAAGAAGAAACGTGACAGAGACAAGAGTTAACATTGGTGTCACTTTCCACAGCTGGAGACAGCTCTTGGTGAGTAAAGGAATGAAGCTTGATGCTGAACTCGCGACGTGTCTTCTAAACTGGTAAGTAAACAGCTGCTAATGCTAACGTTGGCTAGCAAAACTCACAAATAGCTCCTTTAAACATAGGTTAGAAGTGCAGACTCCAAGATGCTGATTCGGGAACAGCCTTGCTATGCTCACGCTGCACTCATTGTTATTTCTATGATTATTTCTATTGCTGCACTGCATCTCATACAAGATCTTTTAACAAATCTGTTGGTAGCAGCCATGTTGGAAACCAAACTATGGAACTGCTCACTTTGGGAAACAGTTCACCAAAATTTCTGACACACCAGAAATGCATTTGATTGTCCAACAGCCAGGTCGTTGATCTTTCAGCCACGTGTCATGACACCACTTGAACTGAATCTTGACAATCTCTGGTAAATACATGCAGTGTCTGCACAGACTTACACCATTCTTAATGTGCATCTGCCAGCCAATCAGAAATTAGCATCTTCACGGCCACAGAAGGTGGATAGCAAATTGTTCTGAATGCTTATTCTTTGTTCTCTGCTCTGAAACTGTTTAGTCTCTTTTCCCATTTTGTACCATGAGCTTATTTTGGAAAGTGTCAGAGGACGGTCTGATGGTAAGTAAAAGGAAAGGTTTTAATACACTTATGAAGGGTTGGTGAGATAAATAATTTTCCCATTTTCCATTTCTCCGCTCTCATAAAAGGATGTTGCTCTCAGCTCTTAGGAGGAACGTGACATTAGCTCGTTACTTCTGGAGAGGAGGAGCCGAAGGCTTCTTGTTGAGTGTGGAAAAGTGTGAGTTTGAGACAGCAACAAGCAGACTGAGGCTCTTCAGGAGGATTTAAAATAAGAGCTGGTTAGTAATGAATCTTGAATATGAACAGAAAAACCATATTGTGTTTGTACATGTTCATGCACCTTTGCATGTGCCTGGACATTTCTGGGTGTTATGCTTTGTGTGTAAGTGTGTGTGTGTGTGTGTGTGTGTGTGTGTGTGTGTGTGTGTGTGTGTGTGTGTGTGTGTGTGTGTGTGTGTGTGTAGTGTGTGTCTCAGAGGTGTAGTAAAGGCAGGGAGTGGTGGTCTGGGGGAAGGAAAGGCAGACTAATGGATATTATACTAATGGGCAGCAGCAGCACGACTATTCATGCAATTAGAACAGGAAAGAGAGTGATTGGTGATGATGGACCTGGAGTGACTGCTACCACTCAGACCATCATATACACTGGACCTTAGGGTTATTTGTCACGTTAAAACAGAGATCAGGTTATTCCATGTTCCAGATTCCCAAGCATAGATGTTCCAGCGGACACAGAGACAAGGACAAGGAGGTCTATGCTGGGAGTGCATTTTCCAAAGCTACAGTCTTTTAAGTTTTCAGACGGTATCCTAGTCGAGCTTCAGCGGAGGGACAGTATCACAAAAAGCGAATGTAGTATTAAAAAACACAAAGACCTTTAACATGATTTGACCAAGCCAGCTTTGATATTTGAGAAAGAAATTATGAATTCATCATGTTGGATTTGTGCAACATGTTAATTGTTTTATCTTTTATCTGTGATTTTTTAATCCATATAAAAATGTTATTCAAGGCAACAATATGAGACTTAACATGCAGAGGATGGAGGTACAGATAAGGCCAAAGTAGAGGTGCTGCAACCCGACGAATAACTGCAGAAATTGCTGAACAATACCGTCTTTACTCTCTTCATTTGGAAAAATTGTGCTGTGAACACAGAAGATGCTGATCTCCGAGCAGCACGTCCAGGATCCAGACCACATGATGTAAGAGTCTCCTGCAAGCACAGCGCCGGGTGAGTTTGGTTAACAGAAGAGGTTTTGACACTCGCACTAACTTTCATTACAGCCACTGAAATGCTGGATGCAATTTTAATGAAGCCTTTTCATAAACCTTTATACAAATGAACCACAGAGTCGGTGAGTCAGAAAACACGGAGGCCGAGTTTAGAAACATATTCTGCTGCAGTCTCACCACATCTGGATTATTCTATTAGTATTAGAATAGACTAAGGCTTCCTCTTTACTACAGTATATGTCTGAGTGTGTAAGTTTATCCACCATATAAGACTCATCTGATATACTGTACACACATAGAGCAGACAAGAGTAAAAAGATATAGTCAATATATGTCAGCTCCAGACATTCAGAAAACAGCTGTAATAAAAAGAGTATCTAGCAACAATAATCTCCAACGAGTGCATTTGGGAAGTAAATACGAGATGTCTGTAAGTACTGGACCCGATGACAGTGTGGGTGTAACAATGTCAGTCAAGCGGAAAATGCTGTACAACTGTGCCAGCAGTGGTTGCTACTAGAAACTAAAACCAGCCGCTGGCAGAACGGGAACCATGACACACGCGAAGACCATTGAGCCGATTGTGAATGTGATCTGAGCGTGATGAATGATCAGAGCACATCTGTTTCAGTCTGTGCGTCAGTTGGTGTTGACAGTTGTCGGATAAAATGATGACTAGACGATATGTAGGTTTTAAAATCCAGTCGAGTCCAGCCCACGTTGTTCATTCACTTCCACCGCCCAACGCAGGCTACGCAATCCACCTCGCCCTCAGCCCTCTGTGCTCTCAGGGTTTGATCTGCCACCGGTTGTTCAGTGTATTGTCTGACTATCAAAGACTAAAATATCTGAGTTGGTTAAAACAGTCCTTCTGTGCGGTTTAGGTTTCAGCTAGTCTCTCTGTTTGTCCAAAGATTTAAGCAGCAACTGTTATGAAACTGCTCCAGCAGTGGTTGCTACAAGCAGCAGAACGCCCAAATAAAACAACTCGAATCAACTTAAGTTGATATCATTTCATGTACCGGTAAATGCAAAACTGCAACGTACTCAAATTTCTTGTATGCAAAGTGCAAAAAACATTATACCATGAAGCTTAGTGCAGTATTTAGTGTACAGCATTTAGCTACAGTCAGAGACGTTCCCTTTTCCAAATAAACAAGACCAAGCAGAAATCACTTATCTGATCACAGTCATTATCACTATTTACATTCCATCTGCTGCAGGTTTGAGTTCATGGGGTCATGAGTGTATATGAGTGTATGTAAGAACTGAAGACTGAGCTGTTTGATGTAACTGTCAACTGTTTGATTCAAACAGGTTCACTGGACTAGTCATATAGGAAGTAATGGAGAGTGAACACGTAATTATTAATTTGTAAATTACAGCTTCAGTTTCATTTTCTTTCCATCGGGGGACTAAAAGCATCGTCCTCTCTCTGTAAAATCTCAGATGTGAGACTTGGTTTTTGGATAGGAGTAGGACTGTGAACTCTCTTCCGTCTTTCCAAGGACTGTTTGGAATTTAACGTCTTGAGAATAACGGCATTTCGCACAGTCCTCACTTCTTCACAGGGTTGTCTGAGCGTTAAGAAGCTTTTAGTTTGTTATAGTAATGGTTACGGTTCTTGAAGTGAAGTGAAGCGAAAGAAATGATAATCAATTGGCGAGTCCTGCGAATGGCACCTATCAAAAACTTTGTTCTCCACAACTGTTTCCATCTGTTACCGTTTGTTCTGCCAAGATTTAAGTAAACAACGTAACAGGTTTTTACCTGTTGAGCTTTTCAGGGAACACAACCTTCACAATGTATTAAATCGCAGTCAAAAAATATACATATTTATATATTTGAAGTTTTTAAAGCTGTTTTTTCCCTGAGAGAAGATTACAAAATTTCTTTATTATGACATGAAATTAGTTGACAGAACAAATTACACTCTTCCCAACTTAACTGAAAATGTCATGTTCTTATGTATTAAGTTATCTGAATCCCATTAACCATAATAAACACACTTTTATCTGTAATGTATGTGGATATTGAACTGTCTTTAAAGCATCATGTAAATAAAAAAGAGTGTTTATTCAATGTCAAAAGGGCAAAAAAAAAAATAGTAAACAGTCAAAAAAAAAAACCCTCAAGGCATTTCAAAGTGACAGATTCTCCTGCTAATTTGCTTGATGATGTTTTGATTAGAACAGGTTGTTTGGCTCATTAGTGATTTGTGTGTGTGTGTGTGTGTGTGTGTGTGTGTGTGTGTGTGTATCTGTACACGCGTGTGGGGTTTTTTTAAGCGTGTTTCTGTGTAAATGCTTGCATCTTAATTACTGGGAGTTGGTATCATTTCTACCTCATGTCAGGAGATTTGCCTCCTCCGCTCTCCCAGGGCCCTTCTGTCTGTCTCTGTCTTCATTAAGTGAACATCAGGTGCAAATTAGCCCAGAATAACTTGTCCCTAATATAAATATGGCTCTCTGCCAAGTAGAGGAAACTGTCTTGACTGTTCAACCAGGGGGGGATAAACGCGACCTCTGACTTCTACTGCCACCTGGTGGTGGGTTGGGTCTCTGACACCCTCCGCATGGTTTCCCGCCACTTGAGCGGCCCGCCTCTGCTCTCTGCTGGCAGGTGATCTACATTGAAGCTGATGGTAGCCTAAGGTGATGTTATGGCTGATCATGTCAGCGCTGCCAGACGATGAAATGCTTCTTCTCACAGCAGCCTGGGAGAGGTGAGTGTGAATTTTGGAAGAGCTTCTTTTAGAAATTGAATTAGTTTTCTCTCTCTCTCTCTCTCTCTCTCTCTCTCTCTTGTTTCTTTTAATATTTTTGGCAGAGTTGTACCGCCACAGGGGGGAGAGGCAGAGTACAAATGCAACATATACCTGTTGTCAGAATCAGCTTCCTGACACGGAGTTGCAGGCTCTGTCCAAACACTGATGTCTTGAAAACCACCTGCTCGCCCTTTCATCTGCGCTGACGGAGGCGGGCTGGAGAGGTGGAGCCGCGTGCAGATCAAAGTGCTCACCTGGATTCAAACTCTTTCATCGCAGGTGCTGCTTATACGTCCTGTTTGCATTAGAGAAACACTTGTATTATGTCCAGGTTTCCTCGAAAAAGACAATATTTACCCAAATGTTTCTGTGATTGATAAACATTTATTTTGAATCACATTTCAAATTTAGATCTTTAGGTTATACATAATGGATCCTGTAATAGATATAGTGTTATGACAGAGTATATGTATAATTATGTGGGTCATGTGTCTTTTGCACATTGTAATTCACCTTTGTAGCCGATCAATATCTTATCAAAAATTCATCAACAGCTATTTTGTTAATGAATTAATCATTTCAGTCAGCTCTGAAGCAAAAACTGTCAAACATCCTGTGGTTAAAGCTGCTCAGATGTAACGATGTTCTGCGTTTCTCTGTTTTAAATTATTACACACTGAATATTTTTGGGTTTCAGACTGTTGGTTGGACGAATCAGAAAACTTCACCTCAGGCTCTGGGAACTTGTGACGAGCACTTATGACTGTAACTGTTAAAATCCCTGCTGATACATGCACACATGTTTCTTTTTCTTTTTCTTCCTTGTTTGAGTGTCAGTGATTAACTTTACATGCAAAACCTTTTCTTGTTCTCAAGGACGTATGGTTCCTTTATAGTCCTTCATTCACTCACTCATTCATCCAACAGGGTTCATGCATCTAAATTCAAATCCACTCTTTTGTCAGGATATGAGCCTCAGAGGAGGTTAAGGGGTGAGGGCAAGAGTGGGGGATAAATACACACACACACACACACACACACACACACACACACACACACACACACACACACACACACACACACACACACAGACATAGAGTGATATATACTGTATTTGGATTTAGGAGATTATCCTGTATTGGTAGCAGAGTGGTCTCTGTATGAAGCACCTTTCCTGCTGAATAAGGTACATTAAATGTGCATTTCAATAATTCAAGATGCAGTTACACACGCACACACACACACACACACACATACACACTTTAAAGCTGCTAAGCCTGAAATCCCCTCAGCTCAGCCTCTTCCTGCATCACAGAGCAGCCCTGAGGGTCACTCATGTAATCATCATCTCAT
>NW_019525466.1:316187-326775 GCF_002814215.2 Seriola lalandi dorsalis
TTTTTTGGGCATTTTTGCCTTTATTCGGTCAGTAACAGTGAGAGACAGGAGAGTGAGGGGGAGAGAGAGAGAGGGGATGACATGCGGGCCATGTATGAAATTTATTTGGCTACAGATGTTGTATTGTGGAGAATCTGAGATTGTCTCCCAGGAGAAGATGCTGTTGTCTGATGGAAACTCGTTGCTACTCTACAAGTTTGATATCAGTCAGAAAATCATGATTCACTTTTGGAGATTCTGTGTGTATTCACCTTGTCCATACTCGCTCGGAACGGACACACAATCACCGCTGACGAGGCCTGGCTTTAGTCTTCTATTGCTTCACTTTACAAAACGAGAACAATGATGAAGACAAAAAAAACACAGTGCCTTTAAATCCAGCAAAGCCTTTCTTCAGTCCGCTCCCATCAGGCAAGAGATAAAGGAGGAAATATACTGTAGAATGACTCACCTGAGGGAGAGAACCAGCCCTAGAAAGTCTGTTTTATCACACACTGTAATCTTGTGCAGTTTGGATTTTGTGCTATTATGGATTTATAATGTAGACTTTATAATGTAGACAGCCGTGTTGACGTTGTAATTAATTATTGAACCTCAGACCTGTGTTGCAAACACAGCTTTTAATGCCTTTGTAACTGCGGTGAGAACTTAACTTATGTCATCTTACATCTCCTGATGCAGCTCAAAGGGTTTGATAAAATAGCATCAAAAACAAATAATCAGCAATATAACAAAATTCTTTATATATTTTTAACAAGATCAGAGAAAACAAAAAGAAATAACAAAAAAAAAGTTGTGAAGGTTCAATTAACCCAAAGCAAAGGCCAGAATCAGTCATGACATTTGTCCAATTGGCATCCATCCTCCACAGCTTTGCTAATATGCTATGCTAATATAGCCAAGACCAAAAAGTAAATGAAATAATAATAATAATAAATGATATTTTTACATTTCTAAATCTATTTTAAAACAATCCTCACATTCTGGCCCTGAAAAGATCCCCTCCTAAAAAACATATTTATGTAGCTGATGGTGGACAGAATCCAGCCTGCGCACAGACGGCGTATTATAACCTCTTGTCTTTATGGTTGAAGCTCTTGGCAAGACTGGTAGTTAATGTTAACGCTGACTGTGTAGCAATAGCCAAACTTACAAATCATTTAAGGCTGACCACAAAGAAATTAAAGAAACATTATTTGCATGTTATTTTTTTTAGGATATAATGAGGTGTTACAACATGTACGCTGTGTTTTATAGGGGCAAGGTAAAAGTCTGTGGTGACGAACATTCGCTGGGCTGGCGTGGCTCAACAATGTGTCCTTGCTAACGTTAGATGGCTTTCTTATGTTTTCTACCAAGAAAAAATACATGGTTAAGTCTTCTGGGAATGAATGTAAGCCCCTGTGTGTGTGTGTGTGTGTGTGTGTGTGTGTGTGTGTGTGTGGATATGTTTGCTGGTATGAGAGACAGTGCATGGCTATGAATGTCAGTGTTTGGACAGTCCGTTAGCACTAGCGTCCATTCATCACAGTCTCATACAGTAACTGTCAGAATAAACCTGGTCAAAGGTCGCAGCGTATCACCGCTTTTTGTCGCTGTAATCTCAGAGAAAACAAACTAAACTGAGCAATGACAAAGCAAACACCCCCCAGTATCTGCTTTTTCCATTGGATGCTTTTCCCACCGGTCAAAATCTAGATTTGTTTGTGCACATCAAACTTCACCAACACGGAGCAAAATGGGTTCCATGACTGACTGAACTAATTTCAGCCAAATTGAAATTGAAATGTGAATGTGAACTCATCGTATGATGCATTAAATCCCCAGCCTGCTGTCTTTCTTTCTCACTTCATTAACTGATGTTTATCTTTTGTCAGCAGCCTTATCTCACTCATGACTATATTTCTTTCTCTCTCTCTCTTTCATTATCTCTCTCTCGCTCTCCCCCTGTCATTTCCTCCATGTGCGTAATCAATGCGGATCTTTTAAATGTGCATTGTTTTACAGGCAAGTGTGTGCACATTTCTGAGCCTGAGTCAGTGTGCTTACATGGGCCGGCACACGTCAGGGCTGAAGTCACTGCCGACGCCCACTAAACGGATGTAGAAAAATGCTGCTTCAGTTAGAATAGAGGTGAGTGGAAAACTCCTGTGACTTCTTCTGGTTGCACGGCAGCCGCTCTGATGCTGTCTGACTGTCTGATGTCTGAAACCTGAGAACAGTTCCAAACTACTAACCTGAATACCACAAAAACCACCGCAGCTTCTTTTCTTTACCTCATGTTTGGCCTCATGCAAGAACACTGTCATATTCTCGTCCTTTTTGCTCTAAGTCAAATTCACCAAACTTTCTGAACTGGACAAACTTGTTGTAATTTGCTCATTTCAGGCTGAATGCAGCCTGTTCATGAGATTTATTCATTTGCATAATCAACACCCCTGAAATGACTATGTAAGGTTCCCTGTTCTGCTGAGTTTGTGGGAAAGTTTCATTCAGAAACAAGTCTAAACAGAATTTCAGGCTGAAAAGCTTCAAGTGCAGCAGAGTCTGTATTAGAGAAACCCAAACTATTAGGAAATAACAATAGTAAATCTATCAATGATGTGTCATTAGGGCAGAATATTCATTTTCAATAAGTTTGGTACATATGTTTTTTTTTATTCAAACCAATTTCTGGATAATATCTAAACTCCAAATTCATTCAGATTAAGCAAATATAATTCTCTTCTCTGTGAAGAAAAGGTTTATCTTGTTCATGATGACACGTAGGCCACGACGGGTCTGGACCACTCATGACTTTTCCTCATAACATTCAAAGTACAGATGAAAAATACAGGTTTTCACAGGTGAAATCACAGGTGAATCTCTGAAGCAGGTGGTCACACTTCCACTGTAGTCGTTGAGAATCTTCTGGGGGTTTATCTAAGAAGAGGGACGCTGGATTTTTTACTAACCCATCTTAATACTTCGAGGGAAATTTCATCAAATTTACTTCTATTAAAAGCGATATGCAAGTAAATAAACGTAAGAAAGGAAAAGTAAAAGAGATGGGTTAGATATTGTAAAAAATAGGGCACAGAGCACAAAACACAAAACCTGTTGTACAGATTTCTACCTTGAGGTCTGAGTCTCAGCCTGATTGTTCTGCTTTATAAGGGGAGTGGAGAGCGAGGCTGCCTACTAGTAAAAGCCATTAAATCAAGGCAAAGGAAATGCAGTGTTGAAGGAAATGAGCTTGTTTTGTTTTAGCTGGAAGAAGAAGAAACTGCTCATTTAACCCAGGCAGTTTCAGCTTTTGACTTGCTGCTCTAATTAAACTAAATGCAAAAGTGAAGTCATGTCCACATCATCCCATCCCATCTCTACAGGCGACTTTTTTTGAACTTCGCGGTGTATCTGAGAACTGATCTGTCACGACTGGGCTGCGGGTCAAATTCGAACCTGAACCTGAACTTGAGCTTTAATAACATCCCGCTTGTTTCTGGTTAATGTCTTTTTTCTTTTTTTTATCTGGTAATACCGTAAAGTGAATGATGCCGTTTTCCTTGTGATCTCCAAGTCTTATCACTTTCAGTAAGTAGGAACAATCTGTTCGATAAGCAAACACCCGGGTGGATGGTTCTCTGCCTGACTTCCCGTCATGCCTCAGCTGGTACCAAAGCCTCTGTGGTAGTTCGGCAAGAGAGAGAATAAAAAGTTGCATCACATTTAGCAACCACCAAAATGTTTCCCCTCCTGTGTCCATACTTACATGATCCTCTGTTGCACCACCTGCCGCTCGCTGCTCCTCGAACACTATAACACGTCTCTGAGCTGCGGCACTAACCCTGCCAGATTTCCAACATGCAAACCACAAAGAGGCTGCTATTGTTGTGTCTGTTTAAGCTAAAAGGCCTCCATTTTTTTTTCCCTCCCAGACTTGTTTAACTTGTTGAATTCATATTTGATATTTCACGAACTCCGACACACTCTCCCTCCCTCCCTCTCTCTTTCTCTCTCTCCTTCTCTGGAAGCGGATGCACATGTGAACACAGACGCTTCACTGGAATCCACTTGCTGGCCTGCAGCGACGGCACTCTGTGCTCCATCACGGTTTGGCTGCCAAAACACAACAGTGTGATAGTGCGGCTGAATCACCAGACTTTGTGCTTCAACCAATCGGGATCCTTCAGTAAAATCTGGAATGCTGACAGTGACGCAGAGCGAGGAAGTGCTCTGCTCACTACTGATGTTGCGTGTGGACGGGGATCAAACAAACTTATTTCTCTTTGCCAGCATTTGTTCAAACATGTAACTGCATTGTCTCTGGTTCAGCTCCCCCCAGGCAGCTGCTGAATGTGTGCAAATAATAATCCAATTATAAGCACCTGTCAGAGTAGCACACAGCACAGGGACGTTTACATGGTTTGTTTATAGTGCCTTTTTATTGATAATACAATTTGTATGCTGTAATGTTTACTTGACGTCAGTGTTCTACCTCGAACCTCATCTCTCTGGCCTGATACAACCATTGTTCATGGTTGTGATCGTCTTTGTGGAAGTGTTGCATTTGAAAAAGACTTCCTGGAAAAGAAGAGATGGATTTATTCATTCAAAGTTTCATTTTCCCACCACTGCAGAGGCCAGGATTCAGTTTCCCCGTGGTTGCCCTGCAGGTGGGAAACCTCGTGGCAAAGCCCGACACTTACTGTGTTTGTGAGTTAATGGTGAAATTCACAAGCAAACATGGTGGAAAAGTATTGCTGGCAGTTTAAAACACTGGCGGGAGACTGAGCAGCTAAAAGTCAAAGGAATCTTGTAAATACACTAAGAACATAATCCCTCAATGGCTTCCCACTCACCGGCCAAAAATCATTATTCCAATCAAGTTCCAGCATCTGCCTTATTAGATGACCTCTGGAAAAAGGAAGTAGTGGATCTGTATTTTTGTGCAAACTGAGGAACAGACGTGTGAGAGGAAAGCAACAAGCTTCATTAGCCAAACGGAAAGAGCGTTGTGCATTAGAGGAAGAACACCTGAGTAAAGCATGTCCGCAGATTTTTCCATAGAAAGACACAAGAAGATTGTGTTTTTATCTACAGTAACAATAACTCAAACCTCCAGTCATTGCGTCTAAATATGCATATATATAATATATTTGAAGAAGATTATTCATATTCAAAATGAACGGATGCTTTTCTGCATCAAAGACCTTTTCGATGCAGAAAATGTTCATCCTGTCTGCTCCTTAGCGCAGTAGCTGTTGGGAGATCCAGCAGGTTTTTTGTTTGAGACTTGTTCATTCAGATCTTACAACAAACCTTTTTGGGGATATTAATTTAGAAATCAGTTCTGTCATTGTAGAAATGCTGGACACAAGTCATGTGGAAACAGCTGAAGGATATATGGGATTGATCTGCTTGGATTTCAAAAGTTTTTGTTTTTTTACTTCAACCTAAGAGATAAAGGTTTGGACTCTTTTCAAGGTTAAACATCTCCCAAGACTTCTGCTACACAGCAACATATATCCATCTGTCTCTATTGACTGGTCTGACCTCCATGTGTCTGTCAGCGGGTTTAGGGAGTCTGGTGTCCGTTCCACGGTCAACCAGGCATAACGCACTGTCTCACTCATTATTAATGGCTGTCAATTAATCATAGGACAACACTGCTGTGGGTAATTGTCTTGTAGACACATGATGTGTCACCTGCTACTGACAATCCACACATCCAGCTGGAGCAGTTCAGTCTTCCTACAAAAAAAAATTACCTCATGGGTTTTTTGTGCAAGCAGCTTTTTACGATGGTGTGAGACGGCATCTGTCTTTTCAGCAAATGCCGCAAAGCGAAATGTTTAGATTCAAGTCCCAGCACCCTATAGTGGCTGTAGTCATTATGATGGGAGTGATGGAGGAAGTCAGGTAACACTCGAGAGCGACGTAGCCCATGTAGTGAGGAGGAAACACTGGACTTCTTCAGCAGTGATATTTACCTGTGACACATCTCCTGCGTCGACTCAGGAAACGCTCTGATGGGTCAGATCAGAGGGTCGGGGTAAACAACCTGTATGGTTGGTTAGGTTGGAGACATCCTTCACTTAGCAACACAGGTATCACTTCCATTACTACAGATCTAAATTCAACTTTTTAGATTAGTTGCTATTTCATCAGGTTGACGATGCAGTGAAAACTCCATGGCTTTGCAAAATGTCATGGTGACTGTTAAGTTGCCATGGTACCAGTGTGTGATTGGTCCTCTGTGACGTGTGTGCAGAAACTCAAGAGGCTGACTCTGTTATTTTGTAAATGTGATTTAAAGGATATTGTGATTCGAAATTTAGAATAGAAGAATAGAAGAGCCACATAGTACAGGCATCTGAAGTACATTTCCTGTTTCCAGCTCATACCCAAAGTTTATTGTCACCTTGACGACAAAATTCCCTTCACAAAATAGTCATTTTAATCCAAACAGCAATGTTTCTTTAACATATACAAGGTAATTATTTTAACCCAAACTGTGATCTGTCCGTAAACCTAACCAAACCTTTACCATAGTGTTGTCACAGAAATACAGCAGCAGTGATTTGTAACGGTTTTGGAACAGACAGAAGATGTCGTCATGCCGACAGTGGCGACAGATCAGAGGATGCTTCAACGTGTTGCTCTATAGGTCACGGAGAAGCAATCTATTTGTAATTTGTTGGACTTGTTGAAAGGGCCTGTTGACAGAGGCCGTGGTTGGTTGTTGATGGGGACGTTCAGTGGTTTGGGAATCAAACCGGTGACCTTTTTTAGCTTCCTCAGCTGCTGCTCACACACACACACACACACACACACACACACACACACACACACACACACAACCGCACACACACTGATCGTCTCAGGTCTCCAGGGGTTTGCCTTCCAGTAAATGGAAGCACCATTTGGCTGTCACCCAGTCAATGGCGCATCATTTTACATCCTGGTCCACGGTGCTGCTGTTGACACACAAGGGTGTCGTGACAGGGTGAAATTACGCTGGTCTGACACTGTGACACCCACATGGAGAGCCAGAGAACCTGATGCTGACAGATCAGGAGCTGTGTGTGTGTGTGTGTGTGTGTGTGTGTGTGTGTGTGTGTGTGTGTGTGTGTGTGTGTGTGCGAACAAGCGCTGCAGTGAAAAGAAACAGGCTGGTTTTGGGGGGCTGGCATGGAAATGAAGGTGGAGGTAAACTGGGTGCAATACAGGGATCTGTTTACTGGAAGATTACTTGTGGATAGTGAATTGTACATGGGACAATGAATGGACATGCAGCAGTGGTGTGGTTGTCCCCTGGACAGACTGATTAACATATCAAGCACGGACTAATTTTACCTGTCATGGACTGTTTGTGTATCTATTGTATTTTTATTTTATTGTTTTTACTTTTATCTGTTATTGTCACAAAGAGATTGTGTCTCTTATTTTTGCTTTATTCTCTGTTGGTCTTCAGTTTGATGCTGTAAAAAATTCAAAACTCAATAAAAGTTGAATTATAAAAAAAAAAAAAGATATGTGCAGCCAAAATGGAAACTGTCTGTGTAGCTGTCCGTTGTTTCTGACATTTCATCAATGAACCAACCATCAATGTGCCAACAGACATTTTATGATGTTTGGTTCAATGTGAATCATTTACCATCATTACTGCACTTCCACAAGTTTCCTGCCTGACACAACGACTGTGAAACAAGGTTTTCCTGATTTGAGTCAACCCCATGATTTCAATGTTATTTCCTTTGTGTAACACAGGTCTGTAGTTGACATTGGTGTTCACGTAGACCTTCAGGATCAAGTCAGTTATACACCTTTTTGCTTTTGTCTTTTTGTGCTGTTAACAAAATGTTTGTCAGGGCAGTAATTCACACACACACACACACACACACAAAATGCAAAGGTTTTTACAGACTGCTGAAAAAGTAACAGTTTGATTAATGTAATGTGATCAAATATCACAACTTCTCATAATTCAAGCTGAATAATTCTGCCCGTTCTCAGCTAGCAACAGCTGCACCATCAAGACTTGTAGCCTGAGTCCTCCACCACCTGCTGGTCAGCACTTTCTAGAAATAGACTTCTTCAACTCCACTGTAACAATGAACGCAACAGGAAGACATTCCTGTCATGTGCCATCACTCTGTACAGTGATTCTCCTCTGTGTCAGGAGAGAGGAATCCTCTGACTGAGTACTTTTTCCTTGTAACAGCACAGACTGCTGAGCTGGACTTTTGTATCACATCTGTTATACCAGATTATTCTGATCCATCAAGGTTTGTGCAGCTCAACAAATACCCACCTGACTTGCGCTAATATTCAGTGTATTTTTAGCACCATTGTATAGTATATATTCAGCACGTAGTAGCCTATAGCTATAGGTCTGTCTTCAGTCCCTTTTTTCTACTATTTACCGTACACACCAACAATGAGGAGTTGATAATAGCTCAGCCAGCCTCCTTTCTCCTGGTAGTTTTCTCTCTTGGCCCCTCCCTCACAGACAGGTGGAGGGGAAACCTGATATGGTGGGAGCTTTCTGTCTTTAGGGGTTAAAGCTGCTTACTGGGTAAACTGGAGTGAAACCTGTTGCTGAGATCAGAGGAGAATAGAATTTCACTACATCGGAAATGTTTGAAAGCTGCAGTCACTGTGCGGATTTTTATTTGTGTGTGTGTGGCGAGGAGTATTTATGCTTTTTCAATCTATACGTCTAATCATCAGAATCAGATCATCTTGATTGATTGCCACAGAATTACTTTGTTAAAATTGCTCAACACTCACTTAGGAAAGAGGAAGTAAAAAAGTAAAAACATCTATAAAATAGCAATAATAATAAATACACAGTATGTGAATGTGTAAAAAGTAATATGCAAGGTGGAATCACAATATGGACGTGTAATGTGTGTCAACTGTTAATTAACAGTGGTGTAACAGCAGAGGACGGATGGAGATGTGCAGCCAGGGGAGGAGTAATATAACTGTATGACCTCAGGAAAGAAGGACCTCCTGTGGAGCACCCAGTCACTCTGAGTGTCTGGGTGCTCCGGCTCACCACAGCTCGGTGTCGTGGGTTGGGAGACGTATCTGAATCAGGATCGGAGCGTGATTACAGGACGGTGCTGACGGTGCTATACTGATGGTAGAATGGTGTGGGATGCCTCAAACGTTTATCAGCTACAGGGAACAAATAAAGCAGCAGTCACTCTTCCCCCTCCTGCCCGCCGCATGATGATGTCACAAACTCTCTCATATCTCACCTGAAGGAATTCCAGGACTTCCTGAAACCCAAATATGGTCACATATCCTGCAGGATTATCTGTAACTGCGGGGGTTGTGAAACACTTTTCTTGCGTCCTCTCTTCCTGTGGGAAACGTTTGCCTTAGATTTTTGGTTGTGGCTTTTGTTTATTTATTTATTTTTTCAAATAATGAAAACATAAAAGTCGTACTTACAACATGCAATATTGAAACATAATAGTGACGAAGCTTCTGCTTTAAATACAGTTCCTAGACACGGAAATAGTCTGAAATGTAATGCCCCCCCTTTCAGTCCCACCATATTGTGCAATGTATTGCTGATGTATATAACTGACATTCACAGTAATTTACTACAGTAGTTCCTGACGTGAAAGGATATTCTGTGTCTGTAAAATGTCAGTAATTCTGTTCTTAATGTCAGTGGTTTAACGTGTTTGTCATGTCTGCAGGTTTACAGTATATTTAAAAAGAAGTCACAGCACTTTTACAGTTAAATCTGCGTCAGTGACGCCACCGAGCCGCAGACGGTTACAGTAGCTATAAACTGTATCTGTGTCCCTTATCAAAAAGCTGATGATAAAAGAAATTAAGCTCAATCTGAAGAAAAAACTTCCCGCTGTTACAAGCATTTCCCATTTTAATAAGTTTTCTAACTAATTCAAAATTCAGCTGCTCCTTTACTAGAATAGAATAATGATTTTGGACAAAAAAAAAACTAAAAACATCTGAGGATTTGACAAGTTGCCAATTAGTTCATAAGACAGATCCAGACTGTGTTTGGCAGCCTGTATGTTGTGTTGTTAAGCCATAAAATGCGAGGAGTCATAGACATTCTGCCCTCGATATCACTGGAGCTCATTATAATTTCTTGATTTTATCTATACCAAGTAATGTGTTAGCGCAATGTTGTATAGTTTTGACCTTAGATAAATAGGATTAAGGCTGTAAACTGTCTGACTCTTCCCCATAAACACACCATCAATAAAGTGAGTGCAGCAGTGAGTGGTGCATCTGCTGTGTCTGGACATAGTTCTTAAGATGACAAATTTGCTTTTGCGTCACAGGATGTGAGGACGTCATCAGGATATAAAATAGTCTGACAGTAACACAGGTATTAATGTAAGTACTAATGCAATACTGTGGCATTTTGTTATAATGTTGATAATGATGATAATGATGATGCTTCTGAGCTGCTGTGTTGGTATGTGCTTGTGTTTCACACATTTTACAGCCTCTCGTCTTTTACCTGCGAAGAATTCAAAGGAACAAAAGAAAGAAAAAACCTTTCCCTCTCCTTTTTGTCCCATCTCCTCCTCCGCCTCCTCCTCCGCCTCCT